>NC_022012.1:57024063-57065315 GCF_000317375.1 Microtus ochrogaster
TATAAACAAAAATGTAGAACAAAAATATAAACTGTTACTACACCAGAAGTCACAAAATAAAACACACTGACCTTTACTAAACGGTAACTCACTCGCTCTCTCTCTCTCTCTCTCTCTCTCTCTCTCTCTCTCTCTCTCTCTCTCTCTCTCACGCACACATTTGTTTGTTTTGCTTTATTTATTTTCCAAGATAGTGTTTCTCTGTGTAACAGCCTTAACTGTCCTGGTAGACTCTGTAGACCAGGCTGGCCTTGAACTCACAAAGATCCACTTACCTCTGCTCTTGAGTGCTGTGATTAAAGGCATGTGCCACCACCACCTGATCCCCCTCTTCTCTTTCCTTGTTATACTTCATGTGGAACGACTTTAGTCTCTAAATATCTTTACCTTCTTCCTTCTTTGGATGGTCTTATTTTTTTCCCTCTCCTTGTTTATCCCCTGTTATTATCTTTTAACTTTTGCAATATCATCTCCAGGAATCCTTAAAATTTTGTTTTTCATTTTATATGTTTGGATACATGTATGTTTTATAAACCGCATGGCATACAGTGCCCATGGAGGCTAGAAGAGGGGTCAGAGCCCCTGGAAATGAAGTTGGAAATAGTTGTTAACCACGTTGTGGGTCCTGGAAGTCAAGCCCCAGGTCCTCTGAAAGGCAATCACTTGTACTTGCCATATGTACTTGCTTAGTGTTTTAATAAGCAGATGACTTTGATCGTGGCAGTTTTGCATTTCTTAATTTCTTATTTTTTAAAATTTAATATATTTATACAATATATTTTGATCATAGCCATTACTAACCCTACAAACTCTCACTATTACCTTTCATGTTTCCCTCCAAACTCCATAGTCTCCTCTAATACACCAAGTCCAGTTAATACTGCCGTTGTTTACATGTGTTTGTGACCACCTACTAAGATGTCTACAGTATACTAGCAGCCACATCCCCAAAGGAAGTGATTGATTCTCTGCTGCTGCCTGTGAGAACAGCTCCAGAATTGTATCCAGAGTTGCAGAAAAAAATATCTTCAGAGCAGCAAGGACATTAGGAAAATTTCTTTTCTATTTAAAGGAAAAAGACATATACAATCTGAGGGTCTTGCTTTTTTTTTTTTTTTTTATTTCCTGGTCTTGTTCTCTAGTTCCAATTCTCTAGCTCTAATTCTCTCATTCCAATTCTCTCCATCTCCTTTGTTCACATAGCTTATATAAACACATTCAATAACAAACTTTTTTTAAATTGATTTTATTGAGCTGTACATTTTTCTCTGTTCCCCTCCATTCCTCTCCCCTCCCCTTCATCCCTCTCCTATGGTCCCCATGCTCCCAATTTACTCAGGAGATCTTGTTATTTTCTACTTCTCATGTAGATTAGATCCACGTATGTCTCTCTTAGTATCCTCATTGTTGTCTAGGTTCTCTGGGATTGTGATTTGTTGGCTGGTTTTCTTTGCGTTATGTTTAAAAACAACTTATGAGTGAGTACATATGATAATTGTCTTTTTGGGTCTGAGTTACCTCACTCAAAACAATGTTTCCTAGCTTTATCCATTTTCCTGCAAAATTCAAGTTGTCGTTTTTTTTTTTTTTTCCTGCTGTGCAGTACTCTATTGTGTAAATGTACCACATTTTCCTTATCCATTCTTTGGACAAGGGCCATTTAGGTTGTTTCCAGGTTCTGGCTATGAGCATAGTTGAGCACATGTCCTTGTGGTATGATTGAGCATGCTTTAGGTATATACTCAAAAGTGGTATTGCTTGGTCTTGAGGAAGGTTTTTTCCTAATTTTCTGAGAAATTGCCATACTGACATCAAAAGGGGCTGTACCAGCTTACACTCCCACCAGCAATGCAGGAGTGTTCCCTTTGCCCCACAACCGCTCCAGCATAAGTTTTCATTGGTGTTTTTGATCTTGGCCATTCTTACAGGTATAAGATGGAATTTCAGAGTTGTTTTGATTTGCATTTCTCTGATAGCTAAGGATAGTGAACATTTCCCTAAGTGTCTTTCAGCCATTTTAGATTTCTCTGTTGATAGTTCTCTGTTTAGGTCTGTACTCCATTTTTTTATTGGATTATTTGTTCTTTTGATGACCAATTTTTTGAGTTCTTTGTATATTGGAGATCAGCCCTCTGTCTGATGTGGGTATTCTCAATCTGTAGGCTGCTGTTTTATCTTATTGACCGTGTTCTTTGCTTTACAGAAGCTTTTCAGTTTCAGGAGGTCCTATTTATTAATTGTTTCTGTCAGTGTCTGTGCTACTGGGTTTATATTTAGGAGGTGATCTCCTGTGCATTCAAGTGTACTTCCCACTTGAGGTTCAGTGTGGCTGGCTGTATGTTGAGGTCTTTGATCCATCTGGACTTGAGTTTTGTGCATGGTGATAGACATGGATCTATTTTCTTTCTTCTGCATGTTGATATCCAGTTATGCCAGCACTATTTGTTAAATATGCTTTCTTTTTTCCATTTGATATTTTTTGCTTCTTTGTCAAAAATCAGGTGTTCATAGATGTAATGGATTAATATTTGGGTCTTCAATTCCGTTCCTGTCTGTTTTTATGCCAATATCAGGCTGTTTTCAGTACTGTAGCTCTGTAGTAGAGTTTGAAGTCAGGGATTGTGATGCCTTCAGAAGTTCTTTTATTATACAGGATTGTTTTGGCTATCATGGGTTTTTTGCTTTTCCTTATAAAGTTGAGTGTCATTTTTTTGAAGTCCGTGAAGAATTTTGTTGGGATTTTGTTGGAAGGAAGGAATTGCATTGAATCTGTAGATTGCTTTTGTAAGATTGCCATTTTTACTATGTTATTTCTGCCTACCTAAGAGCATGGGAGATCTTTCCACTTTCTGGTGTCTTCTTCAGTTTCTTTCTTCAAAGATTTAAAGTTTTTGTCATACAGGTCTTCCACTTGTTGTAATATTTTAATATGGCCCCTGTGATTGTGTTTATCTTTCTCTTCATTTCTATATATTTTTCCCATTATCTGTAGTACTTGATGTTGTGTTCTTAAATTCCTTTAAGTATTTTTATCCTGGGAAGTTTTGATTTCTCCTTCTATGAATAGATTTTGCTACATATCATAATCTAAGTTGACAGCTTAAGCTTTCAGAATAAGCTTTCAGAACTTAGAATACATCTTTCTAAAGCTTCCTGCCTTAAACATCATAGTTGAAAAATTAGGTATTACTTTGGTAGATGTACCTTCGAGAGTGACTTGACCTTTCTTTCAGTACCCTTTATTCTGTGCTTCTAACGTTTTGACAGTATGTTGTGTTGGGGTGGCCTTTGTTTTCCATTCTCTTTTGGTCTTTTCTATTCAGTGTTCAGTTAGACCTCTTGAATAAGGCATCTCTTCCTCCAGGTTTGAGATAATTTCTTCTGTGGTTTTCTGGAAATTCTAACATAATAGTCCTGTGTGTATTTTGTTTGTTTGTTTATTTTTAATGCCCATAATTTGCATGCCAGATCTTTCCACAGTATCTCAAAAGAAACAGACCAAAAAAAAAAAAAAAAAAAAAACTCCCCAAAACCCTGAATTCTCGTGTGTGTGTGTGTGTGTGTGTAATTGACCTTTGTTTGTTTGTTTGGTTTGTTTGGTTTTTTTTGTTTTATATTTTTTTTTTTTGGTTTTGAGTGTTCCAATTCCTCTGCTTATGCCTTTTAGTTGAGTGTCTTTATCAGTTATCTGTCTTCATGTAAAGCAAAAATAGCACACAGACCTAAGGCATTTTGCTTTGTAGACAATTCTTTGCTACTTTATGCACATTCTCACATTTCTCTACCATGCCTTCATTTTACAGATGTAAAATGGCTGATCTGAAGAAAATTGTTTTGGGGAGATTTGCGGTTTTTGGATTGTTCTGTTTTGTTTTCTCAGCACTTCCTGTTCTGACTTGTTCTATTTCTTGGATTTTTAGCATGGAATTAGTTAATAGTAAGATTTTTAACCAAGATAATACTGGTCATCATTACAGAATTGATACTGTATCAGTATTGAATGATTAGAGATTATCATTTGCCATTCATTTACATGAAGAGATAGACTATTTGAATAGCATATAAAAAGAGAAAACACTGCTCTTCAATTGTTTACATTGAATGTGGATTTGTGTGTGGGTATGTACACATATATGGAGGCCAGTAGTTGATGTTAAGTGTCTTTTTCAATCACTCACCTCATATTTGGAGGCAAGACCTGGCTTTCTCCAGTTTGCTAGGTTGTTTAGCCATGGAGCTCTATGGGCCCCTGGGCTCTATTTTCCCAACATTAGACTTATATATATTGTGTATCACAATGCTTGGCTTTTTGGTGGTTTCTGGAGATCCAAACTTAAGTTTTGTTGGTTGTACACAGCAAGCACTTAACAAACTAATCACCTTTCCAGCCGTTGGTAGTTTTGTTGTTGTTTAGTCTTCTTAAAGTAACCAATTATAACTTATTTATACAGTTGTAGATGTATAGTACAAGAGTAGGTAAGGAGTGTCAAAGCCATGGGAGTTTTTATGGAGAGTTATTGATATATCTCAATTACTACAGCAGATATACTGTTGGATGAGGATGGGCCGCTTGTTCATCCAGGCTGCTCAGCTAGCTTAGCCCCCAAATAATCACACAGAAACTGTGTTCATTGAATCACTGCTTGGCCGATTAGCTCTAGCTTCTTATTGGCTAACTCTTAATCTTAGTTTAACCCATCTCCACTAATCTGTGTATCACCACGTGGCAGTGGCTTACTAGCAAAGTTTTGGCATGCCTGACTCTGGCCAAGGCTCCATGGTGGCTCCCTGACGCCACCCTTCTTTCTCCCAGCATTCAGTCCAGCTTTCCCTGCCTATGTAAGTTCTGCCTTTCCTTTAGGTCCAAAGCAGTTTATTTATTAATGACAATCACAGCACACAGAGGGGATTCCCACATCAATACATTCTTAAATATCTTGCGTAGGGAAAATAAAAAGAAAGATTCTTTGTATGTCCAGGGAACATACAGAGATCTTGAGACTCCAGACTCTTCTATGCTAATAGAAGTTATAGGAGATGAAATAAAAGCTAGAATTTTCCCAGTCTTTGTTGTCTGAATTTTCTTCTCACTGATGAAATGACTGGAAGGAAGAAAGTAACAGTTAATGAATGTGCTTATTTATTGTAAAGGTCATAAAATTAGTATGCTAAGAATTTTTTCCTTTGACTTAACTTCTTAAAAGTGATACTAAAGAAGTGAGTTAAACAATAAAAAACTTTGCTGTGATAAATTGTAAATGAACATGATAATTTCATGCAATTCAAAAAACTCTTAATACATTAGAATGTGTAATAAAGGAGGTAGACATGGAATTTCTATTCTTTGCTATCAATGACACCATTAACTTCGGTTTTTTATTTGTCTCTAAATCTTTCTGTCTTGCTTAAGCATCTTTTCCAAAGGACCAGTCAGATGGGCCAGCAGGTAACTGTGCTTGCCCCACAAGTTTGGCAGCCTCATTTCTGTCCTCATAACCCATGTGAGAGTAGGAGAGAACTCCCTCCTAAAGGTTGCCCTCTGACTTCACAGTTGCATGGTGACTCAATTGTTACTCACACAAGTCATCATCATCATCATCCAAGTGCACACAAATAAATAATTTTTTGTTAATTGTCTTTTGTTTTCGAGACAGGGTTTTTCTCTGTATCTCTGGCTGTTCTGGAACTCACTGTAGACCATGCTGGCCTTGAACTCACAGAGATCTTACAGCCTCTGCCTCCCTGAGTGCTAGAATTAAAGGTGTGCACCACCATTGTCTGACTAATAAATTTTTAAAAATAAAATCAATATCTAGGATCAATTCTTTTATTTTAGTGAAAGGTTTTTTTTTTTATTAAGTATTCTAGTGCCTTTACCGATTAGTTGCAAGGCTAAATAACATACTAAGTGTACTGTATTTCCTTTTCAGGAGATTGTAAGAACAATGTTCTTATAGCAGGAACCATTCAAGTAAATGGCCATGGAGGACAGCCATCAAAACTTGTGAAGAGAGGGCCTGGGAGGAAGCCTAAGGTAGAAGCTAACACCAGCAGTGGTGAAGTCACATACAAAAAGAGAGGTAGAAAGCCCAAGAAACTGCAGTGTGCAAAGCAAGAAAACTCTGAGCAAAATAACTTGCCTCCAATCAGGACTGACATGGTTCCTTCTTCAACATGCAACTTTCTTTCTGAAACTAATGTTGTTAAGGAGGATTTGTTACAGAAAAAGAGTCGTGGAGGTAGAAAACCCAAAAGGAAGATGAAAACACAAAGCCTAGATTCAGAACTCATGGTTCCTACAAATGTTAAAGTGTTAAGGAGAAGTAACCGGAAAAAATCAGATGGTCCTATAGATGAGGAAGAAGAGTTTGAAGAACTCAAAGGCTCTGAACCTCACATGAGAACTAGAAACCAAGGTCGAAGGACAGCTTTCTATAATGAGGATGACTCAGAGGAAGAGCAGAGGCAGCTGTTATTTGAAGACACCTCTTTGACTTTTGGGACTTCTAGTAGAGGACGGGTCCGAAAGTTGACTGAAAAAGCAAAGGCTAATTTAATCGGTTGGTAGCTGGAAGTAAAATATTATACTTCAAAATCTGTGAAGCAGGTACAGTTAAGGTGTTAGTAGAACTAAAGTTTCTGCTTCCTGGCTGCTATGATGGATTAGGGAATGTTACAATTTGACTTGGGTAAAAAGGAGGCAAAAAAGAAAATAAAAGAAGACAAATTTAGAAAATAATTTTACGTCTTTGAATGAAAAAATCTATATACATATATATTTCAAATGTTTGCTATTTATTGCCCTTAGGTAGGTTATCATTTTCACATTCATTTCATTCACGGTTTGAAATTGAGAACCTGTTACAAATTCTTGGTTTATTTATGGAAGAGACAGTTCTGCTACACTCTTAAGTATTACTAGTGATAGAATGTTTCCTGGTAAAGTGAATTATTTTTGACCAAGTAAGGTACATTTTTACTGATGCAGAAGTCATGCCCTTAGGAAGAAAGCTATTACCCAGTAGCAGTACATTAAACGTTTCCTCTAAAGATAGCTTCAAAGTTCCCACCATTCGTTATCCTGAAGAATGTTAGTTGTAGGGTGTTCAACACAGAATATCTAGAGGAAGCTTTTATTTTACTCCATTTCTGCCAGACTTAGGAGAAAATGTATTGATACAAAGAAAACATATCCACATTGGAAAACATTTGACTGTCTAATTTTTCAGACCTTGATTCTTATATCAGTCACTCTGTCTCTGTTTATTGTGCCAAAGACTGAGAATCAGTGCAGTGGAAAGCCTGTTTTTGACTGTCGGGACAGCATACACTTTTCAATACTGGAAAAGCTATATATTCTAAAGAGCAAGTTATTACAGGATTATGCTGAGTTGTATCTTTTTTTGGTACTAATAGTAGGGAAATAATGCACTGGTGGGTCCTTTGACAGAGATATCTTAGAGAAGATGGTTAAGTGGTTAAAGGATTCAAGGAAAATACAGGAAAAAAAAGTAAGAAATTTGATGTTTACTTGATGTGGATTAATGTCATTTTTAAATTTCAGACATATCCAATAGGCTAAAATGCTTACAAAGAACCATGTCTGTGTGCGTGTGTATATTGATAAATGGGTGTGCTTGAATATATATATAAGTATATATATATATACACAAATGCATACTTAAGTACTATTACCCAGGTATACATTCTTTTTTCAGGATTTTTTTTTTAGATAGTAGTAGAATGAAAACAATTTTAAAATGTCATACTTTATAGTTTAATTTTAAGAAAAAGATTGGTTATTTTCAACTATTAAAAGTTAAAAATAGGCCAAATCACTTTTTATGCAATCATGTTTTATACATTGGTCTCATTGCACATTGTGTTTTTTCTGCACTTTTTACGGTATCCTTATCACGCTGGTATCTCAATATACACTCTAAAGAGAAACACCCATTTAATGATTGTGCCTTGTATTCTATTATTTTTTGCATCATTAGTAAAATTAAGTTGTCTATTGTAAATGATAACTATATGACTTAGGAGAATGTATTACTATATGTACTGCTATGGAAAAGGAGAGCAGTTATTTATTTGTTTATGGTACATTAGTTATTTTATACCTTGAAAACCAACGTAAATGCCATTTCTATTGTTTAAAATTACTTTTTTTAAGTTTTAAGAATGTAGTATTTTCTGAGGACTGATATGGTACAAAAAAATGTAACCAAAATTTTCAGATACTACATTTTTAAAGAGGAAGAATGGGGAAAATATATATCAGCATGACTGATCCTGATGTAGAGAATAAAGTCTTTAATTGAACCTTGGCAAAATATATAATTAGATTATATAATTATTTCCTTGTTTCCAATAAGGATAAATGTTATCTGTCATTTAACTGTCTCGAAGAATGAAAAGTGATGCATTGGGCTTTTTAGATCATTTCTAACAAAATTTGTAGAGAAACCCTCCAGTGAAACTTAAGTGAACCATTTTCCAGATCTTAACTGGATTGCTATGATTTTAAGTTGAAAAATAATTTCAATTTTTTTAGGTTTTTGTACATTTATTTTTTTCTAACAAATATATTGAACTATATAATTGAAGTTAAGTAGTTAACGCTTCATAATGCAGAAATGGATGACGTGTTATATAGAAAAATATGAGTCAATTTCACCGTCATTAAAAATGATAGTGTGTATGTTGGAAATTTAAGTCATTAAAGTAATTAGTTGCTTTTGAAGGGAATCTATTTGAAAAATGTAATTTCCTGATGTTATCTGCATTGTATTAGAAAAATAGACTAAAATCCATTTTTATAGAAAAAATGTAGTTCAGTAAAATGTGTTCAGTTAAAGAAAGCTCACACAGTCTTAGTATGGAGGACCTCTTGGATGGTGCACAGATAGTTCCAACTTCTGAGCAGTGAAATAAATATTTCCATCTTATAACAAGGAAATATATTATTTCTGTTTTAAAGACACTGTATATTTATGACCATGTTTGGACATTTTTTTTCAGACACTGGTTTCTTAGTAAAGCAAAATGACTTGGATCAGATTATTTGTAACTGACTTAAGATATATTAATACCAGATACAGATTTTATATTTTTATAATTTAGCTTCTGTAGATTGTAAAAGTAGAATTAAGAAATTTAAGTCATCATGTTTTGGGTTTTACCACTTGGAAAAGTCTCCTTTGAGACAATAACATCATGTATGTTTATAGACCAGAAGGAATTGATAGCATTTGTCTTAGGTAAGCAATAAGAAAAATGTCAAGTTTACTGAAACTTTCAGAAATAAAATGTGTTATGCTCATGGAACATAAAAAAAAAATCAGTCTTCAGGCTGAGCTCAGTGGTGCATGCCTGTAATCCCAGCGTTCAGGAGATTGAGGCAGGACCATCAGGAGTTCATAGTTACCTTTAACTGCAAACCAACTTCAAGACTAGGGCTACAACAGCATCAACACTCCCAAAACTAGTTTATATGTCTAATATTCAACCATTGTATTCTTTTATGCTATCCTGACTTCACAAAACATGAGTTTAATAGCATTTTAAATGTTGTCACAGGGTAGTTTAAAGATTCCGTCTAATTACAATCTACCAGCCTTTGGAAGTGAAAATGTAGGTTCTTAAAATCTCACCCTTCACAGCCTTCTCTAGAGCAGTCTGTCTCTGCATATGAATATACTGAAGATTAAAGGCCTTATTGCCATTGTTTTATTGCATTGTATTACTGTGACTCTAAAGACTGGATTACTACAGAACTGTCTTACTATAATTGAATAACTGTAGAGCATTCGTCGGGTGGTTAGGCCACATTGGACCTAAGAGATTGACTGGATTCAGTTATACTTGGAAATTATGTAAGACCGTGAACAGCAAACACATTCCTTTTCCACAGAATTGTTAACGGAACTGTCCCTTAGCTGCAGCATCGTAGATTAACCAGATACCTTCACAGGTCTACTGAAATCAAATTTTGGCCCTGTGTGATGTTAGCAGCATTTGTATGATTAATTTCAGTCAGTAGTGTTCTTCACATTCCATTTTATACACCCATAGCTATTTATAAATTTGTTTCAAATGTTAAGTTGAAAGGAACTGGTTTTAAACTTTCTATCTAAAGAAAACAAATTGATTTTTAGTATCTTGTTCACCTGAAATTTATTTTTAGTAGGTTGAATGGACCAAGGTACTTGTGTGATAAAGGGCTATTATCAGTATTCATCCTATATGCAGGAAGTATACTATTTTAAAAGTGAGAATAGGCTTGGGGGATTACTTTCGTCTAGAATATTACTCCTATTTTATCTAGAAACTGTTGCTAACAGTAGTAGCTTGATTAGGTAATAAGTTGTCTTACCACTAAGTGGAGAAGGTACCTTTGTTTGCATTTTTTTTAAAAAAAGTTCTCGATTTCTAGATGATTTAAACTAAAATTAATGCATTTACTAAGAAACTATTTTGTTTTTAATTATACTTATCAAAGTGCTCCAAATGAAAAAATCAATTTGAACTATGTACAGTACCCCAGGAAGAGGTCAAATTGAGTCAGAAAGACTGTAAGTACCACTGTGAGCGCTCTGGAGGTGAACCTGCACACATTACAGTGAGTATACTATCTGAGCTATAAATATATTTTTTAGTTTCAATAGCTGTTTTGAAATACTTTTTTAATGCAGATAAAAATATCAGGAAATTAACCTTATATGGCACAAACCAAATACATAGTAGTCTATGGATGAGTTTCTACATTTAAAGAGCTAAGAAGATAGGTTCAGGATTGTATTATAGTACATGCACTTACAAGGCAGATGCACACACATGCTGGTTACTTTCAAGGATGTGGGTGTTGATTTATCACAACAATAAATTAAAAAATAAGATACAATGTTATGTTTTTAGACCATACCGAAACTGCAAGAAGAGACAGGTCTTAAAAAGTTATTAAGAAAACTACTAAATCCTACCATGGGATACTTAGATATGTGTAAGACATAGCTCAATTTTTAAAAAGCAACTGACCTAAATGGTTAAAGTTGTAACTGACACATTTCAAATTAAAATTATGTTTATTTTGTACAGAAAGCAATGCTAAACACAAGCAAATCTGTTGTATGTAATAAGTGACAGAGTTTTTAAAAATTATTTAGCTTTATTGATGTTTTTGTTTTATTTTCTAGACCTGGAGTATCATGTCATAAACGGCAGTCTTGCACCGAGGTAGCAGGCCCTTTCTTTTTGTACATACTGATTGGACCTTTCTTTATTGTTCTGTGGACACTTTCTATGTTAGTTTTGATGCATAATTCTTGGAATCCTTTTATACAAACTAGAATGTATGTGTAAGAATTCCCATCCCTGCAATGTAGTAACTATAAACTTATTTTTAAATAAATAGAAAACTTGTTTTTCTAAGCCATTTTGTAGAGCCTCATGATTTCTTTGCTGTTTTATTTGTTTTGGTTAGTTTTGGGCAACATTAAGCAATTGGTACATACTCAGTAGGCAACTTACCAAAGCAATTGTGATATAGAAGCCATTATGTAAATTCTAGTTCATTAGAGGTTCCATTTTTCTGTCTATTTGTGAAATGTTAAAATCACTATCAAAGATTTCAAACACCTATTGTAATTCCAGAGTGACTAAAGGTTAAAAATAAAGACTCCTTTGCCTTTCTATGTGTCTATTTAAAACAGCTTTATTGGCTCGTTGTACATTAAGTTATTGCATTGGTAATAATTATTATATTTTAATGAGGGCTACACGTCAAGAGAACATTTTGCATAAACATTTACTTAAAGGTGAAGTATTATAAAGGCATTTGTACAGATTTGTGAGAATCCTGTTTTACAGTTTGGCATGATGGTGCATATTTTAATCCCAGAGGATCAACATTTCAAAACCAACTGGGTTACATGAGACCCTGTCTCAAACAACAACAGTGCTTTTTTTTTTTTTTAAAGTGCTATTTTTTACTCTTTTCCTACCAATCTGTTTAGGTTGGCATACATATTTAAGAACTCTAAGAATCTCCAGTTTTAGGATGAATATTATGTAGAATTATATATAAGACTTTAAGTGTAGTGATGAGGCAAGCAGGCCTGCTTTTCATCCCACCCAGCTCCTTAGCCCCGGAAGTAATAACACAGAAACTGTATTCATTTAAACACTGCCTGGCCCGTTATATCTAGCCTCTTCTTGGCTAACTCTCACGTCTTAATTAACCCATGTGTATTGCCACTTGACTGTGGCTTACTCGGATGAGTCTGACCACAGTCCATCTCGGAAAGGGGAGCCATGGCATCATGGCATCTGCCTGACTGCTTTCTTTCTCCCAGAGTTCTGTTTGGTCTACTCTGCTTATCTAAGCTGCTGTCCTATCAAAAGGCCAAGGCAGTTTCTTTATTTGACCAATGAAAAGTAACACATAGACAGAAGGCCCTCCTACTCCAAGTAAGATTAAACATAGTGGTAATTTGTGTTTCTACTAATCATTCTCCCTAAGAAGTTGCATTTAAATCATTAATTGCAAATACATTTCTAAATTGAAACAAGTAATGATTTTCAGGTACATTTTCTTTTTAAATTATACTGATGCACCTAATATATACTTAGGAAAAACAGCCAAGAAAAATTAGTTCCAAGCCATCAGTTTGAACTGATTTCTCCTAACATCAGTTTTATCATCTAGGTCTTCCTAGTATTTAAGGACAGAAAGATTAAAGTCCACAAAGCCCCTGACTAAGCTTAGTTACAGGACCTTGTAGTTCTGGTTTTAACACATCTACCATATGTTGGTACTATTTAAGGAAAAGGGTTGTAGGAAGATTTATTATTGTCTTGGGCTTATAAGACATGCTAAGCTTGATGAAATGAAAGCTCTGTTTTTTAAACTGAAAAATGGGAGTTTGACATTCCAGACATTTAAAAAGAGTAAGTAACCTAGCAAGGCCATTTTGTGTCTGATCTTCATTGTAAAATATTGGAATCAATTTTTAAAGTCTAATTCAATCCAAGCAGGGATTCTTAGTCTTATCTGAATCTTGACTTTTGTATTTAGGTCTTAAACTTACCTTTTGATATAGACCACCAAGCAAACTGTTTTGTCATAGTCAAATTGCAGTGTGACATTTGCTGAATCTTTGAAGTTTTGATGAACTGTTACAATTTACTGTAATAATGTAAATTGTTGTTTACTATTAATTAAAAACAGTAAAGTATGTCATTTTCCAAGCAGAAATCTCAAAGATAGTTTTAATGTAAAAGATCCTGAAGTTTTAATTTTTCTAAATTTAGGATCTAGCTTTGTGAGAAAGCAAAATAAATCACCTGGAAGAAGCTGCTTAATTTCTAGAATGGCAAACAGTATTTTGTCTCATCTGTCTACCATTCCCAGCTCCCTACCATGAACATGCAGCCTGCATTCTTGGTACTAGAGAAAGCCTTATAGATTCTGTTCTCAAAGAACAGTGTTAGGACCTAACTAGGCTCAAGGATTTACCTTTTTTTTTTTCCTGCTTGGAACTTCCTCAGGGCTGAATTGCTCCTCCAGCTGTGATGTTTTCTAAAGCATTTAAAAGCAGATCCATTAGCTATAGCAGTCCTAGCACAAAGGACAAGTTATGGGAAAACACAAACCTCAAAACCTGCATGAGTGAATAAAGACTTTGGAGAGCTCCCATGTATTTTAGAGAGTCTAGAATGTCATGTGCATGACCAGGGCTGAACATTTGTTCAGAGAAAAGTAGTTAACTGCCTGCATAAACATTGATGCACCAGTGAAGAGTTGGGGTATGGTAATTTTATTTAGGCTTCAGAGATTCAAAGAAGTCTCAGTGAAGTTACTAGCTGATCAATGATAGACTAATGGAAAAGGGAACTTAGTGACCATACATGACAAAGGATTCTATCTTTATTTAAAAAAAAAAAGTTTAGAAACAACCAAACAGCTGCAATGTACAGCAAGTGCTCAGAAGGTAAGATTGCTGGACTAAACAAACTGGTTTTATAGAACAGAGGCATTACTTCATCTCTGAGTCCCTGTTTGGCTTTTATGTATGAACCTGGTAATTCATCCCTGTAGCAATCATTGCCACTTAATTAAAAAGCACTTGGCAAAATTTAGATGTATTTCTGTCATTACTATTGGGGAACCAAATGTTAACTATTTTCCCATAGTAGTGAAAAGTGGTTTGTTTGTTTGTTTGTTTGTTTTCTTAAAATGGAATAATGCTAGTTCACTGAAAGACAAAGTAATAAAAAAATCTTAAAAACAGCAAAATTTGAAGCAAGTGCTGTAATCTTATTAGTTAAATGAACAGATTTGGGCAGTTCTAGCCAGTCTTCTGAGTTTTTGTTTTGCTTTTCTTTATCATTTAGATGTGTATTTCCTGTCCTAGATCTCTTGCCAGGCTTTTCTCCAGTGCCAAACTTAGAGATAATAAGAACAATGGCTTTTGTTGTTATTAAGAATGATGCTTTCAGCACTAGTCTGCATATTTGTGAAATTCATCTAGTTTTTACAACTTCCAAGAGGTCAACACAGTTGTGTTGCATTAGAGAAAACAGATCAAGGAATTTAACTCCTGTCAAAGTAGCTGCCTGAATAGTGACTTGTGCGTTATCCTCTAGAGATGGTTCTGATTTGGGGTCTTTTTATAAAAGACAAAACCAATAGTAACTTTATGTGTCCATGGCCATTTTTTAATATAGAATTTAATAAAACTTTATGCATTTGGAATAAATCATGATGTATTTATGGGTTAATCTGTGATCTTATAAAGCAGATTCCAAGATGATATTAAATGTTTAAGGATTTTAATAAAGGGTACCTATGAAGAAAATAGGAGGGAGCCAGTAGAGGATATGAGATCTGTTAGTGTGACTATAAAGTCAGCCCCCAAATGAAGAAGGGGAAAGGTTGGGGAGTGTTTTTACCTTCCCTAAGGCCCCAAGAAGGTTGGGTAGAGCTGCTGGGCCAACTCTTGACAGGAGTTGCTTGTGTCTCAGATGAGCACCAACTTAGAAACCCTCAGGTTGCTTTGACTAGGCACAGTCTAAAGGACGTGTGCATCCACTCAAGAGGTTTGGAATGCAGCTTCTGGGGCTCTGGTCTAATAATCTCCATGTAGATGGAGTTCTGCCAGGCACAACATGCTTTGCTTTCCCATCTTCAGGCCCTGGCTTTACTTGAATCATGAGGTCTTGATCTTACTTTTACAGAATTGTCATCTTTTTCAATTTTTGGCTTTGAATCTCTGCCAATTTCAGATGTTTATAATTCAATGGCTTGCCTTCAGCCTGCTCTACAGACTCTGTGGTGTGAATTAAAGTTTACATTTGATAACAGTTTGATAACAGTTATAATATCTAGGTTATAAAAACCTAAACTTTACCTGATATTGTTTAAATTGGTACCTACAAAATTTATTGTCTTATATTCTAAGTAATATACTCACCTGAGAAAGGAAATGGACTATTTATCAGAAATTTTACAAGCAATTCTGTATATCTGTGCCATGTTCTAATTTTTTAATGTTGTAGTGAATGAATTTTTTACATAATGAGATCATCGACTGATGAGCAGTAGAAATGGAATTATAGGCAAAAGAGCTCTGTTGAGGTCAGCACAGCAATGTCAGACTTTGGGGGGATAGGTCTTTGCAGCCTGGGAAGCACTCTTGTTCCTCAGGAGCTATGGCTGCCATAGCAAGTTATTTAATATCCTGGATGTCATGATACCAAAACTCAAATAATGACTAATCTTCAGAGTTAAAATTTATTTTTAGTCAAGATTTTCTTTGGGTTAGCTTCTGTGTGATTTTTAACATTTTAATTAAAATATAGTTTTACCAATTCCTCTTTCCCTTTCTCCCACCATTTCCATGTCTACCCAATCCCAAAAATTGATGACTTCTTTTTCTTTATTGTTACATAAATACATAGGTGCGCGTATATAAACACCATGCTAAGTTCATTTTTATTTGTGTGTGTATTGTCATTGTTCAGGTCTTAGGCAGTCATTTTTAGGAGACATGGTCTCACAACAGACATTCTGGTTCTTTGACTCTTACAGTCTCTAAAGCTCACTCTCCCACATTGTTCCCTGAGCTTTGGGTGCAGTTATGTCTGCATCAAGTCCAGTTGTGATTTTCTGTAATATTTCCACTTGCTGTGAAGAGAAGCTATTCTGATGAAGGGTAAGAGCTACACGTATCTGGGTGTAGGTTTCAGAATATAGTTTGGAATGGTGCTGGTTTAATGAAGTGGCAACAGTGGATTATCTTCTAAGATCCCTGACCTCACTAGTTCCAAGTATTTGGCTAGGTTTCTAATACCAGGCATGCTTTCCCTTCTGTTGAATGGGCCTTAGTCCAATTAGATAGCTGCTGGATCTATTACTTTGACAAAACAGTGACCAAAGCAATTGTGGGTGAAAAGAGTTTACTTAGATTAAAGTCTGTCATTGAGGAAAATCAAGGCAGGAGATTAGAGGCAAGAAATGAAGCAGGGGCCATGGAGGAATCCTGTTGAATAGCTTGCTTGCCATAACTTGCTCAGCCTGCTTTCTTATGCAACCCAGGCTAGCACTGCCCACAGTGGGCTTGTTTGGCTTATCAATCCAAACAAGAAAATACAGCCCCTCTCCCGAAACAATGCCCATGGTTCAGTTAGATACAGGCATTCTCTCAACTGAGGTTTCTTCTTCTCAGGTGATTAGTTTATGTCAAGTTGATAAAAAATAGTCAGCATACTCCTTCAGGAAAAAGTTTTAGTAAGAAGTATTCTTTCTAGAATGTTTTTCATTCCATGTGGCCTTCTAATTACCTCTAACACAAATATCAAAAAAAGTTTCATACTTTCTTAAGGGTTTAATTTTCAAGTTTTTGACCATCTCAGGTTCTTCTTGTCCTCTAAACAGATAGCCGGTTGCTCACGTGCGTCTTCTAGATCACTGGTTCTCAACTTTCCTAAGGCTGCCACCCTTTAATACAGTTCCTCATGTGGTGGTGACCCCCGACCATAAAATTATTTTTGTTGCTACTTTATAACTATAACTCCACTACTGTTGTGAATTGTAATGTAAATATTTTTGCAGATGAAGGTTTGCCAAAGGGGTCACGACCCATAGGTTGAAAACTACTGTTCTAGTGATACAAATGGTTTTCTAGTGTTCTTTTACATACTGACCATGGGCCTAGCTCTTCTACCACACCCCTCCCAATCCTATGCCTTCCCTTCAAGGCTCCGGTATATTCAGCACATGAGATGGATCACATATGCTCTATGTTCTCTGGACAGCCTTTCATCTTGTTTCTATCATCTAATCCCGAAGATCGGCTAGTTCTGTGGCTTTCTTCCCAAACTTGATCTACTTGAACAGTTTGGCTGTATCTTAGGCTTCTTTTTTATATATCCCAGTGTCATGGTTTCCTGTGTTCACTGTCACTACCACCTTTGATTTGGTTCCCATATGATAGGAAAATATGCATAGGTGAGAACTATGAGCTATTTTTTGTTTTTTGTTTTTTTTTGTTTTGTTTGTTTTTTGAGTCAGTTTCTCTGTGTAAAAGTCCTGGCTGTTCTGGAACTTGTTTTGTAGACCAGACTGGTTTTGAACTCACTGAGGTCCACCTGTCTCTGCCTTCCAAGTGCTGGGATTAAAGGTGTGCGCCACCACCACCCAGTTAGAACTATTAGTGATTTTTTTTTTTTCGAGACAGGGTTTCTTTGTGGCTTTGGAGCCTGTCCTGGAACTAGCTCTGTAGACCAGGCTGGTCTCGAACTCACAGAGATCCGCCTGCCTCTGCCTCCCGAGTGCTGGGATTAAAGGCGTGCGCCACCATCGCCCGGCGCTATTAGTGATTTTAAACACATTCCTTTGCTGGTTTTTTTATTTTGATGTACCTTATAAATTTGAATCAGAAGAAAAAACATTTTATTTTGTTAGGTCATTTAATAAAAAAAAGCCCCGAAAAATGTTATGTGAACAGATTGAATGATTGTGTTCTTCAGATGAAATATTCTTGAACTGTCCTGCCTTACTCTAAGTGCAACTGTAAATTCGTTGAACATGCTATTATGTCTGTTTATGTATTTTAATACTCTTGTTTTATAAGAAGTCTTTCCCTCTTTGTTTGTTTGTTTGTTTTGTTTTGAGACAGGGTCTACTCTTTGTAAACCAGGTTGGCCTTGAACTCACAGAGATCCACCTGCCTCTGCCTCCTCTGGGATTAAAGGTGTGTGCCACCACTGCCCAGCTCCTCTTAGTCTTAAAGGAACTACATAGGCTTAGATAAATTATATGGCTTTCTTAGAAATGACAGTTCTAACTTTTGCCATATTAACATACATGCTGCTTTTAAAGTTTTTATTACTTATTAGTTCTGACTGTCTGAAGAAGGGTGCTGGCAGCTGAGCCTAGAACCCCAAGCATGCTAAGCATACATGACTGCTGGAAAAGCTTTGGAAAATCCAGGCATATATGGCTCATATAACGCATTCATTACCACACACAGGAAGGGAAAAACTAGCGCATATGATCTGCTCTCATATTTTGTTTTTTGATTCTTACTCAATTTACATTTGTCCTTTTCACAAAATTATTTTGAGTTAACTTATAAAACATATTTTACTTAGATATTTTGGGTTTAAAATAAAGGTTAGGGAAGCTGTTTTCTGATTTATCAGATTTACCAGGCTTCTTGCGGCAAAAGAGACAGCTTGGATGTTAAGAGCAAATATTGCTCTTACAGAGGCCCAAGGTTGGGTTCCCAGCACTCACATCAGATGGCCCAAAACTGCCTGTCGCTCTGGCTTTGGAGGGACCTGACATCTCTTCTCTGACGGCAGCTACATGTGTGTACATAGTCGCACACAGATATATACACACAATTTTAAAACAATGAAAACAAATCTTTAAAATGGTTCACCAGGATTCTAGTAGTCTGTACATGTTATTTTCACATAAACGTTCTAGGTTTCGGTAACAAAGTAAAGGTAAGCTTTTGACCAGGGAGAAATAGTGTGCTGGTGCTGCTTAGCAGGCTGAGAAGGGGACTGTTTGGACCCCGGTGTTCTGGGAAACAAACAGCGAGAACAGCCTGTTACATAAACAGCAAGGCTGGTTGACTTGCCTTAAATCCTAAGTAGCAGTAGTAATGGAATATGTCAGAAAAGTAATCCCTTTCTCTGCTTTAATATTTTTTCAATCTTGCTATCTAGATTTCTCATATATGATTATATTTTATATAAATTTCCATATAATAATGCAACCATGGGTTTAAACCCATCAATAGCTCTTGAAAATGAAAGTAGTCTAAATAGTTTCTGTGTAAGGAAGCTATTGGCCACAGGCAAGATGGCTTAATGGTATGTACAATGCCTATGCAAAGTCCCTTTAAAGTCGTGAAAAACGAATTCACTTGGAAATTTTCATTTCAATTTGAGTATGTGTTTTACATTTTGTTTTATTTTGTTTTGCTTTCTATGAGTAAACTGTGAGAAACAATTGGGGTAACCTGACATCTATTCTAAATATTTGTTCCAGGTTTGGCTAAAAAAAGATGGATATATTTTTGGAAAAGAGTATAATAATAGAACTTTATGATATGAATAATATTCTTAGTTTCCATAATTTTAGCTAATACCATTATAAGGTTTTAAAATTACAAAGCTCATTTCTGCCAAATCAGTCATGAAAACCCTTCTGTCGTTTCAACTTCTCACTGGCAGAAGTGACCAGATGTCTGGCCATGGCTGTGGTATGGGAGATTCAGTTATGTCAGGTACCATGTGCAAACTTGGAGGCTGTCTGCCTTGACTACACATGACTGCAGAAAGAGCATTGGGAACAGCAGCTTTGTAATGCTCATGAAGCAGGGTAGTGGAAGGAGAAAGGGACATCAGAATTTCTTTCCTTAAATGAAAAACATGGTCTTGCTATTTAATCGTGTTTTTTTTTTCATTTCAAGCATTTTAGCATTTGCCATTTCTAAAGAGGTGATATTGCTTTCAAGTTTAACAACAGCTATATTAAATCCCATCTTTCTGATGATTTAATGATTCTTTAGCTTGTTCACAGTTCTTTCTAGTCTTAACATCCAGTGGTTTATGAGTGTTCAAATATAAGAGCCAACAGTCTTATAAGCAGGAAACTGAAACGTTAGCATTGAAAATACTGCCTGGTTTCCATCCAGATTTCTGGAAGTGATATATCATAAAACCTATAACAATAACTATTGTCTTTCAAAAAATGTATTATTTCCAACTGCTACCATCTGCTCCTTCCAGAGTGAAAAGTGACTCTGGTCCCTGTGAATGGGTGCTGCTGGCCTTTCTACTTTACTATTGGCAGGGATTCTGTGGTTGCGTGAAGGCAAACATTGTCCAACTCTCAGAGCTAGCTGCAGGCATTTGTTGTCAGTCAGTCAGTTGTGTGGTTGCTGTAGCATTTGTTCTATCATCTCCAAACAATATAACAGCCATATACTATTAAAAGTCAAGATAGTGGGCTGGAGAGATGGCCCAGCAGTTAAGAGCACTGGCTGTTCTTCCAGAGGATCTGGGTTCAGTGCCCAGCACTCACATGGCAGCTAACAACTGTCTATAACTCCGGTTCCAGAGGATCCAACATTCTTACACAGACAAACATGCAGGCAAACCACCAATGCACATGAAATAAACACCTGATCATCTTGATAAAATAATCAGGAGTAGACTCAATTCTATTTATTCTTAAACATCAAATAAAGGAATGTTTAAATGACTACAATGTTTAAGAAGAGGAAAATTTTGTGACTTCTCAAATTTTCTTCATAATGAAACTAATAGTTATTCTTCAAATATATACCAATCTTGTGGTTTTCAAAGAAATTCTTGTTTAAAATTTCACCTGCATATTAAAATTGGCTATTGAAAATCACGTGACTCTGTATCACTGAATCTACCACTTTAGGAATGGGTACAATGTTGCAAGTCATAAGAATGTATACCCACTGACTATATCATTTTAGGAATGGGAACTATGCAGGTATTGAGGTAGGGTGGTATTTGGTAGATTAAGAATGATTTTTTTTAAATTTTATTTGGTTGACATTCAACTCTGAATTAATTATACATCATTCCCTGCTCCATTTGGAATGTACTACTTTGAACTTTACATGATTAATTTAGCATTAACTTAAAAAATGCTTTTGATGATTTTTCCTTCCTTGGGCTAGAGTTGATTTATTTGAATCACTGCACTAATTATTTTAAGATGAAATTGTAGTGCATATATATGATTTATTTAGTAGAAGGAAAAAGTATAACTGTGTATGTGCTACACATTCATTATTACTATCAAGTACAAATACAATTTTCTAAATAAGCTTTGGAATTAAATTAATCCCAATGGAAACAAACTCAATTTAAGCATGTTTATTAAAAGTTGTAAGTTAATGAAATTTATTAGATGCTCTTTTGCAGTAGCTACATGAGGTCTTCAAAAACATATTTTATTCTGGACAGAAGTTTATGGCTTGCTTGCTGGTGAACACAAATGTGTGTTATCCTCAGTGGCATCAGGAGATGCAGAGCAGAGACACACTTCTGATGCAATTGTAACACAGTGTGAGAGTAGTTCACACAATGGAATGTATGCTTTCACGTAACTACAGACCAGGGCGTCAGGTGTGTCAGCAAGCACTCTACCTCTTAGTTGTACTCTTTGCTTAGATGTTCTTGTGAGAAAGATGAATTTTGGAGAAATAGCATGCCCATTAAAGACAATATGCAAACACAGATGTTTGCATGTAAATGGACATTTACATATAAATGGACAGATATTTGGAATCAATACCATGTCTTTCCTTTTTTTGATTCTGTGCAAACTAGCATTCAGCTACTCTGCTACTGATGGTCCTGTGGCTTGAAAATAAAGTATAATATCTGAAAGTTTTCCAGACACTGAAAAACTGTCCAACATAAGGAACTGACAGGTGGGAAGGACAGATAAAAGGTAACTAAGTTGCAATTAATGTGATCGGGATAAAATGGATATATATAAAATGCAAGAACTATGTTTCTATTTCCTGTCCAAAATAGTCAAAGAGGATAGGTAATAGAATTTTATGTCTAAAGGGCACTTCTATTTTGAAAGATAGACATCCCACACTTCCATCTGCTGCACTAAATGGGAAGCCACATGGCAACTGGAAGATTTAATTCTGAGATGATTAGCTTGTTTCTGGATTGTTGATGGAGGTTGCTTGTTTGTTTCCTGGCTGCTCAGTCCCAAAATAATCACACAGAAATCATATTATTTAAATCACTGCTTGGCCCATTAGCTCTAGCTTCTTATTTCCTAGCTCTTACATATTAATTTAGCCCATCTCCATTAATCTGTGCAGCACCACAAGGTTGTGGCCTACCAGCAAAGTTTCAGCACATCTATCTCTGGCAGCTGCTCCATTGATTCTCCTGACTCCACCCTTCTTTCCCCCAGAATTCATTTTGTTTTCCCCACCTAGCTCAGTTCACCTTATCAGGCCAACCCAGCTTTCTTTATTTGTTAACCAATGGTATTCACAGCGTATAGAGAGGAATCCCACATTTCCTCCACTTTTCTGTTTAAATAGAAAGGGAAGGTTTTAAACTTTGACATAGTAAAATTACATATAACAAGACAAGTATCAAGCAAGAATTACAGTTGCAATATTTATATCTACTTTATCTTTTAGCATAACTAAGGAAAACTATAACTATATTCTTCAACTCCATCAAAGACTCTAGAAGTCATATCTTCGTGGGTCCTGCATGTCCAGTTCACACAGTATACCTAGAGCAGTCTAGGCAAGAGCAGTTACTTGCCCAGATGACTAGCAAACTTCATACGGAGCCTCTTTGATGCCTCTTTGATGCCCATCATCCTCTTGAAGTAGCTTGGTGCTTCCAGGAGCACATGTGTCTCATTGTCATAAATAATCCTAAGTTCTTAAACATTTTAAATGTCATATTCTTTTAAAGGTTTTAAGGATGCCTATTCATCTGAAATACATCTCTGTACATCTAGAAAATCTAACTAACATGACTTTAAGCTTGACTATTATAGATAATTATCTATTAACTTATATTTATTAATTATACATTTTTAAATGAGCTACACAAACACCTAATCAAAAGAAATATACATATAATAAAATTGACCTTAAATTTGCATCAATAGACCAAGATCCTTATCAATGCAAAGTATGCATCTCTATAGCATATCCCCCTTTAAATATAAAGAAACATTTATAAACAATGTTTGGAAATTTGGGCGTAGTTCCCTTCAAACTGCTTCCTGCTTTTTGTTGGGGAAAGTATTTTGGGGGTATTCACAGTGACCTTTCGGGAGGTATTGGTCCATCAAAATACATTAGTCTGGAATTAATCCACAGGTTTTCATCTTCTGTGGAAACAAAAGCAGAACCTCTTTTCCAAAGCACAATATCCTTAGACCCAAATTCTGAAATCAAGATACCTTTAAAATATATACACTGGTGTAGCTTAATAACCCATAAAATAAAACGTCTCTCTGTATTTAGCTCCTTTACAGTCAAAAAATTCAAAGCAAACACAATAATATGCATAATCCAGACTCTCTGTGTATTTTCCATCTTTATGTGGCTTATTATTATTTTTTACTCCTTTTAATCTATGACTGTCTATACTCTGTCTCTTTAAAGACATTGTTATGTTTTTTAAAAGTCATTTAAACTTCTTTTTATAACTCTCTATACTCTTTTTCTTCTTTATCCCAAGCCTACATACATTTATCCAACATTGTGACCCATTTAGAGGTCTTTTTCCATCTGAATTTGTCTTTACTATAATTTTTTTTTGACTAGGACAACTTCTTAAAATGTTAAGTGCTTCTTAAGAACCTAAGCTGTGGCATATATATAGGGTATATATGGCCCTTCCTGCTTGCTCTGCCAAGTCCAGCATGGTGGAGCTGTTCATTGTCTCTGAAAGCCATGTACATTGCCCCATTTTAGGTACACAGCGGGTCTATGTTGCCATTAAGCAAGGTGTAGAAGTCTGCACAAGCCCCATTTAAATGCTCCACAACCAGACCTTGTCAGAGTTTGCGCTGGCAGCATGGCCCAGGAAGCCACTGCCATTTTTTTTTTTTTTTGCTACTGCTGAATCAGGAAAACCTCTCTTAAAGGACCCACAGCATGCTGCCAGCAAGCAAAGCCCATTTGAGAAAAAAAAAATGTGGCCAAACTTTTTTAGTGTCTAGAATTCCTTTCCAAGCCCTCTCATGTTTTATGTGGATTTTAGTTGGCCACATTGGCACCAATTTATTGACAAAGGTCACTTGTTTATTTCCTGACTGCACAGCTCCAAAATAATCACACAGAAATATAAACCATTGTTTTGTCCATTAGCTCAAGCTTCTGATTTTTCTAGCTCTTACATCTTAATTTAACCTATCTCCATTTCTACTTCTTGATAGATGTTTATTAGATGTCCGAGAGAATAATGTCAGGTATAGATTAGTAACTCATATTTTTAAGCCTTCTCAGGTTTTTAAGTGGATTTAGTCCATCACGTCGGGCGCCACTCTGTTGAATTAAGAGCAGCGGGGCTGCGTCCCCAGCACCCAGCTGCCTGCACGGCTAGCTTTATACCCGAAATAATTACACGGAAACTGTATTCTTTTAATCACTGCCTGGCCCCATTAGTTTCAGCCTCTTATTGGCTAGCTCTTACATATTAATCTAACCCATTTCTATTAATCTGTATAGCCCACAAGCTGGCTTACCAAGAAAGATCTTAACCTGCATCTGCCTGGAGTGCGGGAACCATGGTGACTCCCTGACTCAGCTTCTTTCTCCCCGCCTTCTGTTCTGTTTCCTCCACCCACCTAAGGGTTGGCCTATCAAGGTGCCTAGGCAGTTTCTTTATTCCTTAACCAATGAAATCAACAGATTGATATATGACACTCCCACATCAACCATGTACATGCATTGTCCATAGAAGACAGAAGAGGGCAGCAGATCTCACGGAACTGAAGGTACAGAAGGTTGTGTGCTACCTTATGGGTGCAGGGGAATTGAACCCTGGTCCTCTGGAAGAACAGTATTTGTAACCACCAACCTATCTCTCCAGTTCTGCCTGTAAACTCCTTAAAATAAAAGGCAAACAACTCAATATAGCTTCAGAAAGGAAGTCTCTGAAACTGACCATATTTACTGGGCCTCCATCCCAAGAGTAAAGACTGCGGAGGGTCATTCTCAGACAAGCCAAGCTTCAAAGACTCTTGAGACCAGACCGGCTGCTTCAAGAAGCAGAAATCAGAAGAGCTGCCTGGAAGAGGTTTAGACCAGCTGAGGTACCTGGGAATTACACTCTCTGTTGAGCTGCCTGGAGTCTCTGCAGTGTGCTCCAGGTTCCCAGCTTTGTGACCTACCACCATGCTTCAGTGGGCTTTGGTGATGCAGCTGTCTTTGAGTCATTTCTGTATCCCTTACCTGTATTCCTGTAAATGACTCCTATCAAATTCACTAGGTCACCAATTATGCTTTGGTGGTATTGTAGGGTAAAAGGGATAACTGGAGCAGGAAACCAGCCAATCATTGAGCACCCTGACTCTGAACCCAGAGTCAAAGAAAGAAACACACCCTATATTTGAGACCTAGGCCAGGGATAGAAACACCTTTATCCATGAAACATCTTTATACCCAGAACTAAAGACATGTGCCCTGGCTCTGAAACTAGTGTCAAAGAAACACACATTGTCCCTAGAATCAGCCAGTGAAAGAAATGTGCCCTGGTCCTAAGATTAGAGTCAAAAAGCTAAAAAGGACCAGTGAAATAAACATAGTTTGGCCATGAAGTCAGAGTCATCTCTGCCCCTGACCAGCTAAACTGACCAATCTCTGAGCAGGAAAAAATAACCAATCCCCCTTCTTTCTGGGAAAACTCCGCCCCTAAGAAGCCTTATATAAGCAAGCGTCTCTATTTCTCTCACTTAAGAGCTGCTGTTAATCCCTTCGAGGCAGACACTCTTCTCAATTCCTCCTTCCCAAATAAATCTCTTTCTCAAAAGAGTCTTGGGTGACGACCTTAATTTGCTGAGCTGAAAAACTTTGCTGAGATGCCCCCTAGGGGGCCTCAGCAAGGCTGAACAGAACAGAAGGAACCTTGCTAGGATGCTCCTTAAGGGGGGCTGAGCAAGGCCAGGTAGGGAAAAGTAACACCTTTTCCCGAAGCTGAAGAGAGAGCTGCATTTCTACAAGGGCTTCCCCTTTAGCAGAGAGTTAGCAAAAGAAGAAAGATCTTGGGCTGGAGAAGCAGATAGCTCTGCTAGAACGTTCCCTTAAGGGAACAGAGCAGAACTCAGCTGTAATGGCTCTCTAGGAGAAGAGTAGGATCCCTATATCCTGCAGGGAGACCATTCCCCCACCAAACCCCAGCTTCAGGTAGCCTGGCTTCCTGATAGTCAGGACACCTTTACTCCAGGGCTGAGCTGTCCTATTGAGGCTCTACACTGACCCCCTCCCCAGAGCTGTCCTATGCTGGCTCTACCTCCCCCAGAGCTGTCCTACTGCAGTTCTAATCCCTTCCCCCAGAGCTGTCCTATTGTGGCTCTAAGTGTATCTGGCTTCCTGATAAGTCAGGGTATCCCTGCAACACTACTGTAACATATTCTCCTACAGGCATCCATACTTGGGTCAGCCATGGGCTCTCTATCTGGGTTGTCTGCACGTGTGTTGTGTCTCACCAGGAAAAGTCTTGTCACACAGCAATCAGAAGTTAAATTTCATCAGCTGACAAACAACTTTATACCTTTAGTCTTCTTCTGTAACCATAGCATGCCTATGGCAAATGGGAAGTAGGCACAGGAGGGCTGCCAGGAAACTCTCGGTCAGCTTGTCTGGAGTACAAACTTAACAGCAGAAACAAGGAAGGCATCACCCCAGCAGGGTGGAAGGTGAAACTGACTTGACAAAGTCCAGTGACCTCCACATGCAGGCTGTAGCATTTATACACACTACAGAAATAATCTTTAAAATGTTCTTGATATCCTTACAGGATTATCTACAGATATTTCATGCTTTCAACTTATAGAATCATATAATCAGCCAGGCACACAAATACGTGTGTGCACTAACGTTCCATGGTTGAGAAGAGTCTACCAACATTAAAAAGTGACTGGTGTTTCCCATAACATGTGTCGCTGTTGCACCAGTGGGCATATCTTGCAGGCAGGTTGCTATTGTAGCTCTCAGGTTTATAGCTGGTGAGATTGATGCTTACTTTTTTCCTCCAGTAATAGGTGTAGTACTTTAGTCACGGGAGTAAAGCTTCTTGTTGGGCACCAGCTCAATTTCTCCATGGTCAATTGCAAAGTAAGTGATGTTTTCATCAATAGAGCCTCACCATCAGGCTATAGAGAGTAACCAAGAGCCTTGGCAAAGCCTATGATATTTGGGGTGTGTCTATGGGACCCCTTTGGCCAACATCTCAAAGAATATGTAACCTATTTCTGTCATTGAGGAATTTATTTGGTGGCATATGATATCTACTCGAGGTGTTGTCTCCTCCACTATATGGTAAACCCTATTTTAACTACTTTTATAATATGTACATTTTAGGAAGCTTCTATAGTAGTAGGTTTCACATGACTTCAAAAGTTAGTGTTTGTTGTTCCTCCCCATATTACCCTTCTCTTCTGCTCATTTCATATAACTGTTCTTTTTTTTTCATTTTTTGTTTTAATTCCATTTTTCCTTTACCACACTATATTGTTTCCCTCTTCTTTTTTTTAAAATATTTATTTATTTATTTATTATGTATACAATGATCTGTCTGTATGCCTGCAGGCCAGAAGAGGGCGCCAGACCTCATTACAGATGGTTGTGAGCCACCATGTGGTTCCTGGGAATTGAACTCAGGACCTTTGGAAGAGCAGGCAATGCTCTTAACCACTGAGCCACCTCTCCAGCCCCCTGTTTCCCTCTTCTTATTCTCTAATATGTGCCTAACCTTTCTGGTCATTCTGATTGAAGCACATATATTTAAAGCTTAAACCCTAACACCTACACATAAAGCAGATAATGTCTATCTTTCTGGGTCTGGGTTCCTTCAGTTTAAAATGATTGTCTCTAGCACTATGCATTTACCTAAACATTTTATTTTTCTTATCAGCTGAATAATATTCCATTGTGTAAATCTACTACATTTTTGCTAGCCATTCATCAGTAGATAAACATCTAAACTGTTCCCAATTTCTAGCTTTATGAATAAAATAGAAATGAACATGAAAGAACAAGTATCCCATGGAACTCATACCTGACACTTAATGAGAACCTAGGAATAGATAGTTCCTGGGCCCTAGGTAGAAACTACTAATATTCTACTAAAGGACCATAGCAATAGAATAACTTGTAAGACATAGTGCTATACCCACAGATCAGAGCATTGCTCAACCCTCATTAAAGAAGCTGCTTGCAGTGGACTGTAATTAACACAGAAGTCCACAACTGGACAACGTGCAGAGTTTTTGGAGCACTCAGCATCAAATGGACGTCATCATCAAACACACTCTCTTCAAGGCTCAGAGGTCTATTCAAAAGAAAAGGCAGAAAAGTTGTAAAAAAACAGAGATGATGGTTGACTCCAAGGAAATAACTTCTTCCAGACACAAGGCTGATGCACATGTGAATTTAGAGACTGTTGACAGCATGCACAAGACCCGCACAAGCTTAAGCCAGACAAAATCCCAGAAAGAGAGAAATAAAGTCATTCCCACTAATAACCAGGAAGCTATTTGCAATTGGTAGTTTCTGGGAGAGAGAAAAAAAAAGCAAAAACACTTTTCTTCAAGGAAGTATATAAAACTGGGTACATTAACTGCACCTCACCACAGGCCTCATGATCAGGAGTATTTGACCAATAAAACTGAAACCCATTCTTTGTGTGTGTGTGCGCGTGCATGTGTGTGCTTTGGCTTGTTTTGACTTTTTAAGAGAAAGAGTATAAAGTTGGGTGGACATTGGGGGGTAGGATCCGGGAGGAGTTGGGGGAGGGTAGAGCATATAATCACAATGTAATGTATAAAAAAAGAGCAAAGATGCCGGGCCATGGTGGTGCACGCCTTTAATCCCAGCACATGGGAGGCAGAGGCAGGCGGATCTCTGTGAGTTCGAGACCAGCCTGGTCTACAGAGCTAGTTCCAGGACAGGCTCCAAAACCAAAAAACCAAAAAAAAAAAAAAAAAAAAGCAAAGATATAGACTGATGAAATTGAAAATATTTTTATGCAACATAAACAATTTTTTTCTTGATATGCAGCTTAGATTCTGTATTTCTATACAACTGGACAAATAAGAACAAGACATAACAACTGCTTCTGAAAGTAAAACTTTAATATCAGCTGATTTTTGTTTATTTTATTTACAATATATAAATTGTTAGTATGCAAAAGTGTGTTTTAATACATTTATTTCTCACAATTTTTCTCAGAATGTTTTGGAAACTAGAAAGTGAACACAAGTATTCTGTGGGATTATGTTCAAAACATGGCAGATTTTTATAGAGAATCAGCCTACCATACAATATGTATGTTCAGGACAGAAATAAGCACTATAAAATGTATAAAAACACATTTAAAAATATAAATACAGTATGTTTTAGTTGGAATTTTAAAGATGCTTTTTCTTCTTCTCTTTCCCTTTTACCTCAAAAGTAATAAACACTTTTGAAGCTGCATGCATTGTTGCACTTTTGATTTTTTGCTGTACAGTTAATGAACCCGGCAGTCTGGATATCTGATGATCATCGATTTGACCTTCCCATTCTTTGGTTTCTTCTTCTTTGATTAGTAAAGGTTTTCCCAGAGTTTGGCCAACAAGGTCACAGACTTCTTGAGCTTTGCGCCATGCATTCTCAACAGCAACAAGACAGGCTTGCCGCCTTAGGGATTGAAAGTAAAGATTACCATGACATTAAAAGAACTGCCACACTCAATAGTTTTATTTAGAATGAATAATTTAAAGGTGTACTTAACTTACCGAAGATTCTCAATGGAACCAGAAGTGTGATAGAACTCAGGTGGGCTGATGACAACAGAGCTATCTAGCTTTTCAACCAGAAAATTACAAATATTTTGCATTTTTCCAAATTCAGTAAATGTAATGCATACCTGTAAGTGAAATATACTTGAAGTTATTTCCATGCTTCATGTAGATTTAAAATTTTGTCTAAATATGAGTATAAAAAGTAAAGTCAAGGGCTGGAGAGATGGCTCAGTGGTTAAGAGCATTGCCTGCTCTTCCAAAGGTCCTGAGTTCAATTCCTAGCTACCACATGGTGGCTCACAACCATCTGTAATGGAGTCTGGTGCCCTCTTCTGGCCTGCAGGTATAAAGACAGACAGAATATTGCATACATAATAAATAAATACAAAAAAAAAAGTAAAGTCAAGCTGGTGTAGTAGTGCACACCTCTAATCCCAGCACTTGGGAGGCAGAGGCAGGTGGATCTCTGTGAGTTTGAGACCAGCCTGGTCTACAAGAGCTAGTTGCAGGACAGGCTCCAAAACTACAGAGAAACCCTGTCTTGAAAAACCAAAAAAAAAAAAAACCAAAAAACCAAAAAACCAAAAAAAACTTCACCATTTTACATTGCCATTGGTTCTAACTTCTCCACCTCCTGGCCTAACACTGTGTTTTGCTGCTTTGATAATAATCACAAACAGGTGTGATTTTATAATTCATTGTGGTTTTGAGTTCTATTTCTCTGAAAATTAAAGATGCTGAATGCCTTCGCGTATCTGTTGGTGCATTTTGATAAGTATCCATTCAAACCATCTATAAATTTTAACATTATATTACATGTTTTTGTGCTATTGTTGTTTTACACGTCTAACTACCATTTAACCATATTACATATATCTAGTAGTCCATGAGAGGACTAGAATATGTTAGATATTTATTGGCTCTCGGAGTTTGCTACATTCATAGCCATAAAATCAGCCATCTTTTCTTTTTCACTTTGTACCTTGTGAGTGTTATCATGGTCTCCACTGACAACTGGTGATGATCTAAAAGCAACCATGTACAGGGATGTACAGTATAGTGTAAGGTCTGGATTCCAGGGAGTCCTAAGTGAAATATAATCACATGTTTTCTTATGAAATCAGAATACGCAACACTGAAAAGGAAGAACAGAGTTTGGCTCAGTTCTCATACAGTCAAGGTAGTGCGGGAGAATTGTCTGTATTCTGTCAATCATGTATTTTAATAAACGCTGATTGGCCAGGCAGGAAGTATAGGTGGGGCGATGAGAACAGGAGAATGCTGGAAAGGAGGAAGCCCATTCCTCCCACTCCTGGGCATTCCACCCAAGAAGCAGGATGTAATCTACCTGGCTGAGAAAGATACCGAGCCATGTGGCTAACATAGATAAGAACAATGGGTTAATATAAGCTACAAGAGCTAATAAGTAGCCTGAGCTAATGGGCCAATCCGTTTTATAACTTATGGAGATCTCTGTGTGATTTTCTTTGGGACTTGCCTGTTGTGGGGTACTGGGTGGGAAAGAAACCCCAACAAGCTGGCCCTCATGTTACACAAGGACTCTTGCTGAACTGGTAACTTTAATCTTAGAACTCTGCAGTCTCCCATCCCTTGTTCAGTTCTGGAACTATCTCTTCCCTGTGCTCTTGGTGATACTTTATAATAATAAACTAAGCACACCTGGAAGTGATGGTGCCAGACTATAATCCCAGCACTCAGGAAACTGACACAGGAAAAACATAAATTTGAGGCTAGTGTGGGCTACATATTGAGACACTGCCTAAAAACAAACAAAAACAAAAAAAATACCTTCCTAACTATTATTCTCCCACATTCATTACACCCTGAAGTCCTAACAGGTAAAACCCTTAGAGGAACCCACTAATCTACTAACATTAAACCTCTACAATTCAGAATCTTGCCTGACCACTCTTCATTCTGTCAAAATAATCTATGCCAAATGATACCTAAGTACACAAGAATAATTATAAATTTCCTTGAGACAGTTAAATTTTAGATGGACCAGTCACAAGGCTAACTGAGTCACCTTTCCAATGTCCATTCTGTCCTGCTACTCTGATCTTAAGCTTCATCTCTGAGAAGCAGGAGCCTTAATATTAATCTAACCTTAATATTAATACCAGGATGCACTAACATACTAACTACAGGGGGCTACCAGGTGACTTCCGGAGGTGTTCTCCACCTCTAGAGAGAAAGATTCTCTCACTGGTAGACAAAATTCCACTCTTATTTAACTCAACCATCTTTGTTTCCAATAGCAAGGTGGGGAGCTGGATAAAGCATCTGTCTGATAACACGAAAGTCACAAACAGAAGTCTTACATTTCATTACTAGACACACTGCCCTAAAACTCCGCCCGCCCTGGCCCTCAGAGGGATCCATGCTGGGATCTCAGTTATCAAGGACTGAGCACTCTGAAAACACTGTGCTCCTTCTTAATGTGGACAGAGACCGCATGATTCAGAATTTAAGTAACATACATCTCAGTGGCCATGAAATTACAGCTTTATCACATAGTTTCTAAATCTAAGGAAAATTTCTTTCCTGAAATGATTCCTGCTCACCAGCTGGTAAAATTACGAAAAGTCTGTAGTACCTAGCTGCTATTTCCCTGTTGCTGTGTTTATTTCATTGTATGCCATTTCCCTTAAGGTAGATCTCACTAAATGTATTTGAAAGCATCACCAGATATACATTATCAGAACCATTTTTTAAGAAAAACCATCTTTTATCATCACCATAAGAATCCTTTCTCTGGTAAATTTCAGTTTAAGAATAAAACTCGATCGCAGTTGCCGCCACAGAGTCAAGGGCTTTCAGTCATTACCTACCTCGGCTTCCATGTGATAAGCACTTTCTACTCTTCTAATATCCTTTGTCACTGTTACATTTTCTGCCTGAAACAGAAAGTACCAGAGTAACGTTACCAAACCTTTGGCTACTAAATTCAGTTGTTTCTGCCTGACAATTAAGAAGCCTGAGTTTGAAATAGGAAGACACACAGTACACAAAATGAACTGCCTGCCTTGATGTTCCAAACTTCCTTAAAACTGCTATAAAATCAATTAGAACCTACAAATACTGTTAAAAAAAAAAAAGATCCGTTTTCACTTCAGGTTTTAGTCACTTGTACAGAAAGTATGAACTAACTTGACAAAGTACCTACCATATGTACCTTTGGGTAAGTTACTAAGAATCTCTTGAGCCTTTGCTTCCACATGTATAAAATCAGGTCAATAGACCACATGGCTGATATGATGATTTAAAAACAAGTTGTATGTAAAGTACTTAGAGAGTAACGACAAAAGACATTTGCAGAACCTATAATATTACAGCAGAGAATTCCACTATGCCTTCCTTGACACAATGTACTTCTCAAACTATGATCCAAAGGAAAAATAGGAAGGAAGGGAGGGAGGGAGGGAGGAAGGAAGGAAGGAAGGAAGGAAGGAAGGAAGGAAGGAAGGAAAGAAGGAAGGAAGGATAAACAAAGATAAAGATCCCACAACCAATAAATATATGACCAGATTGTCCCTGAATCTTCCCACAGATATGTAAGGAAGCTAAGCAGTCCTTCCGTCTGTGAAGCAAGTCCTGAGTAAATGAGTATATCTGACATGTGTAGCATGGATCCTAACAATACAACCCAGAGTCAGATATAAGGGTTAATGTTGAAGGTCAGAGAGGAAGAGCGGCCAGTCACTAGTTCTTACTTTTACTGAATCCTCAGACTGAAATGGGTATCCTGTCTCTACAAGTCCTCAGACTGAGTGTTGTCTCTACGGAACCTCAGACTGCCTCTAAGCTCCTGTCTCCTCCTGCGCTAACAGGAGTATATGAGTTTGTTATGTTCGATTAAAGGCGTGTGATCTCAAGTGCTGAGATCACCTTTGTGTGAGCTGTTTCTCCTTTGGACAGATTCAAGCTCATGTAGCCCAGGGTGACCCTGAACTCACAGAGATTCGTCACCTCTGTCTCGTGAGTCCTGGTGTGCGCCACTACTGTCTAGCCTCTATGGCTGGTTAGTGGCTTAGCTCTACACTCTGACATACCTTTCCACACCCCCTTTAGTACGGCTGTGTTCGCTGTTTACAAGAGAATTGGGTTCATTTATCATACTCTGGATTCTGTCCTGGAAGTAATGTCTGACAGCCTGTTTGATACCTCCCCCAGTTTTCGACAGTTTTGACAGATGCTGGTGATGTAGCAAGCACTCCAGCACAGTGAGAGCTGTCCTTCACATTAAGGCTCTCCTGTGCAACCCCCTTTACAGTTAACCACTTAGTTGCCTCCACAGGTTTGTGTATGAATGGAATGATGAAACATCTGTTCTTTAGGTCTGGCTTTGTACTTACCAATATGCACTAAAAAGACTACATTTTTGGCTACACTGTATGTAAGTTAGAGGTCAAGAATATTGTTAAACATCCTACACCATACAGGTTAACCCAACAAAAGGGAATTATCTACCTCAAAATGTTAATAGTGCTAAGGCTGATTAATCTACCATACCAGCATATTTCATGAGGCTTTCCTTATTAAGTTATAATTTTGTTTCTACATACAAATAAAAAGCAGACTTTCAAAACGAAATGGTCAATACAGGAGTAGCTATTTAAGTCATATAAAAAAGTAAGGTAATCATCTCAATAGTCATAAAAAGCCATATAAAAATAAACTAAAAAAGTAAAAACTATACAGATGTACAGAAAAATTTTGAATAAACTACTATGATACAATATTGTAAAATCAGCAATTATCCTGAAATATATATGTTTAATAGCAAATATAAAGGGAAGCTCTACTTGTTCGATAGAGGTTTCTAACATTAGGATTACAGACTGTATTTCCATGTTCCCATTTAACATGCCCTGTTCCCTGCAGGCAGGAAATATTTCTAGTAGAACAGTAACGAGGGGGGACATGGTCTCACACTAAGATCTAATAATTGAAACAGTGTGGATAATATAGGAGTACCATACAGACCCAATGGTTTACTCTAGATCTGGGTCAAATTCCTTAAGAATCAAAAAATTCAATGACTTGAACTATTTCAAAGCAATAGGCAGTATGTAATCCTCAAGTCAGTTATTCTCCTGAGCAGCAACTGTGTGATTCAAGTAAACCTTGAGAGATTGCAACCATTTTGGATTACCACATTTGCTTACCACAAACAGGCAGATATTAAAACAGAAGTTAATTTGTCTATTGCATTTCTCTTTTCACAAACAGAAGTTTAAGTTGTCTATTCAGGCTTTATTCTAGATTTATTTATGTGTACGAGTGTTTTGCTCACATCTCTGTCTGTTCACAATGTGTGTGCTTGGTGCTCACGGAGTTTAGAAGAGGGCATCAGGTCTTCTGGAACTGGAGTTACAGAGGGCTGGGGTCAGAAACTATTTCAATTATCCCACTCAACAGGCGAAGAAGCTGGGCCCCGCCTGTTCACTCCTACCACCCAATTCAGTGCCTTAAGACTATTCAGGGTGGGGCAGGAATACTTAATTTCCTGGTATTAATGCATGACCCCTTTTGCAGGAAGTTTCAGAGCCTGGGAGCTTTTATGCACAGGCAATTAATTCACATATGATGGCAGACATGTTGGGCCAGCAAGCATATAAAAGATGATGAATATCACCTGCTATACCCCCTACCTGACACCAGTAATGGTTAAAAGCAGGCTCAAAGGTCTTAGTATCTAAACTCAGTCATCTCCCAGTCATGGGCAAGCACTCTGGTCCTGAGCATTCCCTTCTTTATAGAAGAACTTGATAGAGTAAGACTATTGAGTGAGACGCATTTGTATAAGGTCTATCAACAGTAAGTAGCTGCCTTGATTATAAAGAATATTGAGAGAGTCCAGTAGGCCACTCATGTCAGAATCTAAACTATCTTCTCAGGCTTGTATTCTGAGCACTGGTTTCCAAGCTTGTGGTGCTCTCAAGGCTGTGGAGCCTTCAGAAGGAGCCTGGGTAGCAAAGAAGGCCACTAGAGGTGGGAATACGGTGGAGGGTGATAGAGGAAGACGTACACACACATACAGAATTATAACTTGGCCCCGCTTCTGATCCCATCCTCTGCTTCCTGAAACCATAGACTGAGCTGCTCCTGCCACCATGCCTTGCCTGCCACCACGGTGAGACACTCTGAAATTGTGAAACAAAATAAATTTTTTCCTCTTTCAAGCCGCTCCTGCCAGGCACAGTAGCACCGTAAGAAAAGCAAAGCTGTGCAGCCACACACTTCTATGTTCGGCCTCCAGTTCTCTCCTTTAGTCTCATCTCTTAATTCTGTCCTAAGGTGCCCAGTGTCTTCTGTGTTCCCGCCATACTGAACCACGCAGAGTGCTGTTGACACATATGCCCGCTGCAGTCTGATGTGCAACTGGAATGATTTCCCTTTGGCCAGTGCTTAACAATTTTGACAGAATGTCACTCCCTTTATGAAGTCTTTCTAGAATTCTTAAGGCAAAATCAATGTTATCTCTTCAATGTACTATACACGTACTTTCATGGCAGCATGAATCATTCTATTCTGATCATGGAATTCCAGCAGCAGAGGGCTCTGTCTCCATCAAATCCTTCCCCTCAGAGCTCAGGGAACCCTAGGGAAGAGGAGGAGGCAGGAGTAGTGGGGGAGAAAAGGTTGGAGGACATCAGGAGAACAAAGGCCTTCTAAAATAACTGAGTACAGCTCCTAAGAACTTGAAGACCAAAGCAGCAATCACAGGGCCTACACGAGGTTCCCCGCATATACACTAGAGCTTTTAGCTTAGTATTTCTATGGGACCCCTGGATGTCTAAATGGATGGGTCTCTGATTCTTGTGCCTTCTCTTGGGGTTCTTTTACTTTTCTGTTGACTTGTCTTGTCCACCTTTAATGTGATGTTTTTTGTTTTATCTTATTATACTCTACTTTGTTATGTTTGGTTGTTATCTCTTAGAAGCCTCTTCTTTCCTAATGAGAGACAGAAAGGGAGTGGATCCGGATGGGAGTGGAAGTGGGGAGCAACTGGGAGGGGAAACTGTATTCAGATTAGATTGTGTAAGAGTCTATATTTAATAAAAGGAAGAAAACACAGAATAAAATTAATGTATATTTTTTAAAAAAGAAACAGATATAGTTGCTTTTTATAGCTTTTACTGGAAGAAAAAACTAAATGTACTTACATGATTGGTCCTTTGGAAACTGTTCATAAGCCAGATTTGGAGAAAAAAGATAAACAAATGTCTCTAAATATTTTGCCCCCCCCACACCATTATCTCTCTTATTGCCTACCAACCTGCCTGAGACATGTATAGTTATTGAAAATAATACAATTATGAGTAGGCAAATCCTGGAGTTTATAGTCTAAATTGGTATATAAAATAGAAATTCACTCTAATCTGCACTGCTTGGATGCCTTATTAATATATTAAGACCTAATCACTAGTGTGAGGCTATAAAATGGTCTTTGAGATTAGATGATAAGGGTGGAGCCTCATGGATGGAATTAGTGTCCTTATTAAGAAGAGGCCCCAGTGAGTTGCCTTGTCTCTTCTACTGTGTGAGGACACAGGGAGAAGGTGCCATCTATGTTCCATGAACTGAATCTTCACCAGACAAAATCAAAGCTCTTGGTATCTTAGCCTTCCTGACTCCCCCAGGGCTACAAAGACTAAATTTCCCTTGTTTACGGGTTACTGAGGTGGTGACATTGCTTTCTAGCAGACCCTGAAGTAAGACCATGTTAGGTTAAGTGCCACGTAAATCTCAACAGGGTTAGGGAATACCTAATAAATGCTCCTCGGTTAAGTAAACACTATTTGGAATTTTACAACATTTTCCCATTAAAACAATGCTAAAACTGACTGCTATCTCTTCAGACAAATTCATAAATCCATGATCTACAAATAGTTGCGCTAGTAACTTATGTATTGCGTCATCCTTTCCTCCTTGACTCACTGAAAAGCACTTTTCACTGCATGCATTATGCCAATGAGCATTACTCAAAGGCCGAGTACCTCGATAACAGACTGACAGACACACTCTTTGGAGGAAAAAGTGGAGTATTGTATAACTGGGATTAGTGTAGAGAAAGGAATGCCAAGAGTGTGATTTTGGTCTCATTCTCTAAAACAAAGTGGAGGTCATCTAAACTAAGAGGGGAGAGAGGCCAGGAAATAAGGATGAGAGGATCCGGTTCCAGCCCTCAAGCGAGTGTTTAGATTGGGAGGGTCCCTTGAATTAGGGGAGTGTATATTTACGAGTCAGTATTTCAAAGTTTAAAATGTATAATGCTATAAGGACCTTGAGGAGACCATCATTTGTCCTGAGACCACCTGTTGAGGGAGCTGTCTTTCCTCCACTGTCATGCAGCAGTCTGGGAGATCGCAGTCCCAGCACCTTGCCTTGCACAACGACTTTGAATGCAATTACCATATTTATTTTTACATATTAGGAGTTAGAAACATGGGTTCAGATTATGTTCTATGTCAATGGCATAAAATACAAACTACATTATTCAAACAGGACCTCAGCAGGTTGCTTAAGGAGAGTCTTGCTTTTATATTTTATACCCATTTTATTCACATTATTTACAATTCACATTTAAATTTTTCTAAAATGTAAAATAACTTAGGGTTTTTTGTTTGTTTGATTTTTTTTGCCCACGTCATTTCAATTATTCTGGTTTTAAATAAAATACAAGTACGTTTTCTTTTAAAAATAAAGACCTGTGTTTTTCCTCAAAGATATGATATTTCTAGTACAGAAGCAAGATTATGTTTCACTTTGAACAAGTCAGAGTACCCCAGAACCAGGGTACCAGCTGGGGTTCTGTTTTGAATAACAATAACCTTGAGACAGCTCAGTGTCCGTGGCTTCTAAGTTTCTTTCATCATAATTATCTGAAGTGTAACAAAGTTGAAAGCAACCTCGATTGTGGTTTCAGGAACAGAATTTCAAATACGGCTCTTTAAAGTTCAGAGCATTGTTTTATTTCTCTACTGGAAGACGGGGAAATTAAAAAATGCCTAACAGAATTGCTATTTCCTTTTTTTTTTTTTTTTTTTGCCCCATTCCTTTAGGGGGCTTAAGGTATTATCAATTTAGTGATTTGTTTCACGGACATATTTAGTAAGTAGAAGCATTTCACCTATGATACTTACATATATTGACTTTAAAAGAAGTTAAAACTAAAAAAAATGGACAGTTTGGAATAGGTGATCATCATAAACCCAAAACGGATGCTAAATCTGCAATTACACTGAAGATCCACTCCACACGAACCTTTGATTGGGAGGAAGCATTCAAGCTCCTCGCCTGCCAATTTCAACATGCAGAATAAAAACAACTCTCCAAGGGGGTTACGGTCCAACCTTCCAGTTAGGCAAGCATTAAGTGTAACTTTGCAAGAAAACATTTCATCCCTCCAAGCGCAAAAAACAAAATCACTGTAGCAAATATGACCAGATAAAAACCTACCCAATCTGCATTCGGGGATTTCGAGTTCACTGCGGCCAACAACTGCTTTCATTTAGATTCGAGAAGGCAGGGTCAAGCGTCCATTGCGCTCTGGAATGAATACCGGGGTAACAAAGCATCGCCAAGGCCCCAGAGTCACCCGCCTCGCACCCCATCCCCGGAGGCTAACCTGAAGCCCCTGCTGCTGGAGGCTCTGCGTGATGTAGTCCAGGCGGCGGCACACACTCTTCTTGGCCTCGGCTGCAGCCTCCTTGGTGCTGCTCACCCGCACGGCCACCTGCGCCCGGTCGGGGCTGGCGGACACCTCGGCCGCGCCGCTCACGTGGACCTCGCGGGCTCCGGGGTGGGCTTTGGCGGCGTGGGGACGGCTGCCGACGGGCTGCGCCTCCAAGGCCGGGATCGGGTTGTTTTCCCGGCCCAGGTTAGCCCAGGGAACCAGTTCCATGAACACCCGCGACGGAGGGGCGGGCTGCAGCGCCATAGCTGGGGTGGCTGCGTTGCCATAGCAATGCCCGGCTGCAGGCGGGGAGTGACGCCCTGCTCCCGCGCGTGGCTCGGCGGCGGCGTGGCGCAGAGGATGCCGGGATGGAGCTGGCGGAGCCGCGGCGTGCAGGGGCAGCTGCGGAGTGGCCACGGCTCGCCCGCTCGGAGTAGGCTGATAACGTCGGTGCAGGTCGGAAAGTTAACTCGTGGCCCGCAGGAGCCTCCCTGCCAGTGAGCTCGGCCCTTCCACGTGACCTTGTCACCCCCCACCCCACCCCCAAGTCATCGAGGGGACGGGGCCTCCATTTCCGGAGTGTGTGTGGTCCCCCCCCCCCAGCCCTGTCTTCCTGGGTGTTATGGTGTAGGTCGGTCGTCTTTCCCCCAAGTACCTGTTTTGATGCTATTCGTGTGGGTTTTCTCCTGAGATGAACCACGTTTTGCCAGTGAGAGTTTGGACAGTATGTGGTCCTTCGAGTCAGGTTTTCCAAAACTTTGTTAATATATATTTTTTTTCTCAACTGCTGTTTGTTTACTAGAGGCTCGTTGTCTATAGACCGCTGCCATATGTGTTAAGAATATTACCTAAGGAGAGCTCTATGCCGACGCAAAATTCCCACTCCTAACTCAACAATGTGGAAAACAGAAAATAAGGAAGGGATGGCTGTATGTCTTAGCAACCGTCTTTGGAATGGTTGTCAAGTCTCAGAATTCTAAAATCCTTGGAGACAGACATGCTGGGCTTGAGCGTGGACATTCGCGTGGGTAAGGACAGGCATGCCTTGAACTTGTCTCTTCTTTTTGGAGACAGGGCCTTAGTATATAAACCTGCCTGGCCTGGAACTTACCGTATTTACCAGACTGACCTCGAACAAGGTTTCTACCCATTTCTTGACAGAGCCTTTTAATGAAAAGCTAAAGTTTCCCTGTCTCAAGACCTCCCATTATAGTAATTTTCCCTACCCCACCGTCTCTCCCTCTCCCTGCCCCTTTTCTTTCTGCCCCTGTACCTCTCCATTTTCTTTTCCGTTTTTCTCTTTTCACCCTCCCCCCACCTCCCCTTGTCCTTTTCTACCTTTGGAGTGCAGGATGGTTCAAAACCATCACACCGGGCATTTTCTTTTCTTTCTTTTTTTTTTTTAATTTATTTATTAAGGATTTCTGCCTCCTCCCCGCCACCGCCTCCCATTTCCCTCCCCCTCCCCAGATCAAGTCC
>NC_022012.1:57066200-57079123 GCF_000317375.1 Microtus ochrogaster
TTTCTCCGTAGTTTTTGGTTCCTGTCCTGGCACTAGCTCTTGTAGACCAGGCTGGCCTCTAACTCACAGAGATCCGCCTGCCTCTGCCTCCCGAGTGATGGGATTAAAGTCGTGCACCACCACCACCTGGCTGTGGAAGTAGTTTCTTATAGGAACCTGAAAGAGTCAACAAAGTTCGCAATTTTAAAGCACAGTTCAATAACTCGGCTAGATTCGGTGGTTAACAATTAGGTTAGCGTAATTGTTTAGTTTGATGTTCGTTGTCAGATGAGAATCTATATGATAATTTTAAAACTTTCTGTCATATGCATATATGCATATTTTACAACTCTAGACAACCAAAATATATCTTAGAGCTGGAGGGATTTCTTTTTTTATCTTTTTGGTGGACCCCAGGGACTGAATGAAAGGTCCTCAGGCTTGAAATCAAGTGCCTGAATGAATGACTGATGCCACAGGCCAGAAAAAAAAGTTTTAAGTGTATAGAGTACTATAAACTTTTCAGATTGGTGGGGAAAGGATGAGGTTGAATTGGCTAGCTGTTTGAAGAAACTTATCTCAATATTATATGACACCCTGAAAATAACATTAATAAGAGTATGAAGAAATATGTACCTAAAAGTAATTCTGGGGAATGAAAGGCCTTTTCCCTTATGCATATTTCAAATGATGAAGCAACCATAAAGGAAAAGCCTGGGTGGGGGGAGAATGAGTACACCAAAAATTGAAAGTATGTAAACCGAAAACTAGCAAGGAGAGGGGAAGTATGTATTGGTGATGTATAAAGGAGCTAGTGTCTAGATATTTAGAGTACAGTCTCCTCCCCTCCAAAAAAACCCAAATAGATAAGGAACACAGAGATAAACTGTTAATAGACTTGGACTGATTGGCTGGAAGTTCAAGATCAAGGCATCAGTAGGTTTAACCTCTTCTGAGGTATTTCTGGTTTGTGACAGCTGCCCTCATAGGACATTGCCTCTGTGCCCTCTGCATACCATCCTTAGGACGCATCCTCTTCTTCCAAGATCAATCCTATTACATGGATTAGAGACCTGCTTTGGGGACTTGAGTTAACCTCAGTTAAAGGGCTCTGTCTTCATACAGTCACGTTGGGCTTAGAGAGCACATGCCAGTTCCTCTAGATCCAAAGTACCGAATGACTAACAGCCTGTAACACTGAAAAGAAAAATAAATAGTTTAAAAAATTTATTGGCAATTAAAGAAATGAAAACTTAAACAGATGGAACGATCTCTTTCAAACTGTCATTTTGGCAAGTGATGAATTCAGAATGCAGAAAAATAGATAAAAGTAATTTTGAAAGAAGGGCAGATTATTTCTTAGTGACAGAACTATGCAATAAATAAACATAGATATGTCTTGATGATTTATGAGTTTTTCAGAGGAGAACGGATGGGAATGAATACATCTATTTGTTCAGTTTCTTCCTCAGAGTTAAGACTCAGTTATTAGCAACCATTTTGAACAAGGTTGGTACTATGTTGGTTGAATCAAGAATATGCATCCGATTATTTTTTTTGTTCTGGGAGAAGAGACATGGAATTAGAGCGAAATCTGCATCATTAGGTCGTAAGAGATGCATTAGTATTATGCACCATCATTGTGCATTATCAGAGATGCACATTTTTTTTATGAAAGTAGCACTGATCTGGAGATAGCAGGACTTTTGAACCTTTTCTGCAACTTCAATTTCCATGGTACTTTCCATATAGAAAGCTCTTTCTGGGAGTCACTGATTCGATGATCAATTTCTAACCAATTACATGTGATTTTCGATGGTATTAATCCTGTCAGATAACTGTTCATTATTAGTCTGTAAAGACTGTATCATTCCTAAAAGTGACATATTCTTTCTTAATGATAGAATGTGGAAAAGAAAACTGAGTCCCAATACCCAATAAATTGAAGTATCACCATAACTATATAAGCCTTGCACAATATAATCCATAGTATTAGCAAAAAAGTTACTAAAAGTTTCAATATTAATGTAGTCTGCCATATTGATTTATTAATTACCTGTTATGTGATCTGGTAAACTGCAATCTTTATTGTCCAGCAGATGTCATGGTTACAGAATTCTGACTAGAAGCAGTGCAACCAGTGTCGACAGGAATGGTTCTGGGCTGCTTTAGTTTCCAAGCTGCCTTAGTTTTCTGCCTTGGTACTGGTAAAATACTGAGAAATATGCTTTGCTTAACAAATTAAAAGCAGTTAAATTAATTCCATTCACGGAGCAAGAAAACCAGAACTCAAGGGCAAGGAGCAAAAACCGGAAGCTTCACAAGCCACCACGCGGCAGGGACCCATGCCAGGGAATGCATGTGCTTGGGAAATTTCCAAGTTGCCACACACAGTAAACTCCACTGTGGCGGGGGTTCTACAAAAAACCGCTTAGGTAAAAGCAAGCCAAGTGGGCAGGGTTGGGAGAATGTCTGGGCCGTGGACCGGCTAGGCCATTAGGCTGTCCACCCGGTAGGCGTGGAGTTCGAATTCACATGGGTGCCAAATGTGGAAGGATGCTTAAAAGAAATCCCACACTAGCTCAGAATTGAGAAATAGACAGTTTTTATTTAGGGGTAGACTCACAAATCAGAATCCTCTGCTGAAATGGAGATCAGAAACTGAATCCTGCAGCTAGAAAAGAGAGGCAGGATGCATGCTCTACATTGGCATAAATAGTGTAAGAGGCCACAGCCCAGTAGGCAGGTAACCACGGGCTGTAAGACTTCCTACAGCAATTATGTTCTGAGAATTCATAAATTTATAGTAAAGATGTTTTTTCCAGTGTAATATTTTTATTATTATTTGGATTATTTGGAAATTTTACTCAATATACCCTGGTCACATTTGATTCCCATTCCTCTCAGGTTCACCTCCTACCTTTGTGCAGGCCCCCTCCAAAAAAAAAAAACCCATGAACACTAAGTCCAATTTGTGTTACCCATATTTTTACTGGAGCATGGTAAAACTCCTAGTGGCCAGCCCCTTAAAGATAACTGAGACTGTCCCCTTGCCCATACCAGAAACTACCAACTGAACTGTGAAGAAGCACGCTTCAGCATCCTGTCACCATTTTAAAGGACTCTTTAATGCCTTCCTCTGTAGACTGTTTCTATTGGGGAGAGGAGAGTGTTGTCATAGAAGCCCTCAGTGTTTTCAGTTAATTGCTATACTGCAAAAGAAGCACCCTTGCCCATAAGCCCATATCAGCCAAGGGCAGCGCAGAACACAGACTTCAACATGACCCCCAGGGGCAGCATGGAAGGATTATGGACACCAACACACAACCACATGGCCTCTGGCATTAATGCGAACCAAGGACACCAACACGGCCTCTAGAGGCAATATGGACTGTGGAGGTTTTTCTAGGAGGCCCAGTCCAGGAAATGAACCATTTCCCATCTCAGACCTCCTGCCATCGCTCAGAGCAGGGTTATTGTGCAGCCACAAGGCATGTTCAGGGGCAGAGCTCCAGCTGGCTGCACACCACCCTGCCTGCACTACCCAGCACTGACATTGTCTCTTCATCCACTGCAGTCATGCTTTTCAGCTCCTGTCTCCACTGCCGAGTCTCTAGTCTTACCTGTCTCTGCCATATGCATGGCACTTAGTTATGCCATGCGTCCTACCTCTCCATCACTCATTTATCTCACATTTATTCATTATTCACACCAGAGCAAGCAGGTTGTGGCTCCATACTGTGAGCTAGGTCATGCTGTGTGGGCTCCCTTTCCTGCCAGCCGGCCGAGGACCTGCCCTACTTAACAGCATCATATATCTTTATTCATCACCACCATGTGTCTGATTTCATTACTCTGCCACACAAGGCTCTGCTCTGCCATCCATCCATCTTTCCTTCCAGTTTTGTGAGTCCACCTTTTATAAGGATTTTCCCCAAGACCTGCCTATTTTAGTTGTTCTGGAGATGGTGCCATCTTTCCTTCCAGTTTTGTGAGTCCACCTTTTATAAGGATTTTCCCCAAGACCTGCCTATTTTAGTTGTTCTGGAGATGGTGCCAGCTCTGCAGACTCCCCTCCCTGTCACCATCTCTCGCTTTGGAGCCTCTGTCGGTCTCTCGGGCTCCTCGGAGCTGAGCTGCTGATAGTAGTCCCTCCAGTGACTGCTGTCACTTACATCTTGAACTGAATCTCCAGGATACCTTTTAGAGCACTGGCTCTCAACTAAGGGGTCATGACCCTTTGGGGTTGCCTAAGACCATTGGAAAACATATATTTACATTATGATTCTTTTTTTTTTTTTTTGGTTTTTTGAGACAGGGTTTCTCTGTGGCTTTGGAACCTGTCCTGGAACTAGCTCTGTAGACCAGGCTTGTCTCGAACTCACAGAGATCCGCCTGCCTCTGCCTCCCGAGTGCTGGGATTAAAGGTATGCGCCACCATCGCCCGGCTACATTATGATTCTTAACAGTGGTAAAATTAGTTATGAACTAGCAATGAAAATGATTTGGTTGGGGTCACCACAACATGAACTGTATTAGAGGGTCACATTATGAAGATTGAAAACCTCTGCCTTAAATGAAGTCTGCCTTCCTGAACATCTGTCCAAAGGGAAGCCACAAGCTTGAATACAGTAATCTCAAAGTCGTAAGAGGCAATAAAGTTTATTTTTCTTAAGAAAGAAGCCATTGCTGCTGCTCACAGTTTTCAAGGAAAAATCAATTTCTCTGTATAAAGTACAAACTTTAGAAATCCATTATTATGATTTTAATGCACATCTATTCCTGTTTCAATTAAAGCACATAAGCCAATCATTTTCCAGCACATAAAAAAAGCAGACTTCAGTTCAAAGACATTGCATTTTCTATTGTAAACATTTGAATAGTATGGTTAGTTTAAAGACAATAGAAAAATAGCAGGTTACAAGTTAGAAAATGGATTATTCAAGATGTTGTGCCAAGAAAAAGAACTACTGTTTTATATTTCAAAGCAGCCAGGAACATCGCAGTGAACAATTTGCAGCTGGGGCTGATTGAACAAAAGGCGGATACTACATGACATAGCAGCCCCTGATGCTACTAGGCTGAATGAAGAGGTTGGAAAGATAGAGAAGCAAGGAGGATTTTTTGTTTTTTTTCTTAATTAACTTGGGGGCATGCTGCAGGTGTGAGGGGTGGATATGAAAGGACTGGGAGGTGAGTAGGTTTGGGGTGAATGATGTGAATTTTCCAAAGAATTAATAAAGAATTATGTTAAAAAATATATAAGATGAAGGGCCGGGGCTGGTGAGATGGCTCAGTGGTTAACACCCCTGTTGGTCTTGCAGAAAATGGGTTCTGTTCCCAGTATGCATACGCATACAGTGACTCAAAACCATCCATAACTCCAGTTCCAAGGGATGTTGTACCCTCTGACCTCCACATGTACCTGGTATGCCCATAGTACACATACGCACATGCACACAAAACATTCATACATGTAAAATATACCTAAAAATGATACATTAAATGCATTATATATGTATATTGTGTTAGGATTCTCTAGAGTAACAACTTACAGAATGAATCTCTATATATATGTGTGACTTCATTTTTAAATTATCATTAATAATAAATTATTTATTACTATTATTATTATTATTATTATTACTTTGGTTCTTCAAGACACAGTTTCTCTGTATAATCCTGATTTTCCTGAAACTCGCTCTGTAGATCAGGCTTTCCTTGAACTCAGATATCCTCTGCCTCTGCCTCTCAAGTACTTGTATTAAAGGTGTGGTCTACCACCACCCTACTTATTATTATTAAGTGAAAGTATATTTGAGTAATGCACTAAGATATGTAGAAAAATTTGATAATATAAAAATATTTTCGAGAAGTATAATTTTATTTTGGGGGAATACAGTTTTAAAAATCTATTTATTTATGTACTTATTTATTTATTATTCATTTTACATCCTGGCCACCGTTTCCCCTCCCTCCTCTCTTCCAGTCCCTCTCTCCCCAATTCTGTTCCCATTCCCCAATCCACTCCCTTTCTGTCTTTGTCCAGGAAAGGGCATGTCTCCCATGAGTATCAACAAAACATGGTGTATCAAGTTGCAGCAAGACTAAGAACCTCCCCATACATTAAGGCTGGGCAAGGCAAGCCAGCAGGAGCAGGGTCCCAAAGGCCTGAAACAGAGTTGGAGACAGTTCTGTTCTGGGGGAACAAATTTTTATAAGAAAAAAAAATAAGCATCTTGTTATGAGAGGTTTAAATATTGCTGAAATTGCCGGGCGGTGGTGGCGCACACCTTTAATCCCAGCACTTGGGAGGCAGAGGCAGGCGGATATCTGTGAGTTCGAGCGCAGCCTGGTCTACAAGAGCTAGTTCCAGTACAGGCTCCAAAGCTACAGAGAAACCCTGTCTCGAAAATAATAATAATAATAATAAATATTGCTGAAATTGTAATTTTTCCTGAATTTTGATGAATGAGACTTAGGAGTCTAGGTGTAGAAGTGATATTAATAATCATAACATTTATGAAAGACCAAGTATTATTACAGATTCTTTCCATAGGATAGGAAAAGCATGAGGTATTTTCTCATTTGTGTGTGCTTGCATGCGTGTACACTCAAGAGTGTATTTATATATGTGCTCATGTGTACATGCAAGTCTGTGTGCACCTGTGGACATGTGCATGCGGAGGCCAGAGGTCAACATTTTGTGTCTTTCTACATTTCTATGAACTTTAGTTTTTGAAACGATCCTTCAACGAGCCTGAAGTTCACTGGTTGGACAGGGCTGTGTGGCTAGTGACCTCAGCATCTCTGTATCTCTGTCTCCACCTCCCCCGTGCTGAGGTTACAGATGTGTGCCATTGTGCCTGACCTTTCCCAATGGTTTTGGAGGTAAAAACAAATCAGGTCCTCATGCTTGCAGAGCAAGCACTTTATGTACGGAGCCATCTTCCTAGCCCTTGATTCTCATCTTAAAGATGAGAAAGTGGGATGCCCTTGTTACAAACCTAGGTGAGATTTGAGTTAAAGTCTCACTCTCATATTTAAGCTTTTCATCAATACACTGTAACAGGTTTTAGCTGAGAACAAAATTGAGAAGTCACAGATGTGAGAAGCCTGCATTATCACCTTTCACTGACCCTTCTTCCTGCAGAGAATCTCTTATTGAAGTAAATAGCTTCTTCCTGGTTTCTATATTCATCAAGAGATTCATGTTTAATTTGAATATTAATCTTCATCTCTTTTGTCCTAAAGGTTTTTAAAAATACATCAAGCAGGATTTATCTTTATTTTGAACAAAGATAAATTCTTATGTCTGAAACGATACAATTCCTGAAGTCAAGTTTAACAGTTTGTGTTGTGTTAGGATTCTTTGGATCCCAGCAGAGAAGATGGCCTTCCAGAGCCTATCACATTCCCTTTCCATCTCTGCCCTGGAGCTCTATGAACTTGGCCAAGTTACTCAACTTACTTAATGTTTTGCTTATCTGCCTTTTGTGGTATGTGTGTTGAGCCTTCATATCCGACAACCTGTCACAGAATCTCTTTGTTCACAATATTAAAAATCGAAGTGGCTGATACTGCCAATCATTTTACTTATTTCCAAAGAGTGACGTAACAGTCATGACAGAGACTGTACTCCACAGTCCTTTGTGACTTTCTTTATCATAAATCATGCCTCATATGTCATGTTCTTTTCATAATATGTAGAGTATTTTTTGTAGGAACTAATCTGTTCGGGCTTTTAGATTTTATTTTTGCCAAGAGTTTTGTGAATGCTACTCTTGAGATGCTTGATCTGACCCAAGCTGACAACTACTTATTTTCCTTCCTGAAGCAAAGGCCCATTAGCACTTCAGAAAGTTTCAAACCATAAGATTCCCAGTACTTCAAATGTTCTCTCCAATCCAGACAGACAGAAAAGAGCATAGTCATCCCCATTGCCACAAAACTGTAACGTAGGAAGAAGTGCTTATATATAAGAATAGATACATGCACACATGTATTTCTCGCCTATGAAAGCAATGAAATTGCATGATTATTCTTTTAGTGGTCAATTGACTTATAAATTTGAGATTCACTGAAGACTCACTGTATCAGATACTGATTTTTACCAGTCTGTTTTTAATAACCCTTGTGTAGTCTTTCCTGTTTGTGCTTTTTTTCCTTCCAAGTTAGTACCTCTGTGGCTACACCATTGAAAAAAAAAATGACTCTTTCCTGTAGCAACAATTAATAGATTTTTATTTTCATTTTCTTGGTGGCTACACAAACATTTTGACCAGTCCAAAAATGAAAAGCTCATTAAAGTAACTTCATTTTGTGTTCCACAGCCAGTTATTTATTTTTACTTGACAAAAACAGGAGGATTCTCTTGTTTTCCCCAGGGTCAGGTTTACCCATCTAGTAACATTTGTAGAGGCGCTTCACCAAGTGCTGAATGGATTCTATCTCATTTAATTCTCTCAAAAGTTCTCAGATCAGCTCATTGTGTCAACTTTACAGTTGAGGAAGCAGTGTGGAGAGGTGAGTTTCTTGTACAAAGCTACCCAGCACTGTCAAGATTCAATACCCTCCTACTGGTATTTACATTAAGATGGTCAGGGTGCTGGAGAGGTGGATCAGTGCTTAACAGCATTTGCTCTTCTTACAGAGGATATAAGTTTGGTTCCCAGCACCCACATCAAGAGGCTCACAAATACTTGCAACTTTAACTCTGCCAATACCCTCTTCTGGCCTCCAACAGCTCCTGCACACACACACAATAAAAATAAAAAAGATGATTCTATACTCCTTTACTTTATAGTCTCTGAAGCTTGATTACCTCTGAGTTTTATACTAGGTAGGAACATGGAAGTAAAGATTATGAAAATAGCTATAGAGACTAATGGTAATATAAATGATAGGGATATTTATAATGATAAAATTATCTAAAATTACTAATAGCCAACATTAATAATGTTAATGTGAGTTACATTAACAATATAATTAACATCAATCTCTCTAACTACATTCTGGCAAGGTTCTGTTGAGTTTGCATTCAATTAAATGCGAAATTTATTAGAAGTTAGATGGAGATGCCTTGAGAAGCAACCTGAACAGTTAGAAGGTAGTTTTTAAAATCTGTTTAAAAGAAAGTGATGGATTTTAAACATATAAATATTTGTAAAATTAGGGAACTGGAAATATAAAATTTATGTATATAAATTCCATAGATTTAGTTTAGCTTTGGTATGTAAATGAAACTCCAAATACCTTCCTTTTCTAATGAACACAGTTTCAAAAAAATAACATAGAAGACATGATGAAGTGAACATGAACTCTATTTTCCTTTCTTACTGCATTTGTGCTCACAGCCCATGTAGAGTAGAGCCCCAGGAGATGTGTTACTTTCTTTACTTTTAGTGTCTTAGCAGTTAGTCCCTTGAGAACTTCTCGGTGCTGCAGCTACTGCAAACAGACTGTCTGCAGTATACTCTGCTGTTATAACAATTGTCATATCTGCGGTTCTTTGCTCTTGTCAGCTTTTTGGTTTAGAACACAGTTCCTTGCTCTAGACGTTTGCAAGCTAAATAATAGTATTTGTTTGATATTATTTATTGCTATGTTTTAAAATCTTTTCTCTGTGTTAGAATGTTCTCATGGGTCAAGAGAAAACATGGATCAGTTTCCACAATTTATATGATTCTGATTTAATTGAACTTGCTTATCTTGGGACAGGAAGGCAACGCTCTTTACTGGATAATGAGCTCCAGAGCTCATCTTAGACAAAGCTCTTCAGTTTCTTCTCTTTTCTCCTAGTATTATTATTGCTTCTCTTGTCTGTGGTACTGCATTGGAAGATTTCTCTTACATAGATCTGCTAACTCTGCTATGTACTTTCCTAGACACTTTGCCCAGCACTGCTATATGTTGGAAAGAGAGAAAAGATCTTCACCCGAGTCTACTGTCTGAATCTAAAATCGTATTATAGATCAAGTTAATATCTGCTCTTGTAGACATTATTTTCCTTATTCTTCATTATTTCTTGTATTTTTCTAATTTGATTCATGGTGATGAACAGAATAATCACTTTCTTAGTTCTGGCAGTTAGATATGGTGATAGAATTCTCACCAGTAAGACGGATAGCAATAAGGGAGAGAAGCATCTGGTGCTGTTCTCTATCATTTTCCCCAACTTTGATACTGACTTAGTATCTAGAACCATAGTCGCTGTTTTGTGACTGCGAGGTGACAAGCATGAAGACAAAAGCCAGTGTGTTCAGAGGAGCAGAGTGGAGAACTGGCCAGGTCATCAGGAACTGATGGTGCCAGGTCCCTCACAGAGGAGGACAGAGTGGAGAACTGGCCAGGTCATTAGAACTGATGGTGTAGGGTTACTATCAGAGGATGCACAGTCTGCTTGAGGATACAAATTCTTTTCTGTGAGTTATGGTTCCTTGGCTCTGTGTGTGTATGAGTATTCTTAATTCATATATATATATATATATATATATATATATATATGTTTTTATTAGGCAATGAAATAAAAATAGGAAGACTCTCTGCCCCACAGCCTTTTAATTTGTAAGAGAATATTGAAGACATTAGAGACATGGATTTAACAGGAATTCTTAGAATCTATAAAAAAGCTATCACGAATTCAGGCCTGCATTTTCACTGTGATTTCAAAATAAACTTTTGGCGTTGAGCACAGTTGACACATTAAAACGCTGTGTAAATTTGTTGGCTTTATGCTTGGCATACTGATGTTTGCCCACCTAGTCTATTTAAAGAATAGAGTTTTACTTTGTTTCTGGTTTGCTATTCATTTAAAAGTTTTGGGCTTTGTGTTACTCATGCATCTGGTTAATGTGCAGTGTGACCCAGCATTTTACATTACAATAAACAAGATGTAAAATATAGTGTATATGACCAGCATAAATAAGTTCAAGAAATCAATAGGGAAGGAATTATAAATAAATTGCTCAGTGGCTTTATTTTTTTAAAAAAGTCTAAATGTAATTACAGTGGAATATGGGGCAATAAACATTTAATTTTTATATGATGAAATATTTTAATTTTTGTGTGAGAAGTATGAGTTTGATATACAGTTTCTAGAAGGTGCTTCTGTGATTCCTCTTCATGTATCTTCCTCTTTTGCACTGTGCAGTGACAAGACACTACATAAGATGGCAGTAGGAGATTACAAATATTTCCTCTCACAGGGCTCCCCTTTCCCCGAGCTAGGTCCATGAGTGTAATAACCACATTGCACAACACCTTTTCTTGACTGCTAGATGCTGACCTTCACTGCCTCATACTCCTTCTCCATAGTTTATAGGTTATGGGTATAGATTTCTGACCTTTTAAATGTTACAAGTAAACAATGTGAAATTGTAATATAGAATTTACTACTCTCACCCAGTGTCCCTATTTAGTTGCCTATTATATGTGTCTGTTAACATTTTTAGCTTTTATATCTCTAGTCATTTAATTTTGTTAAATCATCCATAATGTTACAAGAAAATCAACTTTAAATATAATAATGGAATATTAATTATACCAAACTTAGCCAAAGAATTGAAATATTTTTGGATGGGAAGCTTTTTACATTTTACTTTTTAAAAGAAACTTCTCTCCTTTCATAGGCCTTTTTCTTAGTTTTTATATTCAGACCTCTGCCATTTTAAAATTTAGTATATTTAGTATATCCACACACCAATTATTATGCATGCAAACAATCTCTTTGAGTAACATGATTATACTTGTGGTTTCCCAACAGACTTCCACAATAAGTATTCCTCAGTGTATTTAGAATTTGTACTTGGGCATCTTCTTGTGTTTGAGGAATTTGCTATCTGCTGTCTTTTACTTTAGGCTACTAATTATTATCATATATGTTGTACTAATTCTGTCTGTTGGTGCTGTGGGCAATGGTCTTATGTCACTTATACTGTATTGTTTCAATAACATACTGATTGACCAGTAGCCAGGCCTGAAGCATAGGCGGGGCAACCAGGCAGGAATCAGAGGCAGGGTGACAAGAACAGGAGAATTCTGGGAATAGGAAAGAGTGAGTCTGCAGTCATCACAGAGGAAGCCAGTTACAAAGCAAGCAAGATGAGAACACCTTACTGATAAAAGGTACCAAGCCTCACGACTAACATAGATAAGAATAATGTGCTAATTTAATGTGTAAGAATTAGTTAATAAGAAGCCTGAGCTAATAGGCCAACCAATTTATAATTAATGTAAGCCTCTGGTGTTTTTGTTTTTTGGGGGGGGAATGGTGGTTTGAATGGCTGTGGGACTGAAATCTCAGCCAGCATCTTGGGCTCACAGTCTTTGTGTATACCAATATTGAGTGCTATGCATGTTCCACAATGCCCATTTAGCTCTAGCTGAATGAGTGATCTGTTAGTAGATAACACAATTGATATAATAAATTATCATGGTGGGATGACACCAAAGTGGCTCTGCATTTGTGTGTCTTCCCATGAAAGTGTCTTATCTAATTATAGTTCAATTGAGATCAATCTCAGGCGAAGAAAGAAATCCCCCTAATTTGGAATACTTCCTACTCCTGGCTGCAGTGAAGGGATTGTCATGACTTTAGTCTCAGATAAGGCTACTGACTTCTAACTCTATCTCTGATTATAAAGTTGGTCAAAAGTTGGATGTACTCTTTTATTCTCAGCACACAGGAGGCTGAAGGTCATTATGTAGTTTGTCTTAGTTAGGGTTCCTATTGCTGTGAAGAGACACCATGGCTATGGCAACTTTTATAAAGGAAAAGGTTCACTTTGGAATGGGTCACTTGTAGTTCAGAAGTTCAGTCCTTTATCTTCATGGTGGAAAGCATGGCAGCATGCAGGCAGACATAGTGCTGGCAGTATCTTTATTTTATTTTATTTTATTTTTATTAAGAAAGAAAAAAAATTTTCCGCCTCCTCCCAGCCTCC
>NC_022012.1:57079288-57080949 GCF_000317375.1 Microtus ochrogaster
AGAAGTAGGATCAAAACCCAGTGCCATTGTCCTTGGCTTCTCAGCAGCCCTCATTGTCCGCCATATTCAGAGAGTCCGGGTTTATCCCCTGCTTTTCGAGTCACAATCCAGCTGGCATTTGATCAGAAGCCCGCTCCAACAGTGACACACGTCCTTCAGCAAGGCCACACCTATTGAACAAAGCACCTTCCAATAGTGCTTCTCCCTATGAACTTATGGGGCCAATTACATTTATACTATCACATAGTTCAAGTCAAATTTGAGCTACATAGCATAAGCTTGTGTCAGGAAAACAAAAATTAGGCAAAAGGTCATCAGTAACAAAAAGGAAAAAAAATAAAGAAAAGCCAAGAATTGAAATTGTCATGATTATTAGAAGATTCTATATAATGTGTAGGAAACTGTTTCTAAATGATTGATTAGTTTTCAACAAAGAGGAAACATAGGTTATTACTATTGTTTTTTTTACAATAAAATTTGTCACACAAAGCAAAAAAATAACAGAATCATATTATTTAAGGGAGGTGTTTGGCCTCACAGAGTTGCCCTCAGTGAAGCCCTGATGTGTGTGGGAAGATATGATCTGGAAAATTTCTTCAATAGTAGAAATTATGCTGACAATAATAATGAGTTGATTATGATGATGATAAACCACTGTAGATTTTTGAGCACTTGAAATCATTTAATTATTATGATCTCTCTACCTTGCAAAGTGTAGCATATGTCTGTTTTACAGAGGAGAACACAGATTAGGAAGGATAGATACCCTAACTTCAGTATAAATGTTTGTTTTTATACACACAGGTACGTATAGTTCTCTGCCCCCATAAAGAAAATGTCCCCTCATTTGGACCTTGGAAGCTCAGTCCGGTGCTCCAATGTGGGTTTCTGTCTTTATCTCCTTCCATCGCCAAATGAAGGTTCTATGATGATATGCAAGATATTCATCAGTATGGCTATAGGATAGGGCCATTTCAGGCTCTCTCTCCTCAACTGCCCAAGGAACTAGCTGGGGACATCTCCCTGGACACCTGGGAACCCCTCTAGGGTCTAGTCTCTTGCCAACTCTAAAAGTGGCTCCCTTAATTAAGATATATACTTCCCTGCTCCCATATCTACCCTTCCTTTATCCCAACCATCCCATTCCCCCAACTTCTTCCCATCCTCCCCTTCTCACATTTTTCTCCCCATCTCCCCTTTCCCCCATCCTACCCCACCCCCAGTTCCCAGATTTTGCCCGGCAATCTTGTCTACTTACAATATCCAGGAGGATAACTATGTTTTTCTTTGGGTTCACCTTCTTATTTAGCTTCTCTAGGATCACAAATTATAGGCTCAATGTCCTTTATTTATGGCTAGAAACCCCTGAGCTTCCAAGGTCCAAATGAGGAGCAGTAGGAGGGAGAACATGAGCAAGGAAGTCAGGACCACGAGGGGTGCACCCACCCACTGAGACAATGGGACTGATCTATTGGGAACCCACCAAAGCCAGCTGGACTGGGTCTAAAAAAGCATGGGATAAAACTGGACTCTCTGAACATGGCAGACAATGAGGGCTGCTGATAAGCCAAGGGCAATGGCACTGGGTTTTGATCCTACTGCATGTACTGGCTTTGTGGGAGCCTAGGCTGTTTGGATGCTCACCTTCCTAGACCTGGATG
>NC_022012.1:57081644-57102923 GCF_000317375.1 Microtus ochrogaster
ATGGGTTGATCGGGATATCAGGATCAGCCAGTAAGGGCTAGAGCTAAAGGGCCAAGCAGTGTTTAAATGAATACAATTTGTGTGTTGTTATTTCGGGGCATAAGCTAGCAGGCGGCCCGGGGTGCTGGGGACGCAGCCCCGCCGCTCCTATTACAACAGGGATGCCTACACAAAATCCTGACAAGGATAACACTAATAGGCATTCTAACATGGAAGGGGAAAGCTCAAGATGCCTCATCCCTTGACAAAGAACTGCAGGCAACTATGATGAGAGTGGGAGATACAGTCTTTGCCAGGGAAGAGCACACCAACTGGTTATCCAGTACCAAATGGTCAGCTCTGAGATCGTACATATGAACAACATTATACAGACTGAGAAGTTTGTATTTACATATTTTGGAACACACACACATATTACCACCACTACTTACACTGCCAAACATAAAATAACAGGAACTAACAATCATTGATAATTGATATATCTCAATATCAATGCACTCAATTTTCCAATAAAAAGACACAGTCTAACAGAATGTATAAAAAACAGGACCTATCCGGATTTTCTATGGCATAGAAGAAACACACTTCAGCATGAAAGATAGACATTACCTCAGAGTAAAGGTTTGGGAAAAGAAGATGGACCTAAGAAGAAAGTTGGTATAGTCATTCTAATGTCTAACAAAACAGACTTCAAACTAAAACTAAAAGGAGACGGAAAAGGACACTTCATATGCACCAAAAAAAAAAAAAATCCACCAAGATGAAGTTTCAATTCTTAACATCTTATGCCCCAAACACAAGGGCACCCATGTTTGTAAAAGAAACAGTGATAGTGGGAAACTTCAGTATCCCACTCTCTCCAATGGACAGGCCATTCAGTCATCAGACTGTAGTGTCATTTCAAATGAATTTTGATAAACAAAGACTGGACTGCCTGAAGATCTAAGAGTAAAACAGTCTCACTGGTTAGCTTTACAGGCCAGATTATGGTAACACACACCTCTAATCTCAGTAGCCATAATAACATACACCTTTAATCCCAGTAGCCATACTAGTTTCCATAGAAACTGGGCAGTGCTTGCCTTTAATGTCAGTGGTGCTCACCTTTAATCCCAGACCTAGAGAGGATTATAAAACAGGAGAAGATAGCTCTCACACACAGTCTCCTTCTGAGATTCCTAGAGGCAGGATCTCCATTTTGAATTGAGGTCGAGGTAAGAGCCAGTGGCTGGCTGTTTTGCTTTTTGGATCTTTAGGTTGAACACCAATTTCTGACCCTGAGTTTTTATTTATCGTGCTTCATTTAATCGTGCTTCATAGAACTATTTCAGCAAAATATTCTTTGATCGTTCCCTTCTTAGAACAATTTCTCATACAACTCTGAAAAGGCTGAAAGCCACTTTGATAAGGTTTGAAACTGACTAAATCATTGCTATCAACCCTGAAAATGTGTGAAATGGTTAATGTGAATTTCTATAGTATTTGCCTGGGAAGTAAAACTAGGAGGGCCCTTCAGGAAGGGCCATGATGAATTGGTGGTTGGGGGGAGTGGCACAGTGGATGTTAAATGCAAAATCTGCAAGGTGAATTCTGAACTGTGAAAAATTCCTCAGGCTTTTGGTAGTATGAGGAATTGAGAGGACTTGTGCTTTCTCATTCTCCTGCTGAATGAATCTAGTTTCCATACAAGAAGGACTCAACAGAAACGTGGGGAGCCATCTGTCCTGAGATCACAGCAGCCTTCCTGCTGGCATCAGTTCTTGTAAAAGATTTTTGATTTAGCTTCCTCTTTGCTGTACTAAAATCTCAGCTCTACTGGGGTAATTCACTGGGGTTTTACCAAAGGAAAGGAGCGTAACCAACAGGTTTTAGTTGCGTTCAACTGTCATATTTGAGTAGTTGACCTTGAAGAATGAGAAGGTGATATTTTCAAATATAGAAAGCAGTACCAAGAAAATTTGCAAGCTTGAAAGACTTCTTTGATTGGAAAGTAGAGGTATTTTACCTTTTTATGTTTTGGGGGGCTGTGGTCAGTAAAAAAGGAAGCTGGACTTTTAGATCGCTAGAATAAAAGTGTTTTCCAAGCAAAAGCCACCTCTATTCAAAGACCTCAACTGTGGCCACTGTTCCTCTTCTCACGGTTTTCTTGAGTCAGCTCCAGGAAGTTACTTGGTAATGGAGTCTCTGTGGCAACCATGGCTATGAGTGATAGTTCTGGGCACTAGTGAAGTCCTGGGCACTAGTGATAATTCTGGATATGAGTGGAAGTCCCGGGCACTGGTCACAGTCCCGGGCACTGGTCAATTCTGGGCACTAGTCACAATCCGGGGCACTGGTCACAATCCGGGGCACTGGTCACAGTCTGGGGCACTCGTGGCCGGCCTGACCTACATCTGCTTGTCCTAAGATGTCACGGAAGTATGAGCGTTTGCTATTGTTTCCTGGCCATCCTGTTTTTATCAGTGGACCGTGTTCCTGCTTATGCTCTGCGGGAACCAATCTGCTCCTCTCTGCATGGCGCATCCCTTTCCTGAAGCACACTGTCCTGCCTCTCTAATCCGCCTCCTCCTTTTCTTCTCCCCTCTTCCTCTTGCTTTTTTTTCTTGCCCTCCTGTGTTTTCTTTTCTGGCCAGAGTATAAGTTTCTCAAAGGTGGGGGTTAGTTTATCTTCAAACTACAAAAGTATACAAAATGTGTTTATTAAGTTTAATTTCATCCAAAAATTGGCATTTTTATTTTCTGTTGTATCCAGGAACTTGGATTATATCATTTTTGTTTTTTATTGGTCAATTCAAATGTTAAAACAATGAAAATTCCTTACTTTCAACTTTATACCTGGATGGAAACTTCATGGAAATTGCTTTCTCAATCATCACTTTTACAGGCCTCTAAGAGTGTTGAAGGGATTCAGTGGACTGATATGTACAAATACTGTCTTTAAGCAGTATCTGAGATTTCCTCTGCTGGGACAGCTCTCATCCAATATGTGGGGGTTCACTATCTTGCTTCACGAAGTGTTCTGTCGGCTTTATCAGAGAGCCTTCCCAGAACAGTCCGGGGGCTCCCTATCCTGTATAATTCCTTTGTTACCTGACACAAAAGCGTGTTTATCTGTTTCTTGAAAGTAACACCTCTGACAAAGGACCATTCCCACTTTGTTCATGAGTCTGTTTCTAGCCTTGGAAACTGTATTCAGTAGAGAAAAACATCTGACACACATTTTCTGAATGAATACATGAACCTGGCTGAGAAACTGTCAAAAGTTGCCCGTGGGAAATTCTAGGTGCCAGTTTGTAATTATACCACTGTGTACATACATGTACTGCGCTGGCTCAGGCATGGACTTCTCTGGTAGACGTGACTTCTGGACTTACTTCCTGCCTCTGGCCTTTTCACCTTTGTTTCCATTGCTCTGAATTTTGTGCAAACCTGTTGGAGTCAGTCTCTTGAGCTGCTTCTGGCATGGTTCTTCATGCTTTTTAAGTACCAGATCCAGGGGCTGCAGCTATGGGATCCAATTTATTTGCTTTTCTGCTCTCATCTTTTCCCCCGTGCCCTCTCGTCCTTGCCCTTGGCTGTTTGTAGAGCCCTGCATGGGTCATGCTGTTTCAGACCCTTTGAACTCTGTATTTTCTTCAGTCCTTGTTTAGTATTTCTCGTTGTTCCCATGGCTCACACAGTTCTCACTCAGAGTTTCTATGCTGTACCTTCTGATGTGACACTCAGCTTCTGGTCTCAGCCAAATGCTGAAATGCTCTGTAGGCTCCTTATGGACATCCCTCTCACTGCAATCAGTAACTTACACTTCTTGGACATTTTGGTTCCAAATCATATACTCTGGCTTCATCTTTGTTCATCAGCAACCTTTAATTATCTGAACTGTCATGTGTGCTAATTTTTTTTTTTTATTGCCTGGGAAAGCTGATGGCCCCGTGTGTGCCCCGTGATCAGATTTTAGTGTACAATGCATCAGCATATGGAACTCTGAGTGTGTTGACTGCTGGGGAGCCTGGTGTCACACTTTTTTTTTCCTCCTTTCTTGCCAGATACAAATAGTGTCTAGCTTATTTGTGTTGTTATTTCTACCGATTATTTGTTTATTTATTTGCATACCCTGGAATTTATTTGCTTGGAACTACTTCTCATGTGCTAACCTGTAAGTAGAGCAACAGGCACCTTTGTAAGAGCATCTGTCTGCCTGCAAAAGGAGATCACAATTCTGCTTACTGACTGTAGATTTACCCCCTCACTGAAGGAAGAAGAAGAGTCATTGGATCCTCACCTGAGTATCCAGCCAGGTTATGCAATTCTTCTCTAATTTCCCTGGTCTCTGGGGTCTCAGCGAAGGGTAGAGCAGGAGAAGACTAGGAGGAAGGGGTCAGTCTTCTAATTTTAAAAACCAAGTGGTGCATTATTACTATGTAAGATTATAAAAATATTTTTCTTTACATTGGATTAAATAGAAAAAAACCAATAAACTATGACTACTTTTTAAGTTCTCAAACAAGAGAGGCGTGACACAAAGATTTTCCGGAAAAGCATCAGACTTAGCGATGTGCATGCGAGTTAAAACAGCATTCACCCTGCTCTTTGCTTAGTGTTTTCTTTAAACACTGATGTCTTCATTTAACATTCAGAGATTCCAATATTCAAGACCTGGCATGAGAACTTTATCAGTTGGTGACTAGGCACTGGTCTTCTCATGTCACATAAAAACACTAAGTCAAGAAGTGATTAAGTTGTCTAGGTTAGAGCGTAGTAAGTAATAGGGCTGGTAGCATCTACTACAGCAGATAACAGGCCTAGTAGCACAGCTGGACATTCCCGCTCTTAGCTCACTCAGTCAGCTCTATAATAAACAATGTGCATCTACAAAGAGTAAGGCCAGTACATTCTACATATCACACAGCACGCACGAAACAAACACAAAGCAAAAGGGAGCTGACAGTATTTAAGGAATATCAGTATAATCGTAAAGTTTTTACATCACCAATGACCAAATGCTATAAGGAAGATTATTGTACATGAAATGGCTCATAAATAAAGATTGTAGATGTGAATTCAGCTTCTAGTTGATGTCTTGATAATTGTGACTCTTTTGTCCACCTCTTTTTCTGCTCTCGCCTCCTAATACAGCTATTGAAGAGTTCACACTTGGGGAGACTTTCTGTGTTGCACCCCTTATTCCCATCGACTCTTCTAACACGGTTTGTCTTTTCAGGACTACCTTCAAGCTGTTTGTCTTCCAGGTGGAGGCTAGTTTAGGCAAAGCTTGATGACATCATCACAGATTCTCCTAGTGGTGATCTATAAATGGCCACAGTGTGTGGCCTGCTGTGGTCAGAGAATGAGTGTGTGGACAGTAATCCACTCTTCCGTGCCTGGAGCATCCACACTATGGAAGAGTTTGTTCCCTGTATGAAAAGTGAAGTGTCTAATGCTGTTACTGAGCCAGAATCCATAGATTAAATAAAGTTAATGTATTTTTGTTACATTGTATTTTCTTTTTAAAGAAGAATAAACGTGGAAATTCTGAGGCTGGAGAGATAGTTATGTGGTGAAGAGTAACAGGCTGCTCTTCCAGAGGGAGAGTTCTAGCTCCCCTGTGTGGCTCATGTAATTAGTATTTGGGGAATCTAATGCCCTCTTCTGGCCTCTGAGGGCATGGCACTGTCGTGTTGAACAGACATTCAAGCAAAACACACAGACAGATCAAACAAAGATAAAGCCATTTTAAAAATTCCAATATTTTTCTTTACATTTACTCTAAAAGATTACCTCGTACTCATGACGCATCCATATTCTCTTTTGAACTGTAGAATCCTTCAAATAGAAGCTGAAGATGTCTCCTAAATGTAAGTATAAACACACAATTTAAAAAAAATTAGATCATTTCACATGATTATAATGAAACACCCGAGGAAGAATACTTTATAAATAAAAGAGGGTTATTTTGCTTGAAGACCACGAGACTGCGTCTGATGATGCTTCTCTTACTGTCTCACTCTTTAGATACTACAGGGCATTCTGTGACCAGAGATGGGAGCAGGGACATACCTATGCATATCTTCTGGTCTCTCCTGTTTATAAAGCCATCAGTAAAGGTCATGGTGTTCAGAATTAGAGTGCTAATATGCACATCTGTACCACTCACTCCAACACTCACGGGATATCTCAGAGGAGGCAGAATGAATCTAAGACCTGGGAGGACAGAGGAGCGTGATAAATCGCTGTCTCCTGGAATCCACTCATGAAATGACATCAGCTGCCATCACCTGTACAAGACCTGCACGAGGTTGGGCCTTTCAGCATTCAATCATGGATGGGGGGAGATCTTGGGAAACCTCATGCCTCCGTGAGGACTCATGGACAATTAACGGGACCAGGGACCAGGGACGAGGGAGTCATTGTCTTTGATGGTGTTAGTCTCAGGAAATGCATAATACAGAAATAAGCTCAAGGTGAATGAATAGGATTTCTGGAAGTTAGATAAAAGCCAGAATTCCTCAAGAACTTGGGAAATGGGGTTTCTGTCCACCAAAAGGGCCATTTTTCTTGCCTCTGGCAGAAGAAATATGTAACTCTCCAGTGACCAATACCCTTGGAACCTATCAGTAGGCTAGCTTCAGGTTCCCTCAGTTTCTAGTTCCAAATGCTCATTATACATTTCAAAGTCCACACTAGCATCCCAGTCGCTCTCATCCCCCCACTTCTATCATGAACTCCCAGGCCCGTGGGCTTCCTTTCTCCCAGTCACTTGTCCTTGTGACCAGCATGATTCCCTGCCCTGCTTCCTTACTTCCTTGGCACTGACAATATCTAGTCTGCTTATTTTGTTCTTTAATCTGGACTCTTCTAGATGTCTCTGGATATTTTCTCTCTCTAACCCACAATAACCACCCATCCCCATATTGGAGCAGTCATTTCAGCAGGTTTTTTTTTACTGTGCCCCCTCGAATACAAGTGGTATAGCCATGGGATCCTTTGCCCATGCTCCCGTCAATAAACTACATCCACACTCATGCAAGCAACCTCAGGCTCAGTGGAAGACAAAAGACATAAAAGGAGGCAGACTGCATGGTTAGAAAGAGGTTCAGCATGAGGGGGAGGGGGAGAAGAGGGTGTAATGGGGATAAATGTATACATGTATGAAATGGTCAAAGAATCAAGAAAAAGCTTCCTTATCTAGCCCTCATCACTTTCCAGAGTTCCCATCTATAAACATCACTGGGCAGATCAAATTTTCACCCTCATAATACTTCACAGGCAAGACTGAATTTCAACACATTGAGTTTGGGAAACTCGACCTGCAACCAAATCACACCAAACTCTGTGGCTCCTACAGCAAAGAGTGGCTGGGAGACCAAAGGCTCAGTGGAGTTACAGCAGCAGTTCCTGCTACAAGCAAAGACTGGCACTGATGAAATATTTAAACAGTAAGAAAGGTCTGAGTTCTTCTGGTTATGTTTTCCTCCCTCTTCCCTCCCTCCCTTTCTCCCTGCCTCCCTGCCTCCCTCCCTCTCTTCCTCAACTCCCTTCCTCCCTTTATCCTTTCTTTCCTATTTCCTTCTCTTTCCCAGTTGCTTGGCGTCAAATCTGTAATTGATACCTTTTGGTGGAGGCACACAGGCTTACTGTGGCGTTAATACAATGGGTCACACCCTGTTGCTTCTCTTGCCACGCTGCTAGCTGTCTGATTCAATGCACTAATGAGCCATGAAATATTCTTCTTCTGCTAATTTAACTCAGGGAGACCACTGCGGATTTATTTCAAAAGTTGAGACAGAGAGGAGTGCTTAGCTTACAAATTAGCTCACTGAAATGCATATTTTCCTTTGAATAACCCAAACCCAAAGATATGAAACAAACTGACCCAACCAACCAAACAGAAGCAGTTAAAATTGTATGCTAAGAATGATTGCATGGTTTAATTATTATTAGCTAAGCATTGACTCCTTTAGTTATAATCTAGACACTTGGACAAATGACCACATATTGTAAAAAAATAAAATAATAAAATTCCAAAAAACTTTAAATTTCCCTGCAGCTTCTATGTTGCTCGCAGGTTTTCCCCTAACCAATTTAAACCAGGAAGTTTCTGTTCAGCAGGTTTTTTTTTTCCTGCTTAAGGTTTTATTTATTTATTTATTTATTTATTTATTTATTTATTTATTTATTTTTTAATAGCTCAGGACTGGTTTGTTATTATCTAAATAAAGATGTCTGTGTAAATTAAAAATGAAAATATTATAGGAATGGCAAAACTCTTATTGCACAGATTTAAGTATCAGTAGATAAATGGTACTTGAAGCAAAGATACTATTTTAAATTCTTTTAAAAATTGTATTTGGGGCTGGAGAGATGGTTTCGCGTCTTGCAGAGGACTGGAACTTGCCTCTCAGCACCCACATCAGTCAGATCACAACTGTTTGACATTAATTTCTAGGGGATCAGACACCTTTTCCTGGCCTCCTCAGACACCTGCACACCTGTGCACACACCCACAACCCTTCATCATAAATTGTTTATATTAATTTATCATGTATGTATGTATGTATATATGTATGTATGTATGTATACACATGAGCCATAGCATGTGTGTGTGTTCAGAGGACAACTTTTCTCCTTCTACTGTGGGTTCAGTGGATCAAACTCACATCAGCAAGCTTACACAGTAAATGCGTTATCAGTTAAATGCATATCAATAAGAAATGCTTAGTCATTTCTGCCCAAGTTAAAAAAAATGCCATTTAAAATATTTACATTTTACATAAAATTACATTTTACATTTAAAATATAATTACCTTTACATTTTTGTAAAGAAAAGCTATTTTTGAGATATTAGAATCTTTAATTTAATCCAGGTTGTGTAGGCAGCGCACGCCTTTAACCTCAGCACTCTGGAGGCAGAGGCAGGTGGATCTCTGGGTTTGAGGCCAGTGTGGTTTACAGAGTAGTTCCAAGTCCACCAGGGCTACACAGAGAAACCGTACCTTGACACCCCCCCCCAAAAGGAATCCTTAATTTAAGCTTTTGGTGGAGGCTAAGAAAATATAGAATTAGTGATCTTATTGAACACATTAATAAATTTTGCTGTCATATTGTGTTTTTAATGTATTTATTCCTCTGGTTTTACTAAATTCAAAGTGTAGTTTTTTTGTTTTTTTTTAAAGCAGACTACATGACACTGGACATGTTCCCTGGACATTTAATGCTTAAACCTGATCACTTACTTTTTAAATTTAATTAATGCATATAAAAATCAAGTGACATATAACATAATGGGAACTCCTTTTGCCCCTCTCAATCCCAGCACCTCTTTCTCAGAGGTAACAACCATCTTTGTTTCTCTCAGCTGTTCTTGTGTTTTCATTTATGTTCTCTGTTGATTTCCCATCAAGTATTTGTGTGTGTGTGTGTGTGTGTGTGTGTGTGTGCGCGCACGCACACACACTCTCCTGTCTTACACTCATTTCCTAATTTACTTGCCTGACCAACTGTGTTGGTATAATAACTTTAGGGGGTAAATTACTATTCAGACCTTGCTTTACTGATTATAAAATATTTACTACAAAAGTACAAAGCAGTCTTTCTTTCTCATAAACCTTTTTTCTAAGCTGTTAGTAATTCCTTCTCCCCACCCCCTACATCTATTCACTTTCCATGTATCCATTGCATTTAAGGGCTCCTCTGGTCTTATTAATATTAATTTCAAAGTCTGTAAACATCCCTGATAACGTATTCCTTTCATGAGGTTTTAGGTTTATCTTCTAGAACCCACACAGCTCTGACTTCTGCTGTCCTGGAACGTTCCCTTGCAGCCTAGACTCTATCATCATTGTTAACATCGTCATGGATTCTTCATCTTTTCCCCTTGAGTTCATTCTTCTGTGGCTTCTTAGGGGAAAGCGCATGGCAGATAACTATTTATTGCATGTGTAACATTCCATTTACTCTCCCCAAAAAGGGATCAATTATTAGGGTGGATATGGTAGTATAAGTTAAACAGATTTTTCTACAATATTTTGAAAGCACGTGACTTCATGCTATTTTGAATTCTTTGCATACAAGGTGATGTTTACTCTGGAAGATTTTTTTATTTTTCTTACCCTAGTACTCTGTAATGTCATCAAGATGAGTCATAAGCAACCATTCCTTTTTCTGTAATTGTAGTAAGTTTCAGTGGACTGTTTTCTTGTAAATGGGTGTCCTTGGGGCCTTGTGTTTCCTTATATGATTTTTTTTTAAATTTATTTTCTTCATTTTTAGGGGGTGGGGGGATGGCACAGTGGGTAAAGTGTTTGCTGTGCACTTTGTGAGGACCTCAATTTGCATTCCCAGCACCAAACATGCAAAGTTGGGTGCTGTCTGAGGAATGTCTATAATCCTAGTACTGGCATCTTTGGGTTTCTATTGTTGCTATTAAACACCACGACTCAAAGCAACTTGGAAAAGAAAAGGTTTATTTCAGCTTACACATCATGGCCACAGTCCTTCATAAAGGGAAGGTAGGACAGGAACCTATAGTCAGGTCCTGAAGCAGAGACCATGGGGAAATGCTGCTTACTGGCTTACTCCTCATGATTTTTACAACCTGTTTCCTTACAGCATGCTGGACCTCCAGCCCTGTGGCAGCACCACAGTGAGCTGGACCCTCCCACATCCGTTATCAATCAAGAAAATGAACCACAGGCAAATCTGGTGGGGGTATTTGCTCGTTTGAACTTTCCCTTTCTAAAATGACTCCAGTTTGTGTCAAGGTGACAAAATTAGACAGCACAACTGGGAAATGGCATACCAGGGATTCTCTGACCAGCCAGCCATTACCGCTCATTGAGAAACAGAGGAAGACATCTGATGGGTGAGTATGTCCCTCCCACGGTGTACTTGCATGGATAGTAGGCTTTGTTTTTTTACCCTTTGGGGGCCTGCCACCCAGTTCCCAAATAGATACACAGACACTAATTCTTACTTATAAATGCCTGGCCTTAGCCTGACTTGATTCTAGCTAGCTTTTCTAACTTAAATTATCCAGTTTCTCTTTAGCTGTGTTTTGCCTCTGGGCTTTTTACCTATCTTTATTCTATTTATCTTCCCTTCCTTCCTTCCTTCCTTCCTTCCTTCCTTCCTTCCTTCCTTCCTTCCTTCCTTCCTCCCTCCCTCCCTCCCTCCCTCCCTCCCTCCCTCCCTCCCTCTTTCTTTCTTTCTTTCTTTCTTTCTTTCTTTCTTTCTTTCTTTCTTTCTTTCTTTCTTTCTTTCTTTCTTTCTTTCTTTCTTTCTTTCTTCCTCTTTCTCTTTCTTTCCCCATGGCTGGTTGTGTGACTGGCTGACTGGGTGACTGGTCTCTGGTGTCTTCCTCTCCTTCTCCTTTGCTTGCTTTTTGCTCTTCCCTAGATTTTTCCTCCTATTTATTCTCTTTGCCCACCAGCCCCACCTATTTATCTCTTCTGCCTACCTATTGGTCATTCAGCTCTTATTAGATCAATCAGGTGTTTTGGACAGGCAAAGTAACAGTTTTACAGAGTTAAACTAATGCAACATAAAATAATACAACACATCTTTGCATCATTAAACAAATATTCCACAGCATAAACAAATACAACACATCTTAAACTAATGCTCCACAACAATATGCTACACTCAAATACCCACAAATGTATTTGTCTTCTCCAGTTATTCTACTTTAGCTTTCTATAAGTCCAATATTATTCAGATATTGGACCTGATTAGTTAGCTTTCTAAATACCTTTTAAAATGCTGCTTGGCTCTTGGTCTAATTGTTTTATTTTCTGAGAGACTCTTTCTCTGAGACACTGAATTTCTAAGTGCTTCTTTTCACTCTTGGATCATTTTTTATTTGCAGTTTCATGGACATAATAATTAATTTTATATTGTTGGAGGAGTGGCCTAAAAAAAAACCTGTTAATACTCCTCGCCCCCTTGTGGTGGCTAATCTTGGTTGCCAACTTAACACACCTGGAAAAGAGGAAATCTCAATTGAGAAATTACTTCCACTAGATCTCCTGCAGTTAAACTGAAGGCTGACTTAAGTCTTTGCCATGTTTTACTGAAAACAATCTATATAATTTTAGATGAGGACACTGGGTGTCAAATTTAAATATGTGCTATGCTTTATAACTCCCTGATCTTTAAATTTTTTTTTGTTTTTGAGATTATAATACAATTTCATCACTTCTTCCTTCCCTCTAAACCCTCCTGTGGTAATTTGAAAGAAAAAGGCCACTAAAGAGAGTGGCACTATTAGGAGGTGTGGCCTTGTTGGAGGAAGTGTGTCACTGTGGGGGTGGGCTTTGATGATTCCTTTACTCAAGTTTCACTCAGACCACTACCTGTGCCTGCGAGTCAAGACGTAGAAATCTCAGCTCCTTCATACCTGCATGCTGCCCTGCTTCCTGCCTTGATGATAACGGACTAAACCTCTGAACTGTAAGTGAGCCACCACAATGAAATGTTTTCCTTTATAAGAGTTGCCATGGTCATGGTGTCTCTTCAAAGCAATAGATACCCTAAGATGTTGTAATAGGAGCGGCGGGGTTGCGTCCCCAGCACCCCAGCCACCTCGCTAGCTTATGCCCCGAAATAATTACACGGACACTGTATTTTTTTAAGCACTGCTTGGCCCATTTCTATCTAGCCTCTTTTAGGCTAACTCTCGCACCTGGACTAGCCCATCTCTAATAATCTGCTGTAGCCCACAAGGTGGCTTAGCAGGGAGATTCTAGCCTACGTCCATCCTGGGTCAGAGCTTCATTGCGTGCGACTCAGAGAGCAGAGCTCTCGCCTCTGCCCACAAGAGTGGAGCATCAGGTCTCTCTGAGGCGTCTGCCCCCGAGAGGAGAGCTGTCGAGTCTGAGCTCACTTCCTCTTCCTCCCAGCATTCTGTTCTGTTTACTCCTCCCACCTATGTTTTAACCTATCAGGGCAAGCAGCTTCTTTATTTAATGAACCAATGACCTTCCTCCATCACTAAGATACCTCCTGTATACCCCCTTTTTCTTTCTCAAACTCAAGACTTCTTTTGTCATCATTATTACATATAGATTTGTATGTACATACATATGACTAAATATAACCTATTCAGTCGGTGTAATGATATGCATATGTATGTTTTCAGGACTGATCATTTGATACTGAATAAACAATTGGTATGCTCTTTCCTAAAGAAGATTATTTACCCCACTCTGAGTAATCATTAGTTGCCTGTAGTTCCATGTGTAGGGTGGAAGCTTCAAGGACTTTCCCCTGTTTGGTATATTGGTGCCATCCTTGCTTAGGCAGTCATGTTGGTGAGACTTCTTTGTGTAAATATAATTAAGCCCATGCCATGCCTCCAAATTTCTTATAATACTCAGATTCTTAAAAGCATGCATCCTGATGTACTTACTGCCTATCTACCTCCCTGTCTACATATGATCAGGCACATCCTGCACAGTTGGGGCAATAAACCTTATTTACTATATTGAAAACACGTGACTTGTTATCTTACATGAACAACAGTTCCCACCATTCCAGGAAGTTGTCTGTCATTGGTCATGTGGGGCTTACAGGTTAACTTTAGCCCTTACACTTTGTGTTTTAAAATTTATTTGAAAGAGCTATTGTCATAACTGTGCAGTGGTGGTGGCGCATGCCTTTGATCCCAGCACTTGGGAGGCAGAGGCAGGCGGACCTCAGTGAGTTTGAGGCCAGCCTGGTCTACAAAGTGAGTTCCAGGACTGTCAGGACTACACAGAGAAACCAAAAAAAGAAGAAAAAAAAATAAATAATTAAATAAAGAAAGAAAGAAAGAAGAAAAAGAGCTGTTGTCAGACTGCTTCTTAATCATTTGGTCAAATAAGTATAATTGCTGATTTTAGCAAGATTTCTCATTGTTGTTGAGTATATGAGAAACAAACCACCCTGAAGAACCAGAACAAACTGAACATTTAAATTTAAGTTAATCCTTGCACTTTGGAGGCAGATGGTAGCAGATCTCTCTAAGTTAGAGGCCAGCCTGGTCTACAGAGTTAGTTCTAGGCCAGTCAGGGCTACATAGCAAGACTTCATCTGAAGAAAAAAAAGAGCTCGAAGAAGCAAGTCAAGCAGAGAACAGGTGATGTGCGCTGCATGCAGGGTAGAATGTTGGTCTGTCCTTGTCCAAGCATGAGGCAACTGGAATCTTCTTACAGTGTTATTGGTTGTCTATAGTGACATTTAGTTCTCACAAATACCTTCACAGCATGAAGAGTAATGAAAGGTTTTCACACCGATATCTCCTCATGGGCCAGCAATAAAGGGAGGACCAACTTTTATTAAGAGCATAATTTTCCTTTCTCAACCAGCTACTTCAGCAGAGGTCTCACAGTTACTAGAGAAACTTGTATTATTACTTTTAATTAAAGAAAGACATCCTTTATTACTCTGTTCTTTCGCATAGTCTCTACTTCTTTTCACCTCTGAAGAAAGAAAAATCCAAAGAATATGTGAATTGTTCTTGATGCGGAGGATTTCATTCTAAAAGTATTGTACTGTTTTGGGCAATGATTCTATGAATATCCAAGTTCTTTTGATTACTTTAGGAGAAACAAAATTGCAATAATCATTGCACTATTGCTAAATCTGAAGATATGGATATGTTTTGTTGGCTACACACCCAATATTTCATGTCTTGGAATATCTGTGTAGTCTTCAAGCTCCAGAGCGTGCAGGTAAAGGAAGCCTGTAAATGGTATGGCATTTGCTCCTTTGCTGTTTGGCATATTATTGAGCTTTGATTGCGGATGGCACCAGCTGGCACATCCTTCTCTGGTATTTGGCAGAGCTAATGAGTTCCCTGCTTCCTGTGGCATGGTAGCTTCTTTTTGTCATAGATGGATGGCTCCTCCAATAATTTTACATCACTCAGCTTCCCCAGTCATGTCTTCAGCACTGGTAGCTACTGTAATAGTGCATCCAGCCCTATAGGGCCAGGCTCTGGTAGTACAAACCCCTTCTTTAGCATCTGACTCCTAGCACACAGTTTCACTAGTTTCTCACCTCAGCAATGTGGACACTTTCTCCCCGTCCAACTCCTGTAGTGTGTCTTCTCCAGTGCCTACCTCCTGCAGTGCTGTTTCTTCAGTGTTCAACAGGATCCATAGGCAACACTTCTTCTGGCATTCTTTCAGCCACTTCATGGTATAAATGACTTTGGCTGTTCTCTTTGGAATATTTACAGTGAGCTTAAGGCATAGACTTTTGTGTGAATAGTTTTCCACAGCAGTTTTCAGCAAAATCCCTTAGAGTTGCTTGTGGTCCAATAAGCAACAGTCATATGCTTTGTTCAACAAGCTCAGGATTTTAGCTGAGGTGTAGGTGAAGGGGTGGAATGGGGAATGTAGTTAACCTAGGGATAGTGGCTGCTCCTTATATGTGTTATCTCTATATTCTATTTCTAGTTCTGCTTGCTGTTTACTAGCTGTAGGAGGAGAGGGCAGCTTGTTGGTTCCTGCTGCCCAGAACCAAAATAACCACACAGAAACTATATTTATTAATTAAATCAATGCTTGGCCCATTAGCTCCAGCTTCTTATTGGCTAACCCTTACATATTAATTTAACCCATCTCTGTTAATCTGTGTATTGCCACGTGGCTGTCGCTTACCAGGTAAAGTTCCCAGCATCTGTCTCTGGTGGGCTACCTGGCTTCTCTCTGACTCTGTCTCCTTTCTCCCAGGACTCAGCTACATCTTCCCTGCCTACATCTGCTCTGCCCTGCCATAGGCTCAAGCCAGCTTTCTTTATTAACCAATCATATTCACAGCATACAGAGGGGAATCCCATGTCATGTAGTTAATAATTCTATATTAAATTTTCCTCATAAAATTATGACAGGGGTATTCTCTGTTCCTTTTAACCTCTTCTTTCTTATTTTATTTTGAGATGGGGTGTGTTGTAGCCTAGGTTGTTGTTTGAGTTTTCTGTCCTGCCTGGTTCCCACAGTCATTAAGTCCCAAAGAAATCACACAGAAGTCTACATTAACTATAAACTGATTGGCCCAGTATCTCAGGCTTCTCATTAACTCTTACAACTTAAATTAGCCCATTATTCTTATCTATGTAGCCACATGGCTTGGTACCTTTTTCAGAGAGGCAGTCACATCTTGCTTTTTCTGTGTCTAGTCAGGACTGCAAAGGAATGGGCTTCCTTCTTCCCAGAATTCTTCTGTTCTCCTTGACCCGTCTCTACTTTCTGTCTGGTTGTCCTGCCTATACTTCCTGCCTGGCTACTGGCCAATCAGCATTTATTTAAAATATAATTGACAGAATACAGACCATGTTCTCACACTAGTTGGCTAACCTTGAATTTGTTATGTATTCAAGCTGGCCTTGAAACCTTGAGTTTCTGGTCTTCCTGCTTTCACCTCCCAAAGTGGTAAAATTACAGATGTGTGCTACCACACCCAGATCTTAGTTTTACTTTTGCATTTGAGTTTCCCTATATAGCTCAGACTGGTATTCAATTCATGGTCCCCTTGCCTCAACCTTCCAAATGCTGAGATTACAGGTGTGTAACACCATGCTGGCTTGGATCCTGTCTTTCAATAGGCACCTTCTGACAAAAAAAAAATGTTTTGGTGTTAATAACTCTTGTTAATTTTTTCAGATCTAGGTAATACATTTATAGTTTGAGGATTCAAGTTTTATTTTGTCTGAAGAAAAAGTTATTGAATGATGTTTTGTATTTTTTACTGTTATATTTCATTTTCATTTCTCAGGAATTCAAATTATGTTTATATTGTTTCTTTTCTCTTTAATAGTTATGTTTCCCTTTGATCTTTTAGCATCTTATTTCATTAAAATATCCTCTAAATTCTGTTCTAAATGTGCCTGCAATTTTCATAACCTCTATGGATTATTTATTTGATGTTTTTATTTTTCTTCCATATTCTTTTTGTATGCTTACAAGTTTATCATTCATTATTTTTGTTCTTATTGCATTATTTTTATTCTCCATGCCTTCCTTAATCCTTTCTTCCCCTTTCCTCCCTCCATACCACTTCTCCCTTTTGATGTGTGTATGTGTGGTTTATATGTGTGCTATGTAGTTTTTTTTATTTCCACAATCTATAATCACTTGGGATGGGAGTCTAAATGAAAGACTGTCTAGATTAACTCTGCTCTTGAGCCTGTTTATGGGTTATTATCTTGGTTAGGTTAACTGAAGTAGAAAGACCACTGTGGTGGCACTATTCCCTTAGCATGGGATTCAGGACTGTGTGAGAATGGGTGAAGTGAGTTGAACCCTGGTAAGCATGCATGCATGAATTTTCCTTTTCTTCTGACTCTGGATGTAATGTGTTCAGCTCTTAAACCTCCTAATAGTGTGACTTCCCTCTCATTGTGGACAGTAACAGGGAATTGTAAGCCGAATGGACTCTTTCCACCTTAAGTGGCCTTTGTTAGGGTATTTCATCACAACAAAAGGAAAAGAAACTGAGACAGAAAATAGTACCAAGAAGTGGGGCTGCACTGTGGTAAGCCTGGCCAAATGGCTTTTGTGCATTTGGAACCATTTGTGAAGGAATGTGGCAGAGTTTGGAACTTTGGACTGGAAAAACTTTTGAATGCTATGGATATAGCTTAGTAAGCAATTCTTGTGGGAGCTCTGAAGATAAAAATTCTGAAAGAAATGCTAACAGCCGAGACCCAGCTCATGAGGTTTGATATGGGAAGAAAAGCTCTGTAGAGTTGAGATAGTTGCCATCCATATAACTAGGTTGGCTAAGAATCTAGCTTTTTTCTGTTGTGTCCCAAGAACTTGAGTGAAATTGAATTTACAGATAATGGGCTGATTTGTTATGCATAGCACATTTCAAGGAAAAATGGTATTCAGTTTGGTGCTGAAGAAGAGATCTTCATAGTTGTAAAGAAACATCCTGAACTGCACTGGGGAGGACAGGAAAAGTGTCCCAAGGGCAAAACTGGTTGTAAGTTGCACCATGTTGGATTGTCATATGTCAAGAGCCACCATTTTGGGGTGAATTTTGCCATAGCCCTAGCCACAATGGGTTTGTATGTTCCAGGGTAGGGATGTGAAGTTAGAAAATTGTTATGGCGTAAATGAACGGCAGACAGAAATTATTATAGAATATTCAGCTTTAATAAGGAAAGGACTTACAAAACTGAGGTTCCCGCTGAGAACAGGAAAGCAGAAGGGAACGCGGGGAGCACGCCCGCAATCTTTATAAGTAAAAAATAATCTCAGGGGACCCCGCTCTTCAAGCAAGGTGATTGGCTGGGCTTCCCCTACAGAAAATGTTAAGTAGGAGGAACAGAAATAAGAAAAAATCTCAGAGACACAGGAAAGTATTGGAAGGACAACTTAGTTCTGAGTTCCGAAGTCACCCTTGTTTAATTTTATACCCCAATACAAGGGGTGGGGGAGGCAAAATACTGATTTAACTTGATACAAGGGACAACCAGAATAGTTACTTGTTTCAATACTTGAGACATCAAATCATTAATTCTTGAGAAAAGCATTCTATTGTTTAGGCAGTGAACCCACCCTAGACCAAGTATCCTGAAGGCAGCCACTCCCAAGGTCAAACCTCCTAATTCAAAAAAAGGAGCAGATTTAGTAAGTTGAGCATCCAAACTGCCTAGGCTCCCCCAAAGCCAGTATGTGCAGTAGGATCAAAAAACCATTGCCATTGTTCTTGAGTTCTCAGTAGTCCTCATTGTCTGCTATGTAAGTCCGGTTTTATCCCATGCTTTTTCAGACCCAGGCTAGCTGGTCTTGGTGAATTCCCGAAAGATCATCCCCATTGTCTCAGTGTGTGGGTGTACCCCTCGCGGTCCTGAGTTCCTTGCTCGTGCTCCCCCTCCTTCTGCTCCTGATTGGGCTCAACTTACTAAACCTGGATGGAGTTGGGTGGTCCTTGGACTTCCCACAGGTCAGGGAACCCTGATGGCTCTTCAAGCTGATGAGGGAGGGGGACTTGATCGGGGGAGGGGTAGGGAAATGGGAGGCGGTGGCGGGGAGGAGGCAGAAATCCTTAATAAATAAATAAATTTTTAAAAAATAAAAACAAAAAAAAACAAAAAAAGGAGCAGAAGCACTCTGGGATTCTCTGACTTTTGGTTAGGGTGGAGAGGATCTGCTTCCTTGGGCCATCTTAATGTTCAACGTACCAACTAACCGCACCCTAGGTCAGGAGGTGTAACCACAGTTGTTGTCTACAATTTTGGACAACTTCAGACTCTTTGACCTTCAGCCAAGGTGGAATAGGCTCCTATTTTTGGGTCTTCACAAAAACTCTACACTCTAGAGGCTCCATCTTGAAAAGATTCAAATTCATTTCAATGGAGAAAACCTAAGTAGAAGGGGTTCCTTACTCCTCAAAAGTAGCTGCAGCTGCCTAGGGAACTGTTTCCCAAGGTTACAGAAGACACTGTTACAACTGTGGTCCAGAGAAGGCAGGTTACATACTGAGCCAGCACAGAACTTGGAAGCATCATCCAGGTGGTACTTGTTTTGAATGTGTGGTAGAGGAAATATTGAGAAAGTTATGGAGAACAGGTGAATCCAGGCAATTTGTGGCCGGGTCCGAGTTCATGAAAATAGCTGCCCAAGTGTCATCATGTGCATCTATGATGGTGGAGCCTTAGCTGTACTGTGGACCTCAGTATGCTGAAGATGTCAAGAGGGCTGCAACATGAGTGGCTCACTACTAAGTCTAAGAGAAAAGTTGTATGTAGTGCCAGTGGGAAAGCTGGAGGGATGGGACAACTCAAACCCCTTGGAACTCTAAAATTGCATTATAACCCCCAGACACTGTGAATAGAGCTGTTGGAGCTGGCATTTTCCCTGCTGGATTTTGTTTCTGCTTTTGTGTGATGGTTTTATTTCCTGCTTTTTCCTGTTTGAAATAAAGTGTTTACTCCCTGCCACATGTTCTTTATTTTATAGGAATGCATATTGAACTTTTAAGTATTGGAATGTTTAAAGACTATTGTCAACTTGACACAATTTAGAATCTCCAGAGAAGAGGCTCCGTGAGAAATGATCTAGACTAAGTTGGTTTGTGGATGTGCCTGTGGAGGAAACTCTTGAGTGCATGAATTGAAGTGTGAAGAACCAACTAGTGTACCACCCACCATTCCCTAGGAAGGGGACTACGGACTATGGAATAGTGGAAGATGTGAGCTGGATACTAGCGTGCAGCAGTCTTTGCTCTCTGTGCCTTGATTGTGGGTGTGATGTGACCAGTCCCTGTGACTTTCCCACTGTGATGGACGCAGTGGAAATTTGGAATTGTGAGATAAATAAACCCTTTATACCTTAAGTTGCTTTTGTCAGACTGTTTTAGCACAGAAACAAGAAATGATACAAAGACATGGCACATGCATAAATGTGGATGTTGGTATGTTTATCCTTGCTTGCAGTTGTAGAAGCCAAAGGCTTATGTGAAACGTTTTCCTCAATCACTCTCACTGTATTTTTTTTTTTGAGAGGTCTCGCAACTTCTTTTTTAGACAGGGTCTTTCACCAAACCTAAAGCTTGCCATTTGTGTTAGACTGACTGGCCATATGCTTCTTACTGCCTCACAGTCCAGCACCACACACACACACACACACACACACACACACACACACACACACACACACACACACATTGATGTGTGCCTTTACACGAGTACTGCGGATATGAGCTAGGTTCTTATATTTGCACAGTAAGTGCTTTGCCCACTGAGCCATCTCCACGTATCACAGTTCTCTTTTGAAACTCACTTTATATAGGCACTTGTTTATCTGAGAGTTTTATATCCATGATTTATATTTGGTTATATTTTTCAATTATTTTTTGCAATGTTAACATGCATAGTCTTAACTTTCATCTGTTTTTCTTGCTCTTACTATTCTACTAATACTTTTTGTATACGTCTTTTGTTGGCTTTTACTTGGTTGTATTTGCATATCTTCAGATAATTTTTTTCTCAGGTCAAGAGGTGCTACTTAATTTCCTTATAAAACTGACTTGGGCACATGTTCTTTCTATTAGTCTTGTCTTACTTCAGTTAAGAAAGCCAAGCAACAGTACGTTGCTAATGCAGGCTAAATTGCTCCTACCCTGCTCTCTGATGAGCTTATAATTCGCGATCCTAGAGAAGCTAAATAAGAAGGTGAATACAAAGACAATCATATAGGCATCCTCCTGAATATTAACCTTCATCAGGCGATGAAAGGAGACAGAGTCAGAGACCCAAATTGGAGCACCGGACAGAAATCTCAAGGTCCA
>NC_022012.1:57103258-57104648 GCF_000317375.1 Microtus ochrogaster
GAGGGAGAGGGACTTGATGGGGGAGGGGGAGGGAAATGGGAGGCGGTGGCGGGGAGGAGGCAGAAATCCTTAATAAATAAATAAATTAAAAAAATAAATGTATAATTCTTCAGTTTTTATTTTTCTCTGTTTTTCCCCACATCTCCTTTTCTGCACTAAACAAAATCCTGTTACATAAATAATGGAAAGGATGCAAGCAAAAGGGAACCTTTATTCACTGCTGCTGGAGTAACATAAATAAGCAATTAGAGAAATCAATGTGGAGGTTTCTCAGAAAGCTAAAAATGGAATTTCTGTTTGTTCCTGTTATACCACTCAGGGGTATTGACCCAAAGGGATTAGTCAGTATACAACAGACACCCATACACCCAGTTTTAATTATGGCACTTTTTACAGTAGTCAAGGTATGGGAACAACTCAGGTGTTCAACAGTAGATGAATGGATAAAGAAAAATGTACTGTTTATATATACAGTAGAGTATTAGCCATAAAGAATAATGAAATTATTTAAATTTTGTTAGTTGGAACTGGAGCTCACCTGTTACGCAAAATAAACTAGATTTAGAGAGATAATTATTACATATTTCTCTCAAATGTGGAATCAATATTTGTGATAGCTATACTTGGCTATCAACTTAACCACACCTAAAATTAATTAAAGGCCAAAAATGGAGGACACAGCTATGAGGGATTTTTACTTCACTTTAAGTAGGAAGAGCCACTTGTAATCCAAATTGTGAGGCAGGAAGGCATACCTTTTGTCTGGGCCGTACCTTTTGCCTGAAATCTATATGGACCTGGAAGAAGAGGACATTTTTGCTCTTTTCCACTTGCCCTCGCCTTGCTAGCGAGTCCTTTCTTTCACTGGCATTGGAGCCTACTTCTTCAGGATTCCAGTGTACACTGAAGACCAAGTATGACATTTAGCCTTGTGGATTCTAGGACTTTCTGTTTACAGCCAGCCATTGTTGGATTAGCTGGACTGCAGCCTGTAAGTCATTTAATAAATACATTCCCCCTCTCTATATAGTGATTCAATCTATAAATTTTGCTACTTTATAGAACCCTGACTAATACAATAGTTAAAATATATGAAAAGAAAGTAGAAAAATGATCAAAGCACACTATATGTGTGTATGGATATATAATAATGAAAACTATTATTTTGTACAATTAATATACACTAGTAAAGAACCAACAGTTCAGTTACAGCCCACAGTCGCACCGATAAAATGGCTAATTCCACTGCCTGTGTTTGTCACAGGAAAAATTTGAATGAATTTTGGATTTGTGTGAGGTTTGCACACATAGAATCTCTTTCTGCTCCAGTGTGGGTCTATGTCTCTCTCAAGGTCCCAATGAGGAGCAGAAGGAGGGAGAACATGAGCAA
>NC_022012.1:57105092-57128253 GCF_000317375.1 Microtus ochrogaster
AAAAAAAAAAAAGAATCTCTTTCTGCGAAGCTTCCTGTACTGCAGTTTGCCTTTGATAATCACTGAGCCCTTTTAAACGTTGTGATTGGAGATGGAGTTTACATTTCTCTTTTTTCTTTTGGTAAACACGTCTGTTTATTTTATTTTTTTTTTGTTAAACATGTCTGTTTTGCTCTCCATTGGAATGATTCCCTTTGGAAAACACGTCTGTTTTTGTACTGATGCATAAAGATTTTTTTCTGTTCTCCACCGTGATTTCCTCTTCTGAGTCAACACTGAAGACTTATTGGGGTTTATAATGAAGAACTTTATGAAAACAATGAAAGTTTGTGATGTGGGATGCTCAGTATTAATTTAAACTCATTTTGGTATGTACCAATTCAGAAAGAATAAACATTGTTTTGGTCTACTTATCCAAGTAATGGTTTTCCATACCAAAAAAAAAAAAGCTTCAGAAACTAAAATTTAAAACTCACTTACCAGGTTTTGGTGGAACTATGTTAAAAAGAATAGGAGCCTGTGTGGCTGTGTATCCAATAGAGACAATATCATCCATTTGTATGAATTGGGAAAACCAAAGATTAGGGCTTGGGAAAAATTTCTACCTATATGAATTGCATATTGGGAGAATGTTATAAAGGTTAAAGAAAATCACATGACAAGGAAAGATCATGGAAAAATCCAATGAACATTCACTGTTGCCTGGCAGCAATGATGACACGTCTAGGAAAGTCCCGTCCTCAGACTTTATGGTATCTGGAGGAGTTATAAAGGCTTTCCTCTGAGAGGAAATAGAGAAGACCATTTTAGAAAGAGGGCATTTTTATGTGTTCTTTTAGATACCTGACACACAATGCAAGCTTAATAAATAGTCCATAAAATGTTACGTCTAGGGAAAAATTTCATTTTAGACTTCCATTTTCCTCGCCTCAGAGGAGAATGTGAGACTAAGGCAAGAGCGAGAAGAGGGTGGAGGAGTCCCAGCAGTGCGTTCAGGGTGCCGCGGGGATGCTAATGGAACATGTAGCTTTTCAGGGAAAGCAAAGCAGTCCTTCCAGAGATCATTTTCAGACTTTACCAGTCTTTGTTTCAAATTTCTTTTAAGAGTGTCTGTACTGGTATGTGCCTAAGGTTTAAACTACTAGATGCTAACATTGTGGGTGCAGCTTTCTGCCATATACAGAAGACACAGTCTGATGGCAGATGCTCTGGTCCTCTGCTCTTACAACTTTTCCATCCCCTCTTCCATGATGTGCCCTGAACCTTAGGTCTAGGGGTTGCACTGTAGATTTATCAATTAGAATGGGCACCTCACATTCTCTTGTTCTCTGCATATTGGACTGTTGTGGATTTCTGTGATGGTTTCCATTCGCTGCAAAAGGAGCTTCTTTGATGGTGGGGGAGGGCTACCTTTAGGTCATTCAATCCCGGGTGGCCATCCCTAAACACACACACACACACACACACACACACACACACACACACACACACACGTGAGCAACACTAAATGGACTCAACGGTTTACACACACACACACACACACACACACACACACACACACACACACAGCTGTATGTGTAAAAACAATAATTAAAGTTGAATGGGATTGGGGAGGCATGGAGTTAAAGGAGGAAGAGCAGGAAGAAATTTTAAACACAGTACTCCTATGTGACATTCTCAAAAATAATAAAATAAATGTTGAAAAGTAAAATTCCAGCCTTTAACAAGCCTACTGACCAGTAGCACCTGGAAGCTTCATAACTAAGATGACTCCCATGTATGAAACCTGTTCCCTAGAAGATAGAACATATCAGAAGAACGACCTGTCGCCTCTGGAAAAAACCACAGAAGGCTACAGAAGTGTTACACCTAGTACAAACTGAAATGGATTTTAAGATAATGTGGGATTCTCTGGGCCCAGGGCACCATGGAACTATGGGAATTTGGGTATTTGTGTGTGAAGCAGTGGCTGCCTTGGGCTGTGCTCCTAAGTTTCTTCCTTTGTGCTGACTGATAGTTGCTGGTCTGTTACATGCACACAGATATGCATCTGGTGACCCCGCTGGCTGCTGGTCTGTCACAGGCACACAGATAAGCACCTGGTGACCCTGAGTGGCCAGACCTTCTCACTCAGCAGCTGTGAGTTGCTTAGCTGCCCACAGATGAAAGCAACTTTGAAATGTGATAAAGAAATCAACAGTGTAGAAAAGGGGAAGGGCATGGCAAGAGACCTCGGACACCAGGGGCAGGATGATTGCCTTTCTGAGGGTATATCACCAAAATGGTCAAGGAGGAATGGAGTCTAAAATTTAAAAAAAAATATATGTTTCTTTGCATGCATTTCATGTTAGGGTAGAACTTCTTCCTATAAAAAGATAGTTATCTGCTCTCGTGATCTGGTGAGCGCTAGACTTTACTCCCCCGGCTACTGTAGGTGAATGACAGGAGGAGCTGAAGGCTCCTACAGCAGGCACACTGGCTCCTTTGTTCACCTCTTAGCAGGTACTAGAGCACTTTTCTCACTCTCATGCTAAGAAACAGTTAGGGGTGGAGGTGGGGGGACTTTTACCCTCATTTACAGTGTATCTGATCATCATGCCAAATAAAACACTGGATGTTTCTAACGTGGGAAAACATGAACGGCCTTAACATGCACAGTAAATCATTTTCCTGTGTGGTGCACAAATCATGCTGCTCTCTTCTGTCACTGTACACAAAGGAAGTGTATCCTTAATTTTTTTCCATCACAAGTAGCTCTGACCATACCTTCAAGCAGCTATTCTCTTAGCTGGTTGAGACACTTCTGCAGATAGGACTATGCCCTATAGCAACTGTCTTCCCTCTGAGAGTGCTCAGCTGTAAATGGGACATCAGCATCACTCTTTCTTTTTCTTTTTTCTAAATATTTATTTACTTATTTATTTATTTATTATGTATACAATATTCTGTGTGTATGCCTGAAGGCCAGAAGAGGGCGCCAGACCTCTTTACAGATGGTTGTGAGCCATTATGTGGTTGCTGGGAATTGAACTCAGGACCTTTGGAAGAGCAGGCAATGCTCTTAACCACTGAGCCATCTCTCCAGCCCCAGCATCACTCTTTCTAAGACTCAGGTAATACTGTGGGAGAAGAGGAAGAAAGAAAGATTTTAGTTTTTCTTCCTTTACTTCTTTTTATTCTTCATATTTCTACATCTATAAGATTCACTGTAACTGGAAGTTTTTCTCCTGCCCAACAGTTCTCGAATAACCACTTAAATGCTTAATATTAGTTACAAATTGTTTGGCCTATTAACTCGGGCTTATTATTAAGTAGCTCTTGCAACTTAAATTAACTGATTTCTACTAGTCTGTATTTTTCTATGAGGCTCATGGCTTGTTACTTCACATCTTGCTTCTCCAGCAGCCTCTGGAATCTCCTTGACATTGCCTTCTTTTTCTCTTTGTCTTTGCTAGGATTTCCTGCTTGGCTCTATTCTGCCTGGCTATTGGCCAAATCAGCTTCTTTATTAACCGATAGTAATAAAAAATATTCACAACATACAGAAGAAAATCATACATCATCACACCACTCAGAAATAAGTGATACCAAACCACCTATTACCTGACAAACCTGGGAAAGCCTACTTTTCCATGTTGGTTAAGAAGACATCTCATCTTGTTCAGGTCAGTATGAGATCTTTATCTAATTTCTGTTTGTATTCAGTGTGCTGAAACTGACCATGGTGGAGAATGTGAAATGTCACTCAGGGGGAGCTGTTATTAAAGCCCGGCTTCAGTGTTTTTGAGAAGTTAAACATCAGTAGATGCTAAGAGCTGAAAAAGATGGAAGGTGAGGTTCAAAGACAAGAGTTTCGAAATAGAGAGTAAGGTTTTTTTTTTTTTTAATCCTGATAAAGTTCCCATCTTTTAAATATGAAGTCGCTGGAGTAGGTAGAGAACTTGAGAAGTCTGGAAAATATTATCTTGTAGGAGTATTGTTTGAAAGGTGCATGTGTTGTCTTTACCTCAGTGGCCACACTGGTGACACCTGCTAATAGAGAGATCAATTGTGGGTGATGGCATGTATAAGAAGATTGGAAATGATCTCTTTAAGTGATAGAATGACAGGATTTTCCTTTGTGTTCTTTTGAAAGATTTCTTTATTTATTTAATGTACAGTGGTGTTTTGCCAGTATATGTGAGGGTGCCAGATCCCCTGGAACTGGAGTTACAGACAATTGTGATCTGACATTTGAGTGCTAGGAATGAAACCCCAGCTTTTCCTTTGGAAGAGCAGCCAGTGCTGGTCCATCTCTCCAGCCCCCTTTCCTTTGTGTTTAAAAGTATTTCTTCAACCAATAGGTAGAATTTGTATACGTGCACACAGTGATATAAGTAATAAAAACATGAAACCGAAATTAAAAGTAAAACTTTAATATTAAATTTAATTTTATGCTCTGTGACTTTTGAGTAGGGAGGTTAACCAGAAAGATACTTCTTATTTCTACAAATCAGTATTTAAGTGGCTGCTTTCCCCTCATGAACAAGAACAGATTTTTATGAATGTGTGAGGAGAGTATATAGTCCTGAAAAATCTTGAACTTTAGGGGTGCTGTGAGAGGCACAATTCTGGGGACCATCAGCTACATATCTCTTATTTGGATGATGGCTGCATGGGTTAAGAAATGTGTAGCTGCGGTGGTCTATCTATACATTGGTTTACTTCAAGAGCAATTAATGTTGTCAAGGACGTGGAGGCCCTGGAGACACTTTGAATTGCTTTATAATTTAGTATGTTAAGTCAGTTTTTCTAAGAGATGTATTAACGTTGACACTTAACCTGCTGTCCAAATAAAACAAACTACTTCTCGGAACAATTTTTCAAAATTTGAAAAAGGTTCAGGGTCATTTATTTGATTTCTTATAAACTGAGACTCCCGACAGTAAGCTAAAGGAAGGTCATTAACATAAATTGATTTAGAATTGCTTAAAACGATTGATATATGTGCTCGGCTCTTGGCCAGATCCTGAGTGAAACACTTTAAATTGGATTTCTGGTTTTAGTCTTCAGGTTACATACCTGAAGTGCATGGACAGGGCTGTGTCACCTGCTACTGAACCCAGTCCCCAGTGCATGGGCAGGGCTGTGTCACCAGCTAGTGCTTGCCTAGTGCTTGGTTTCTCTGCTTAACTTTCTGGTCTGTGAAGGCAGCATGGGAATACCTGTTTGTACTAGGTTCTATGGCAGATGTACCACCACTATAGAGTACTTGGCTTACAAATGTGCCATCTTACAGTTCATAGATCAGAGTTATAGTTACTTGGGCTAGAGTAAAAGGGCTGACAGGGACCTGCTTCTTTCTCGTGTTCTTGGAGAGAATTTGTGCCCATTGACTTTGACCTCAGTTCTGTCTTCAAAGTCATCAGTGTGACATCTTTCTGACAGTTTTGCCATCACAGCCCAATATGGTGAGTTCTAGTACAATACAATGCTTGCTCTTATAAAAAGGGTAATCTGGTCTGAAATAGCAGATGTTCGTCTAGACAGAATGCATGCAAAGGTAAGGGAGATGATGAAAACGTAGCAGAAGCCTTGAACGGCGAAGATCCCAGAAAACCTTCAGAAGCTAGTTAGAAGCAGGGGACAGATTCTCCTCTGTGACCCTTGGGAAGGAATCAACTTGTCTGGCTTTATGCTCAGACTTCTTGTCCCAGAAATAATGGGTGAATCTCTGTGGTGTGGTAACCATCTTAGTGCTTTGTGCCAGCAGATGTTTGTGTCACTGTAGTCACAAAACTTCCAAAGTTGACGCTTGTGAGAGACTGAGGAACTAGCCCGTCTTTGGAGACTTCTACTTGTTTTTATGGGTTCCTCTGCCTTAGCCTCTCTTATCTCACATCTAACCTTCAGACTGCTTCGTCTGATGACCCTAAATTCTACTATCATATTTGCAGAGGCAAATAACTTCACAAAGTCTTCTGCAATCCCTGGAATTGTATCCCTTTCTATATGTATACTTATATATGTATTTATGAGTTCACAGATATATATTTTCAAAAGCCTTTTCCACTAATCTTGAGATTTCCTTTTAATTTTCACAGCAGTATTTTTTGAGTAGCAGTATTTTTTAAAATTTAATGATATACAATTTATTTTTTCTATTATTTATTTATTTATTTATTTATATTTTATGTATACATTGGTATATATGCATACACTGACCATGATTTTAGGATTTAACACAGATTCTGTTTTTAACTGCTACAAACAAACATTAAGAGTTTGATTTCTAGTAAAGATGATGAGTGAGTCAGAGTAGTTGATTTTACTCTCCCAAATTAACCTCAGCAAAACTGTAGAACCATGAAGTAAAATAGAGTCAAGCAGCTTACAATTGCCAAATGTCATAAGATGCTTGCTACGCCCATGGAAATAGATGGCTGTACCCAGGCTGAGAGAATTTGTTGGAAAAGCACAATCTATTAAGTAAACGATAACTCAGAAATATGTGGAGGGCGATTATATAGCTTTAACAAATGTATACAGAGATTCCAGAGGCATAAGCAATTTCACAGGAAGCAGTAGGAACCTCACAGCAGTCGCAAGAGAGACACAGGCATGAGAGAGTTGTTCAGAGCTCAGATCAGTCAGTACTCAAAGGGGAGGTGGAAACCAAAGGCAATGGTGGTGCAGACAAGTACTAAGAGATCTAGGGACTGAGGTTGACACCACTGTGCATTCCTAACTATTACAAGAAGACAGCAGTGTTTCAAATGTTGGATCTCTCCGGTTCTTTCAGAGACAGCGATGAACCTAGAATACTAGGCTTAAGACTAGGAAAAAGACGAGTGCTAAGTAATTATTAGCTGTCATTTACAATAATTTCTATGATCTGTCAGAAATGTAGGGCAACCTAGGAGTGGGTGATTGAGCTTACTTTGTAACATATGTATTTAGCTGTCCATTTCCTCTATTCTAGCTTTAAGAAAAGGTCTTGCAAGGCAAGAAGAAATAATATTTATGACAATGAGGTATAGTTATACGAAAATTTATGAAGCTATGAAAAGAAGTAGCCAGATAATCCTTTAGGGGAATAAACATAAATGACTTTGATGGAGAGTATTAGAGGATACTGGGCAAACAAGTTATATAATGAATTTTTGAGATAAGTCAGAAATTATACAAAGGCAAGAAATAATGAACGCAGGGCTCTCCTGTGGGCATCTATAGTTGGCTTAGTTTGTTAAAGTCGTACCTTATTGTAATGGTTTATTTTTAAAAGGTACAGAAAGCAATAAAGCAAAAATACCTTGCTGGCACTAGTTATTAGTTGTTAAAATGCAAATAAGCTTACATCTTATAGTAAAATATTTTTATTATAATCATTTAAAAAGATATAGAAGGGGACTGAAGGGGAGAGGCAGGGAGAGGAGCAGAGAAAATGTAGAACTCAATAAAAATCAACAAAAAAGATATAGAAATGGCTAGTGATATTATAACCATCCTAGCTCCCCCCCCCGTATTTAGTACTGTTCTTGTTTTGTGAGGTATCATTTTTTCCTTGATTTTCAAACATTTCCAAAAGCCTATATAAAAAGCAATAGGCTACAACAATGGTTAATAAGCAAAAAAAAAAAAAACAAAAACAAAACATAAAAGAAGGGACTGCTCCTGATTTCAGTTTTACACTTCTGTTGCCCACCATGGGTAGATACCCTTTGGAATTTCACAGGAGTAGCCTTCATCTCTGTAATTTCTCCCTTCATAAACATGAGTGTCCTTTTACTCCAGCAGTATTGTTTTTCAATATAGAAAAGATCATTTCCATGAAGTACTTTGGATTTGAAGGACACATTACAGAAAAGGGAAATCATCAAGCAATCAATGATTAACTTTTCATTGTGATGGACGCTAATGACCTTGGGAAATATCTATATTTAATGGAGTGTACTGTTTCATTTCAAAATTGATCTTTGATTTGTAAAGTAATAGTTCACTTTTGTATACTGTTCTTTCTTTCAAGAGCTCAAATTCTCTGAAATTTATTTTTTCATTTATTTTCATCACAACTCTGTGATGCAGACAAGAATTGGTAGATATAATTTAATGATTAACATTCAAAAATATTTTTTAGAAATTTTATTTGAAAGTTGAGAGAATATGTCTTATTGTAGCTTTCCAGAACTACAAAAGATAGTAAAACATACATTTATACTGCAGAAATCCCTTTCTCTTGAAAATTTATATATTGATGCCTATAACCCCTGGGATGGAAAAAATAAAATACATAAAACTATTTTGTGCTAAGTTTTATGGCTGTAGATGGTGTAATATGTCACCATACCTCTGAAAGTCAAGCATTTTTTGCTTCTGTCTAAAAACTGAAAACATAAAAGACCTTAAATATATGCCTTGGAGAAAGTGGTCCAGAGAAGAATGCTAGCAGAGTTGATGACGTCCTGGTAGTTATGAATAAGAATAATCATCAGTAATCACTAGATTCTGATAACTGAAAAACTCATGTACTTTTCAATGAAAAGTTTTGAAATTATCTTTCATTGAAGAATATGTGCTGAAGTATTATAGTACTAATTTATTTTGTAGAAATTATAGATTTGTTTATTTTCTTACATTTCTTAGTATTTTTTGCTTTAAAATTTAAATCTATAATACTGTGAAAGATAAATACATTTTAAAAAAGAAGCAAGTCTTTGTGAGCTATTAAAACTTTAAAGAGGCCTGCAAGAAAAATAGTATATTTATTAAACTATGGCGTGAAAAAAGTTTTAGTTGCTATGCTGTTACATTACTGTCGTAGAAATTCTTACACATTTGAAGTAGGAGATTAATGCTTCAGTGGATTTTGTGGAGCAAACAAAAGCTCCCTGAGACATCTCTGTGATCAACACAACCTCAGCTGTTATAACTAAAATCTAACAAAGAGTTAAATATGAACTTACAGTTCATAGAACACAGCAACCAGCCAGAACAGTGTGAGATTTTACAGAAGGCTGAGATGAGCATGGCTTTGAAAGAGGTATAATTAAAGAGTCTCGATATCTAGGACGCAGAAGGAACTGATTATCTTATGTTCTGGGTGCTAGGGATTCATATCAGTGCTGATTAGGTGAACTGTCAGGTATCCCTCTTAGGAGAGTGGAGTAAGGGGAACGTGTGGGGCCAGTTGAGGAGGCTCTTCCTCATTTACTGTCCGCTAAGAAAATGCTGAGATTTTTGGTGGTTTACATGGTCACTCTTTTTCCTGCTTCCTTATGTGATGTGGGAGAGTCTTCTGTTTTGTGTTGATTTCATTGGTTAAATAAAGAAACTGTCTTGGCCCTTTAATCGGACAGAAAATTAGGTAGGCAGAGTAAACAGAACAGAATGCTGGGAGAAAGAAGCCAAGTCAGTCGCCATGATTCTTCCACCAGACACAGACGCAGGTTAAGATTTTTCCTGGTAAGCCACATCTCGTGGTGCTACACAGATTATTAAATATGGGTTAAAGCAAGGTGTGAGAATTAGCCAATAAGAGGCTGGAACTAATGGGCCAGGTAGTGCTTAAAAGAATACAGTTTTTGTGTAATTATTTCGGGTATAAAGCTAGTCGTGAGGAGCTGGGCGAGAACGCAGCTCCTCACTACACTTATGTGGGCAGAGCCATGGTATTTATTATGTTTTGTGTATTATGACATCATGTTTTAACCAAGGCAGCTCTGAGTGAAGATGATGCAATATGTCCTTGAAGGAAAGAGCTCCTCTGCTCTTTCTCCCTGCTGCTCATGTAAGAGAAATAGACAGTACATTAGCTCAGGTTTCTGTCTCATGCAGCTAAACCCATGCTATTACTATTAATACAGCTTGATTTATGAAAGTAGACTGCTGTACATCTGAGATACCAAAGCAGATGGATTTGTTTGATTGTTTATGGAAGTAGACATTGTAGTATGGAATGCTGGTAGCATATTATTGGTTTGTTTTTGAGATTGTATTTTAATTACATTTCCCCTTTTTCAATTAGTGCACTCTTCCCTGAGGAGGGTCAGCTCTCCACTATTAACTTTACTTAATTACCTATAGTTCTTTGTGTAAGGTAAAGGCTTGGTGGGCTGTTCCTCATGCAGTTTGGCATGTGTGTTGGTGTCCTTCTTGTGTAGCTCACGTTTAGGTGGTCAAGACTTTGCTGATATACTTTCTGATGTCACTAGGAGACACAGCTCACAGCCAAATCCCTGCTTGTCTGACTCTCGCAGTTTTTCTGCCACACCCTCCTCTACAATGTTCTTTGAGTCATAAGTGTGGGAGTGTTTTATAGATATATTAGGATTGGTTATGTTTTTCTGTAGTGGTCTCAATCTGTTGCAAAGAGAAGGTAACATCTTCTAAATTTTGTGGTGAAGGGGCATGAGCATGACTCTGTTTACAGGTAGATTATGTGTTAAGTGATCTAGGGGCTCCTGAGGAAGAGGATGTAAAAACTCAATGTCTAGTGGCTGCTTTTGCTTCTTTTGAAAAACTTTACAAGGGAAAGTTTGTAGGAAGAGCACAGGACACTAATTTAAACGATTAGAAACAATGTGTTGGTGAAATCTGCTATGTTTAATCCTTGAACACTGAAACACCAGAAAGCTAGCAAACTTTTGAGTGAACATGACACTTGATCACACGTCAGGTCAGCAATTGCCCGTGTTGCTTCAGATATTGAAAACACCATGCAAACCTGCAAAGATACATTGATGGGAAGTAGGTTGCTATGAGTATGAGGCCCCATTTCCAATGTTTCTAAGGATGGTAGAGGTCCAAAATGTCTTCCCTCTATGCAGGCAAAACAAGAGAAAATGGACATTTAGGCTGCAAATCCAAGGTCTTCAAGATTCCATAATAGACACAGATATGAGCCCTTGGAGTTTTTACAATGTGGACCTGTGGTAACTCAGTGGCTTTTACTGGGTATGTTGGGTAAGCAGCTTGTCTTTTGTTTTTAAAAAATCTGGTATATGGCTAGACCATATCTGGACATTTTATTACAGGAAAAAAAGTTTCAGACTATAATTGGATATAGTCGTGTGGTTCTGTCCTTAGGGTTCTGTGTTGTATATATTGGAAGAACTGTGCTGTGTCACTCAAAAAAAAAATCCTTTTGAGGATGCTTCTCCAGCAAGAAGTGCAGTCAGTTGGCAATGCAAGCTGCAGTGCCTGAGATGGGTTAAATCACTGAACAGAGGTGCTGCACTCCCTCTGGGCACCTTTAATTAATGACTAAGTGTGACTGGGATTTTAGTTCCCAGCCACCAATGCTTATCATGGTACTCAATAAAGGACAGTTTTTACTCTGTCACCCTCTGAGACTGTTTTCATAGTGACACCACAATCTGTATTCTTCATACCCAAGCTTCTTTCCTTCCTTTCCTTTCACAGGTAGTTAGGAGGGAAATGATAATCACAATGGAAGCTATTCAATTAGCAAAAGACATTGGTCCGTCTTGTAAGAGCCTCAAGAGTCCATAATTATCTCTGTTAGCTCGTGATGATGGCTGGGTTTCCCGGTCCCCATGCACTCTGTCTTCCATGTTTTTATGTGACAGGTTCACCCAGGACATCTTGTACCCATTTAACTCTTCCTGAACTGCTAATTCCTGGCAATCTGGACTCATGTAGGCACAAATTTGTACTTCTCATTGTACAACCAAGTAACATGCCAGCAGTACAGTTGTTCCTGGTGAGGTGCCATGCTGGCAACTTTTCATTCTTACATTTCACCAAGTGCCTTTGCTTTATTATCAACTTCTAAGTCCAACTCGTATCTATTTTGTTTGTTTTCATCTTCTCGTGCTGATGGGAATTTCACTGCCTATCTTCCAATTCCAGTCCTCTAGAGCACTTCCAAGTACAACTGCATGGCTATCACTTAGGAATTTCAATCCATTCCTCTTTGGGATTGGAACCACTGTTTCGGGACCCAATACCTTCCATCCTTGTTTTCATAGAACATTATCCCATTTTCTTGTAATGCATTTTTAACCCTAAGAAATGGTGCACTTAAGATAAACTTGAATTCTTACATGTTAAAAATATCTTTATTAGAATCCCATCAGTGCCTATAAGGCTGCCTATAGGAACCTGGGTTAAAAGTAATTTTGGAAACCAGAAGGTTTTTCTTCACTGACTTATTATTTCCTACGACTTGACAAGAGGATGAATGCCTCTGGCTTTTACTACTTTGCAGGTGAACTGTCTTTTCAGCTGTCTTTTGGATCCTTTCTGTGTTCTCAGAGATGTGGAGCTTTCCAGGCTGCATACCCTTCCTAGCATAGACTGATTCCTTTAAATCTGAAGCCCGCACATCCCTGAAGGAATAGATACGTCTGTTAGCCCTGCTGTGAATGTCTTTCTCTCCTTCCTCTGTTCTGCATTATTTGGGTATAAACATCTTAGAATAGTCCTCTGAATCTTTGACATTTTTTCTATTTCAGGCTTCCTTTCTGTAGTTGAGATTTCTTTAGCTATATCCTACACATTTCCCATTAGATTTATTTTGACAATAATATCTAATATCCAAAAGCTTTTCTTCTTATCTGAAAGTTTTTCTTTATAGTGTGTTATGTTTATTTTATGAATGCAGTATCTTATTGACAATTATTCATTACAGATGAAATAGGTCGTATGGTCATGGATTATGATATATATTTATTATAAATATGTATATAACAAATGCTATACCTGTCACTGTAGCCAGGCAGCCCTTGGATTTCCTTTGCCCTGTTTTACTATTTCCTGGTTTGAACTTCATGAATAAACGTGTGCTCGAAGTGTTTGTAAATTCTTTCTTTTGATTTTACCAAATTTGCTTATTTACTTACAGTGTCCACACTTGATTATTTGTAGCTGGCAAGTTATAAGTTAATAAAAGTAATATTATTATGCTAATGAAGCCCCAGCCCAAAAGGAGATAAATGTGTGCTCTGCCATATTAAGTGAACAGAAACCTGATGAGTCTTTTTATTAGTATGTGTATTGTGCTACTTTATTAATTCATACTTAGTTTTATTAGCATATAGATATTTATTACGTGTTATGTTTCTGAAAGTAAAAGTTAAAACTTGTAATTCAAAAGCTGAAGTAAGTTCATTACGAAGTAATAGGAAGTATTAGATGTGACGGACCTTTGGGTTGGTCAATCCAGCTGCTTCATCCAGAGTCACAAAGGGACTTGTGCTAAGATGGGCCCTGTAATTGTCTTAATGTTATCCTAACATTGTCTTTAATATATTTATAATCTTGTCTTTGAACTGAAGGTATATGAGTGCGATATGGAGGGGCAATGGAAAAGGAACAAGAGCAGAGGAGACACAGGGTGCCCCAGGTGTGGTGGTGGAGCAATTGTGAAGCTAGGCTGGGAGGTGTTGGTGCCTTGTCACAAACAACAAGCAAACAAACAAACAAACTGTGTTGGTGAGGTTTTCTTTCTTTAGTTTCTTTAATTTTTATTTTGACATCAGCTAGCATCATTTGGGAAGAAGGAACCTCAGCTGAGAAAACACTTTCATCATACTGGCCTGTGGGCAAGACTTTGGTGTATTTTTGTGACTAACAATTGATGTGGGAGTGCCTAGCCCATCCTGTGTGGTGCAGGTGGTTTTTGGCTGTATAAGAAAGAAAGTTTTGCAAGCCACGATGAAGATACCAATAAGTAGTTTCTCCATGCCTCTGCTTCAGTTCCTGCCTCCAGGTCCCTGCCTTGACCTCCTGCCCCAGTGGCTGTTTATGATGAACTGTAAGCTATAAAACGAGATAAAGCTATATTAGTCAGTGTTCTCTAGAGGATCAGCACGGATAGATGAATGCATATATATACACATGTGCATATACATACATAAATTTATTAGAGTGGTTTATAGGCTGTTGTCCAGCTATTCCAAGAACAGCTCTTTTCTGATGTAGACTCCAAAAATCCAGTAATTTTTCAGTCTATGAGGCTGAATGTCTCAGCTGGTCTTGAGTATATATTGGGATCCCAAAGAAGTAGGTTCTAATACCAGAGAAAGAATGGATCTGCCAATGAGGGTGAGGGCAAGTAGGCAAGGAGCAAAAGCTTCTTTCTCTTTGTCATTTATAAAGATGGCCATTAGAAGGCAAGGTCTGATCTTAGGCGGGTCTTCCTATCTCATATGATCTGGATTTAATTTGATACTTTCTGCCCCAAATAATCCAAGTAACTAAAAAATCCCTTCCCAGTGTGTCCAGTGGTTTGGATTTTCAGTTAATTCCAGATGTAATCAAGTTGACAACTGTGAATAGCTATAATAGTTATAAACCCTATCCCTCAAGTTGCTATAGAAGGAAAACTGGGACACAAGCAAAGAAACAAACAATGCTTTCATTTTCCCCCACATCACATTCAGATATTTAAATATTGCAAGACCCCCAAGAGTACAAAATTTCAGTGAACGTATCTGATTCATGATGGTTCAGTGAGGATCACACAAATAAAGGGAAATTCTTATGTCTGTGGCTGAATAACTGGGGTGCCCACAGCCACAAGCAGTTCTGAGAGGCTACAGAACTTGCTTGGAATAAAGAAACTTGGTGTCATGCATGAGCATGGATAACGTACAATTTCTTGTTATTTATTTATTTATTTTTGCTTCTCCCTATCTACCAATGACTTGTGTAGAAAATACTAAACAGACTGGCTACCATTCCTTTCTTGTTCAGCCTCCCTTATTCATGACTGAGAAAATGCAGGATGCTGTTAGAATGTTCTGGTTGCCAGCGTGAGTTAGTTTTGGGCATCCCTTCTCTGCTTCCACAGACTGCATCTCTGTGTGTGGACTATGAAACACAAGTTGCAGAATTTTTATGACTGCACATGCTCATCACATAGCGCGAGAGGTACAGCGTGTTAGTCATTTTATACTTTGTTGTCTTGTGGCACAAGGTCACTGAGTTGTGAGTACAGAAAGCAAGGTAACATGTCAGGAGATTATCGTGGAAGAAAAGATTTCATATTTTAGGAACTTCCTCAGTGTTTTGAACAAGAAACCACATGTTTTCTTTCTAAAGCAGGCTTTTCTGGTTATGTATATTGAATTCTGCTCATATCAACATTTCCTGGGTAACAAAGCCTGATCTTTATTAACAAAAATCTGGAATTAAGTTGACTTTGCAATTTTCCTTTTTGAGAGACATCATAGAATACCGTCTAATCTTGCTTATAGATAATTAATTGTGCTAAGTGGTGAGCCCAGGCAAATAAACATGCTTAAAAGACAAGGGTGAAAGGGAAAGGGCAGTAAACATATCATTCCATTTCAAAGGTTGAGGTTTTTTAAACTGAGACAAGCTTTTATTGTGTTGCCCAGGCCAGCCTTGAACTTCTGACCTCAGTCTCTCTGCCTAACCTATTGATTACTTGGGATGGCAGTCAATATTACCGTATCAAGTGGGTGTAATGACCATAAGAAAATAAGATTCTGTGGAATAGGTGAAAATTCTGATTATCAGTTGGGGCTACTTTTCCTCCTTCATAAACACAGTCTGAAAACATGTTCAGAAGGTTATGGAATCTAATTCTGCCCCCAGGATTTTGCCACGAAAATGCAGACTAACAGGTATTTGGTGGCTGAAGTCATAAAAGGAGAGGTGGACCTGAGTAGCTTTTTTTTTTTTTAACACTTAAAAAATGTTAAAATCTAGGAGCACGTGTTCACATGGAGTTCACTGTCTAATCCTGAAATACCTAATGAAACTCGTGCAGAATTCATTCCCTCTTTGTAGTTTTAAAAATAGAGCTGGCTATATTTGAAGTAATTCCGAGAGATAATATGCTATAAAAGGAAATAACAGCCAAGATCAAAGCCATTGACAGGGGAGACAGGAAAGATTAAGGCTCCCGTAACAGTTGAGAGGAAGTTTCATGACTCTCAGGGAAGTTTCCCTCCTTGTTACTTTTCTCGATAGCATATGAATAACCGGTGTTTTCAGAACCTGACTCTCAGCAGCCCACTGTATGGGATTCAGTTTCCTTCAAAAATGCACCTATTCCAACAGCCTGCGACGTAATTGAAAAACGGGTAACTGCCGCTAGGTGGCACTGGTGACCAGTGTTTCTTTTACGGGTGGTGCCTGAGAATCAAGGATTTTAAGAAAAGAATTGAGGAATCAAGAAAATCAGCTTTGTTTAAACCATACACATGCACAAGCATTTTAATTTAGACTCTGGAGCTGTATGATTATGTGGGTTTGGCACATGAATGAAGTCAGGGATTTTAAGAAATGTCAGACACATAGAGCAAGAAAAAAAGAGAAATGACTTTGCCTTTTCAAGTTGCTGTCACTGCCCCTTAGGTTTGTCTTGCTATCGATAACTGCCATTTATTACAGCGTGCTATTGCTAATGTGTTCTTAATTTTCACCCAGAGTGTGGAGTCTGGGAGGGGTCTGGGCTCGATGACACATGGAGATAGTTTTAATAGTTTTTAAATGTTTTTATTATTTCTTAAAAATTTTAGCCTGATTGCTCTTGTAACTTGTTTAATATGCTGGAAAATAAGCAAGAAACAGTCTTTTTAATGGTTAAAAGACATTAGGAATTTAAAATATTGAGTGCATATCTTACAATTTTTAGCCTTTTAAACATCTATTGAGATATAGAAATATTATTCTTCATTAACTTGGGTTTCCATAGGTGAAACTTGGAGCTTCAAAAGCAAAAACGATGGTTGGCATTTTATATTGTTGACATCAGCATTTGTAAGAAAGAAAGAGAATTAGTAGTGGGAAAAGTTTTCTCTCTCTGTGTGTGTGTGTGTGTGTGTGTGTTTGCGTGTGCCTGTGCATGTGTGGTGTTCATGTATGTGTGTTAGTGAGGTTGATAAAGGAAATCTTCCTTGATTGTTCTTCCACCTTCTTCTTTGAGGCAACTTCTCTCAATCACATTCAGAGCTCACCAGTCCTGTGAGAAGATAGCCAGCTTGCTTCAGGAGGCCCCTTCTCTGCCTTCTGAGGCTGGAGGTGCAGGTGGCTGCTGAGCCTACTGGGCAGTTAGTGTGTTCTAGGGGTCTGAACTTGTTCCTGCTACTCTTGTGCTGAATACTTTAACTGCTGAGCCATCTGCCTAAGTCCCATGAAAGCATTTGATGCCTGCTAATCATCATGCCTCCCCCGAGAGCTCATAGAGAGACTCTTATTTCATAATAATCATAATAATAACCAGCACTATCAAATCCATACAGATCCAGGCAAGCACACTAGAAGGCAGATACTATCACTCCCATTTTAGACAAAGAAAATGCAGCGTGTGGGTGTTAAGAAACATGCCAAGGCCATGTACTTAGGATGTGGACATAGAATCTGAGCTCAGACAGTCTGGTTGCATATTATATAGCTTCATTCTGCTTTTCTCTGTCTCATATATAGAGTCAAATTTCTACTGTAATTAAATAATGTTATATTTTGATAATATAGATGCTATAGCACAATTAAATGATATTGTTGTTTCTTGTCTTTGTTTTTATCTATACTACATAATTTTTAAAATGTGAGTAAGTGAAATTATCCTGTTAACATTTGTCAAGACATGGAGAATTTATTACATGCTACCTGGCTTCGGTGAGAAATCTAAGCTTCCTTATTGGTTTTTGCACTAGAAATGAAATTGGTATTTAGTGTTGAGGCTGAGGCACTGAATTTTGCTGCACTGAAATGGCAGAAAGGAAGGTGCTGCCTCTTGCTTCTCCGTGGAGCAGAGCTGTACACAGTTTTATGTGATTGACACCAAACAGCAGTAGGCACGTCTGAAGACAGCACTGAGAACATTAGAGCCTATCAATCCCGAGGGAAGGCTGCTGCTGACCGTCTGCCTTAGGGAGGAAAATATGGGAACCATGGAAGGGAAAGATGGAGAGGTTCAACAAATGTCCACTGGTTTGATATTATTTGGTTCTAAGTTATTTGGAGATGATAATTTTTATGCCACTCTATCTCTCAGAAAGCTTTGCTTCTCACGATTAGCCAGTCTTCAGCTTCCTTTCATGCCTTAGCAGCCACATTTATGGGTATTAATGAGGCACCCTGAAGAAGGGAGGATGGGATTGTACTGAAGAAATGGCATTTTCATTACAGTGATGCAACACATACTTCCAAGCATACGCCATCAATTCTCCAAACTACGGCAGTGAATAATTTGTTATATTTCAGAACCTCACAAAATTCCCTAGCCAAGGAATAATTGTTAATTCAATACAATGTGTGGTGTGGCAAATAACTTTGCAGTTAAGAAATAACTTAAGTAAATTTCTTAGCACACTTTGAAATGAAATTTTAAGTACAACTATTTATATATGTGCATAATAACATAATTGTTCTTCCTATCAATTTATTTTGGGATATAACCCTTTAAGTGAGCAGAAGATATAAAAAGCTAATTTTCAATAGAAGTGATTTTTTTTTAAAAAAAAGGATAATGGGTGTAAAGAAATCTTAGATTGTTGCTCAAGGTCTTAAGTGCAAGTAAAGAGACTTTTAAAAAATAAAATTGGCAGTAAAAATTATTTAATTCAGTGATAGATGACATAAGAAAGTGGCATTCATAATCTTTAAAAAAATTAAATGAAAATATAATTACATCATTTTTTTCCCTCCCTCTCCTCTGTCCTGTCCCTACATCCCCTTCCCAGGTTCATGGTCTCTTCTTTAAAAAGCATTGTTATTCCATATGCATCTAAATGAATAAACATCTAAGAATAGCTTACTGAGTCCATTCAGTGTCTCTTGTGTGAATGTTTTTAGGGCTGACCCCTTGGTAGAAGAAAACCAGTTAGGCATCTCCTTCCCGGGGAGGACTAATTCTCTCTCTCTTAGCAGTTATTAATAACTCGGGATGGAACTTTGTGAGATGTCATCTGGTGACTGGAATTGTCTAGGTCTTGTTTCGACAGCTGTGTTGTTGTGATTTCATGTGTATAGCTTTCCTGGGAACGCTCGTAGGCACAAGCTCACAGCAAACTTACTGGTCCTTTGGCTCTGCGCCCTCTTCTGAGCCTTGAGTGCTTGAGTCATTTGTAGATGTATCAGTTGTGGATGGGCGTTCCACAGTTAGGTGTTCTCTGCAATTTTGACAAGTTATGGATTTCTGTAATGATCTCCTACTGCAAAAGGAGGTTTCTTTGATGAGGGGTGATATCTACATTCATCTGTGCATAGAAGGATGCGTGTTTAGAATGCAGTTAAGGATTAGACGGGTTTAGAAAAGTGGCAGTCGTAGCTTCTCTCCTAAGGTCCAGGCTCTCTAGCCACATGCAGGCAGCTTTGGCTAGGCTTACAGTACCAGGCATGGGTGCCCTTCTGTCAAAGAGCTGTCTGCACTTAGACAACTGTGGTTTATACCAAGATATAAGTGCTGCTATTGCGCTATTAGGGGTGTCTTGCCATGCTGGTCATTGTGCTTCACAGGCATCACAGGAGGGCAGGACTAATGGGAGCTTCTTTTCTGTAGCCGCTTGCAGGTCACCTTCTAACGGTGTGGAAGGTGGTCCTTAGGGAGGTGTTTGCAGCTTAAATCCTCTGAGTTCTATGTGGAGAATGCCTGGTATCTTTATCAACAGAGATGTGACTTCAACTATGGGAGGAGAACTATTGATAACTTGACTAACAGCTCAAAAGTGGTATATTTCATGTCTGCCATGGGAGTTTTGATAGTTCATGTCTCATCGGGGGAGTACTACTATACTATTTTGACTGTTGTAGCATTGTAATATGTTAGGTAGTTTAATGCTTTCAGATTTCTTTATTTTCCCATGATTTTTCTTTTTCTGTTTGAGAAACTTTGTAGCTCTGCACATGTTTTAGAACCATTGTTATCTATAAATATGTCACAGTATTTTGATGCAAATTATATTTACTTTGTAGGTTGCTTTTGGTAGGATAGATGCTTTAGGAATATTAAGCCTTGGAATCTCAAAACATAGGGCATCTTTCCAGTTATTTGTGTTTCCTTTCCTTTTCAGCAATGTTTCATAGTTTTCAGTGTTCACAGCTTTTTGCTTATGTTTGCTCAAACGTACTCTATTCCTTCTTGAATATTTTATTCTTTTTCATATGGCTGTGGATAGGATCATCCTCTTGATGTCTTTTTACCACTATTTATTGTAAACAGATAGAAATGCAACTGGTTTAAAAATGCTTACTGTGTATTCTGCACATTTACTGACCTTTAAAATTCGTTTTATAGGTATTTTTTATTATGTGAAAATTTTAGGTTTATTTAGCATATACACGAATGAGGATCATTTGGCTTCTTTCTTTCCAACTTGGATGCCTTATTTTTTTTTTTTTTACTTTTCCCTTTTTCTTTTTTGGTTTTTAGAGACAGAGTTTCTCTGTGTAACCCTAGCCACCCTGGGACTCACTCTATAGACTAGGCTGCCCTGTTTGAGTTCCTGTTCTGACTTCTTTCAGTAATGAACAGTAATATGTGCATGAAAATAGGTATGGTTCTATTTCCATTCTTCCACAGGTTGACATCCAGTTATGCCAGTACCAATTGTTGGAGATGCTTTCTTTTTCCCATTGTATAATTTTAGTTTCTTTGTCAAAGATCAGGTGATCTACATGGGAAGTAGAAAAAGACAAGATCTCCTGAGTAAATTGGGAGCATGGGGACTTTGGGGAAGGGTTGAAGGGGAGGGGAGAGATAGGGAGGGGAGCAGAGAAAAAATGCAAAGCTCAATAAAAATCAAAAAAATCAAGTGTTCATAAGTGTGAGAATTAATATTTGCGTCTTCAGTTTGATTCCATTGGTCAAACTCTCTGTTTTTATGCTAATACCAAGCTGTTTTCAATTCTGTAGCTCTGTAATAGAGCTTGATGTCAGGGATGGTGATGCCTCTGGAAGTTTCTCATTGTGGAGGATTGTTTTGGCTCTCCTGGGTTTTTTGTTTTTCCATATGAAGTTAAGTGTTGTTCTTTTGAGGTCTGTGAAGAATTGTGTTGGAATTTTGATGAGGATTGCATTGAATCTGCAGATTACTATTGGTAGGATTGCCATTTCTATTGTGTTGATTTTACCTAGCAATGAGCATGGGGAATCTTTCCATTTTCTGATACCTTCTTCAGTTTCCTTCTTCACAGACTTAAAGTACTTGTCAGACTGGTCTTTCACTTATTTGGTTAGTGTTACCCCAAGGTATTTTATATTATTTGTGGCTATTGTGAATGGTGATGTTTCTCTGATTTCTTTCTCAATTTCTTTATCATTTGTATATAGGAGGGTTACTGATTTTTTTGAGTTGGTCTTGTATCCTGCCACTACTGAAGGTATTTATCAGCTGTAGGAGTTCCCTGGTAGAATTCTTGGGGTCACTTATGTATACTATCCTATCATCTGCGAATAGTGAAAGTTTGACTTCTTCCTTTCCAATTTGTATCCCCCTTGATCTTTTTTCTACTGTCTTATTAACTCTAGCTAGAACTTCAAGAACTATGTTGAATGGATATGGAGAGAGTGCATAGTTTTGTCTTATTACTGATTTCAATGGAATTACTTTGAATTTCTCTCCATTTAATTTGATTTTGGCTTTTTGGCTTGCTTTATATTGCTTTTATAATGTTTAGCTGTGTTCCTTGTATCCCTGATCTCTCCAAGACCTTTATCATGAAGGGATGTTGGATTTTGTCAAATGCTTTTTCAGAATCTAATGAGATGATTATATGTTTTTCTTTCATTTTATTTATATGGTGGATTACATTAATAGATTTTCATATGTTTAACCATCCCTACATCTCTGGTATGAAATCGATTTGATCATGATGGATGAATTTTTTATGTGTTCTTATATTCTTTTTGACAGTATTTTGTTGAGTATTTTTACATTAATGTTCATGAGGGAGATTGGTCTGTAATTCTCTGTCTTGGTTGAATCTTTATGTTTTTTGGTATCAGTGTAACCATAGCCTTGTAGAGTTTGGCAATGTTCCTTCTGTTTCTATTATGTGGAACACTTTGAGGATTATAGGTATTAGCTCTTCTTTAAAATTCTGGTAGAATTCTGCACTAAAACCATCAGGCCCTGGCCTTATTTTTGTTGGGAGGCTTTTGATGGCAGTTTCTATTTCTCTGTATATTATAGGTTTATTTAAATTGTTTACCTGGTCTTGACTTAATTTTGATATGTGGTACCTATCCAGAAAATTATCTATTTCTTTTACATTTTCTAATTTTGTGGAGGACAGGTTTCTGTAGTATGACCTAATGATTCTCTGGATTTCCTCAGTGTCTGTTGTTATGTCCCTCTTTTAATTTCTGATTTTGTTAATTTGGATGTTCTCTTTCTACCTTTTGATTAGTTTGGATAAGGGTTTGTCTACCTTATTGATTTTCTCAAAAAATCAGTTCTTTGTTTCATTGATTCTTTGTATTGTTTTCTTTGTTTCTAATTTATTGGTTTCAGCACTCAATTTGATTATTTCCTGTCATCTATTCCTCCTGGGTGTGTCTGCTTCATTTTGTTCTAGAGCTTTCAGGTGTGCTGTTAAGTTGGCAGAGTGAGATTCCTTCACTTTATTTATGTAGGCACTCAGTGGTATGAACTTTCCTCTTAGCACTGCTTTCATAGAGTCTCATAGGTTTGGATACACTTCACCTTAATTCTCGTTGAATTCTAGGAAGTCCTTAATTTATTTCTTCCTTGACCCAGGGGTGATTTAATTGAGCACTGTTCAATTTCCATGAGTTTGTAGGCTTTTTGCAATTAGTGTTGTTGTTGAATTCTAACTTTAAGTCATGGTAATCTGATAAAACACAGGAGATTATTCCATTTTTTCCTATCTGTTGAGCTCTGCTTTATTACTAAGAATGTGGTCAATTTTAGAGAAGGTTCCATGAGGTGCTGAGAAGAAGGTATATTCTTTTGTGCTTGAATGAAATGTTCTGTAGATGTCTGTTAAGTCCATCTGAGTCATGAATCTGTTAGTTCTTTTATTTCTCTGTTATGTTTCTGTTTGATTTACGTGTCCATTGGGAGAGTGGGGTGTTGAAGTCTCCTACTATTAGTGTGTGGGGTTTGATGTGCAATTTAAGCTTTAGTAATGTTTCTTTTACATATGTGGGTGCTTGTTGAATTAGGAGTGGCGAGGCTGCGTCCCCTGCAACCGGCCGCCCACATGGCTAGCTTAGCTTATG
>NC_022012.1:57131419-57137730 GCF_000317375.1 Microtus ochrogaster
AACTAATGGGTCAGGCAGTGATTAAAAGAATACAGTTTCCGTGTAATTATTTCGGGGCATAAGCTAAGCTAGCCATGTGGGCGGCCGGGTGCGGGGGACGCAGCCCAGCCGCTCTTATTTCAACAGGTGCTCTTGTATTTGGGGCATAAATGTTCAGGATTGAGACTTCATCTTGATGAATTTTTTCCTGTGATGAGTATGAAGTGTTCTTCTCCATCTCTTTGATTGATTTTAGTTTGAAGTCTATTTTGGTAGATATTAGGATAGCTACACCTGCTCGTTTCGTGGGTCAATTTTATTGGGAAATCTTTCCCAGCCCTTTACTCTGAGATGATATCTTTGAAGTAAAGGTGCATTTCTTGTATACAGCAGGATGGATCCTGCTTTCGTATCCCATTCTCTTAGCTTGTATCTTTTTATAGGTGAAATGAGTCCATTGATATTAAGAGATTTTAGTAACTAGTGTTTGTTAATACCTGTTAATTTTTGGTGGTATCCTCAGAGAGGATAAGGTCTCCCATGGGGATTCAACAAAGTGTGATTTACCACTTTGAGGCAGGACCAAGGCCCTCCCCACTCTGTCTAGGCTGAGCAAGGTATCTCTCCATAGAGAGTAGGCTTTAAAAAGCTAATTCATGCAGTAGTGATAAATCCTGATCTCACTGCCAGTGACCCCACAGACTGCCCAAGCCACACAACTGTTACCCACATTCAGGGAGCCTAGTTTGGTCCTACGCAGGTTCCTTCCACTGTTACTCCAGGGTCAGTGAGCTCCCACTAGATCAGGGCAGCTGTTTCTATGGGTTTCCCCACCATGGTCTTGAGCCTTTTGCTTATATTATCTCTCCTCCCTCTCCTCAAATGGACTCTGGAAGCTTGGCCCAGTGCTTAGCTGTGCATTTCTGCCTCTACTTCTGCCAGTTGCTGAATGTAGGTTCTATGATGACAATTAAGGTAGTCATCAATCTGATCACAGGGCAAGACCAGTTCAGACACCCTCTTCACTGTTGCTTAGGGTCTTAGCTGGTGTTATCTTTGTGGGTTCCTGGGAATTTCCCTAGTGCCAAGTTTCTTGCTAGCTTCATAATGGCTCCCTCGACCAAGTTATCTCTTTCCTTCCTCTCTCTCATACATAAGCTTTTTAATTTCACGAGGCCCCATTTTTCCATTATTGTCTTTATCTCCTGATTGGAATCTGATTTGAAAACTTTTTTTCACATGTTTTATCTTGAAGTAATATTAATTACTATTTAAAGATCATTTCATAGTAAAATCATATTCTAACAGGCTGTAGATTAAAGCCTCAACATCTGAATATTTAGGAGACACGATTTAGTCATATATGACATAAATTAGACATACCTAACAAAGGACTTGTGTATAGTATATATTAGATATTCTTTAGAACTTTTAGAAAAAAAACTCAACAAAAGAACACAAAAAAAACTTCAATACAGCCATTTTTCTCTTTACAAAAGAGAAATTTTGAAAATCATTAAGGAGCAGTTGGCATTACTATTTATCAATGTAATAAAAATTTAAATTACAACAGGAAATCCTACACACCCCTTGTAATGGTTATAGATGACAATACCGAGACTTGACAAACATGCAGATGGATGGGAATCTTCACGCACTGCTGGCAGGACAGCGGATGAATAGCGTCATTTTGCTACAACAGTAGGTTGAATTCCAGAAATATAAATTTCATTGAAGACAGGAAATTGTTCTATAAAAGTACATTTGTTTCAAATTCGAAATAAAGTAATGAAGTAACTTTGGGAAGATGGAAATGCATTGTTATCAAATCCCCAGGGCAGGAGGAGTTTAGGGTGATGGCAATATTCTATTACTTGAGCTTGCTGATGCTTTACATTATAAAAATTCACTGCATGAAAAAAATTCATTTTCAATAAAAGAAAATTGGGGAAAAAAGAAAGTTTCTGGAAGTGGGAAAAATCATTGTACTACCGACATGATAATTTATATGTAGTTTTTATTCAAATCTTTTATTAAAAATAATTTTTTTGCCAGGCGTGGGAGTTCATACATGGAATTCAAGCTCTTGAGAGAGGAAAGGACTGTGACTCTTTTGAAGCCAGCCTTGGGGTTACATGACAAGACCCCATCTTTAAAGGCCAAATAAATAGACAGACTAATAAATAAGCAAGTAGATAAAATGGATTTTCTGAAAGCAATGAAATATTAAGACTTTAACATTGACGCCTGCTGGGAAAGCTTTGCACAGTGCTTCTCAGACTTTCTCAGAGTCCCTTGTCTCACCTATATTCAGAATGTTCTAATATTGGTTTCATTAGTCTCTGACCGACCTTCAGTTTTACTTCTGTTACAGTTTTCAGTAGGAAAGACCTAAATGATTTATTGTCTGGATGCTAAATACTATTATATGATATAGTATAACTATGAAATGTGCTGGTTTGCAAACAAAATGATGTAAAATGATACATTCAACAAAGGGATTTAATGAACTTGTTTTGTAGGCAGCTGGCAAATGTTTTGAGCCTTAGTCTTCCTTTACATATGTTAAAAATGCGTACATTCTTTAATGAACTCAGATCTGTGTTTACACTTAGAAAAATTCAGGTTACCGCTTCATTTATTTACTTCTATTTTTTATTTTATTTAAAAAATCAGGATACGTGCTGACTTGTGGCTATGGATTCTTGAAATAAATGCTTCGGCCATTTATTTGCCTCCTTCTTTTCAGCTCACTTTTCATGCTATCTATCATGTGAAGATTCAAGAGGTGGGTTTTATTATTTATCCAATAACGCTGACATTTGTGGGCTCTTCACTGGCAAGGGTGTTTTCTGGGATCCTGAGAGAGAGCCAAGCAAAGCTTTTATATGATTATATGCTTTCAGAAAATTGGCAGAGCAAGGCGCCTTAATCATGATCAATAATGCTGCTATCTTTCCCCATCTCTCTTTCCACCTCTTTCTTATTTCTGCTCTGTGAGATGGGTTGTGAGTTATTGTGAATATGTTGGGAGCTGTATAAGAAGTCCAAATAGGGTAATGGGCCATCAGGTAGTCTGGGGTTAGTAGGACATACATGACTTCTAGTCACTGGTATGCATACCTAAACTATAGTTGGCTATTTTGGTGTAGAAACAGCTCCTAAAAAAGCTTATCCGGATTTATGATAACATGGAATAACATCTTCTGCCTGCTGTTGGATAACTCAAAACAAACCATTGTTAAACCAATAACACAATGAATTTTCATCAACTTTTGCAGAACTAACCTTTTAACTCATCTTTTAATAGAAAATAATATTATACAACTACCATAAAATTAACCAAACAATTGTAACTAAAAGTCTTACAATAAAACATCACGTTGTTTTTTCCAGATTTAATTTTTATGATATTTAAAACTTCTGCTTTTTTCTCTTTTTTATTATTATTCACATTATATTTTGAGGCTGACTTTTATTCTGCAGCCCTTATAGCTTGGAATTCAACACATAGCATAAAAAGTTGTGACTCAATGAGTCCAAAATACATGATTAAATATAGTAAATTAAATATAATAAATAAATATAATATATATAAAAAGAATAAAGGGGTGTAACTTCTTTTGCTAAAGTGTTGAAATTGTTTCCTAGGATTTGAGTTTTGGCCCTGTGATTCTGGAATATGATACACAGCTGCACCGTTTACATGCTAAAAATGTCGAGACAAGTCTGTCTTGAGCAAGCACCAAGGATTTATAGGTAGCCAAATTGTCTCTTAGGTTGTTCAGATTTGGGTATAGTTCAAATGAGGTTATCCTCCCCACCTCTGATTTTGAAGTTTACTGTTTCTAATGTAAACAAGAACAACTCAGGAGCTTTTGGCTTCTGTGACCTTGTGTCTTATTGTTTCTGTTTATTGTATTTACAAGAATCTGACAAACAAAAAGGAAGAAGTTGATAAAGTTATGCCTAGAATCTAACTTGAGAAGCTCAAAACCGAATTTTTATTATAGTTATTTGAAAAGTCTCTACTCACACACAAAAATGTATGCATTGTTTTCAATATAATATCCAGTATAATGCCCAGGCAGTGTAAGTATTTATCTTCCAAAGAAATCCCAGCTGACAACTGTTGAAAATCTATGTCTGGAATAGTGTCTTTTTATTACTGAAACAATACCAGTGACTTCAGTAACCGTGCTGTAAAAGGCACATTTAATGGGTTTTTTAGAGTTGTAATATTAGCAAAGACAATTCCAATTTTCAGTAGTAAAGATCCATATCATAAGTAGCATTATTTTAAATCTTGGTACTATTTAGAGCATTTAAATAGTTGTATAATCAATTCAAGGGTGACAAAATCCATAATTGATATCCAAAGTCTGTAAATGTTATGAACACTATGAAGTTTGTTACTAAGTTCAGAGAAGAGGACAGTAGAACATCAGGATGAATGGGAATCTTGGTTCCTCAGTCTCCACACATAGAAACACCACTAAGCATAGACCCATTTTGAGGACAGCTTCAGGATAAAAGATAGAATTCCACTCATAGTAACTAGCATGAGAATACTTATTATTGCTCTTTTTGAAAGAGGTCAAAGAGGATTTATCTAGACTCGAATAGTCTGTAGTTGCTAGACGTTATTTAACATGTGGTTTTACTGCCATTTGAGTGCAAACAGAGGAAAACAACAGCATCTCACAGAATCCTGGCTGCCTTGCTCATTATCTTTGTGTCCTTTCTGAGAGCCAGTTCTTTACCTAGAGATCTTAGGATAGTTGATATGATAATTCTACTATTTACTAGCCATTTAAACTTATAAAGCTGATATAATCACTAAGTTTTCATGGTTGTGGCTCATAACAAGGACTCACTAAAAGTTACTTGTTTTAGGTTATGCTCTTTAACTTGGTGGAGTTGACACAGAGGGGCAATATAAAAGTATACTGTTTTGGGGGGCTGGAGAGATGGCTCAGAGGTTAAGAGCATTGCCTGCTCTTCCAAAGGTCCTGAGTTCAATTCCCAGCAACCACATGGTGGCTCACAACCATCTGTAATGGGGTCTCGTGCCCTCTTCTGGCCTGCAGGCATATACACACACACACAGACAGAATATTGTATACGTAATAAATAAATAAATAAATAAATATTTAAAAAAAGTATACTGTTTTGGAAATATATTTCATTCCATTTCATAACAGACAATGCTATAGACAAAGTTTCTTGGTGGCTTATAAAAGAATTATTTCAGTAGTTCTGCCAAATTGTTATGTTAGTTTATAAGATTATTTTAGTTTAAATTACATTGCCGAACCATTCCAGCAAGGTCCTATATATACTACTGCTGGGTACAGGTCCTAGATCTGAGAATGTCCACAAAGAGAGGCTTTGGCCTAGCAAGGAAGCCTGGGACAAATGTAAGCACCTAGTGTATACATACAACTAAGGATTTTGACTTCTACCTTCAGTAGATGTAGCCAAAAGACTAGAAAGTTCCCAAACAAAATAATGGTGTTCACAAACTGCTGGGTAGTTGGAAATGTAATGTTGAATCCTACAGAGTTTTTATATATGTTATTTTAACCTTCAAAACTATCTGGTGAAATGGCAAGGTGATCATCTTTTTTTTTTTTTTTTATTTTCCTCAGACAAATATGACAGATACTGTCACACGACTTTCCTAAAGGTCTGGACAACTGATATAGCATTTCACCCTAGTGTTATGTTTTGTGTATGAAGTGTCACCCCAAAATATGATGAAGGATTAAACCTCAACTGGTGAGAGGTGATTGGGTCATTGGACAGCTGACTTAGCCAATTTGTTAATCCACTGAGGACGGTGTTCCTGGGGATGGCGCACAGAAAATTTTGGAGGTGAGGCCGAGTTAGAGAAAGTCGGTCCCTGGAGACTATATTTTCTTTCATGCTGTTCTCTTTCTCTCTGCTTTCTTACCATCATTAAAAAAGCAGCTGTGTTCTTCTGCCTCATTACAGTCCTGGTGATGGGGATCAGGATGGTATGAGTAGAAACCTTCAGAGACTGAGCCCAAAGCTTCTTCTTTTTTTAAAAAAAATTTAAAATAATTTATTTAACTTTATGTGCATTGGTGTGAAGGTGTCAGATCCCCAGGAACTGGAGTTACAGACAGTTGTGAGAGCTGCCATGTGGGTTCTGGGAATCAAACCTAGGTTCTCTGGAAGAAGAGCCAGTGTTCTTAACTGCTGAGCCATCTCTCCATCCTTCTTCTTCTTCTTCTTCTTCTTCTTCTTCTTCTTCTTCTTCTTCTTCTTCTTCTTCTTCTTCTTCTTCTTCTTCTTCTTCTTCTTCT
>NC_022012.1:57137872-57152962 GCF_000317375.1 Microtus ochrogaster
CCTCCTCCTCCTCCTCCTCCTCCTCCTCTTCCTCCTCTTCCTCTTCCTCCTTCTTCTTCTTTTTTGTCTCTTAAGTATTTACACCAGGCACTCTGTCACAGTGACATAAAACTGACTCCTAGAATCCTTCTGTAAATCGCTAAAGAGAGATGCAACAACTCCATCAGGTATTTGGTTAATGTTGTTTGACCCTCAATGTGAGAAAGATTTATTTAAAGGATTATGTATGTCAGTTGGCTAATCAATAACTTTTGGAGGGCATTTGAGGCATATGAAAAGCTCCCAGGCTTAAGGAAAGCAAGCTCTCTTTAGTGAAGCTTCTCTTTGTAATAAGTGGTAACTGAACAGAATCTGACAACTGGTCAAGGTAGAGGAAGTGAGAGACTACAGAATTCTCAGTTCTAAATGGAGCATACATACTATACCCATCCCTCTTAAGGCTAGAGATTCTTCCAGAAACGGTGGTGGAAAGAGTGTGAAAGCTGTAGGCAGTGGGGGATTGCAAAGAAACAATGTCTTCTGGACATAGCAGGGCAGATGTCCTTGTGAACTCACTGTCATTGACCAATGAATGCACTGATTGATAGGCAGAAGGCTAAGTCTTTAGGAGTTAGTTTATTTTTCAACATGGTAGTACTGGGTCCTCCTTTAGGGCTATGATCTGTTTAGTTATAAACTCTTGGCCAGATTATAGTACTAGCCATGGGTTTCATCTTGTAAAGCAGGATTTAAATCCAATCAGAAAGTAGTTAGTTACTCCCATAACATTTGCGTTACTATTACACCAGTGAATATTGTTAGGTTTAAGGCAGTGGCAAGTAGGAGACCATGGTGGGCCATGAGGGGCAGCCAGTCCCATCACCCCAGGCCTCTGTGGGTCTCAGGTGGGTGGGAGGTGGCTGGTAAGAGACCTCGGAGGATCGGTGGGGCAGCAGTGTAGAGAAAGTTTAAGTATAGTTTATTTAGCTGGTTATGGAAGGGAAGGGGAAGGGAGGGGAGAAAGAGGAGGAGGAGGAGGGAAGAGAGGAGGAGGAGGAGGGAAGAGAAGAGGCAGCAGCCACTTCTTCAGAAGAGGGATGGAGAAAGAGAGCCCATGCAGCCGGAAGATCTGCTTGCCCTGGTGGAGGGGGGAGTGGGTGGGGCTTGTCTTTAAAAGAGACAGGACAAGCCAGCAGCATATCATAACATTCTCATTTCTTTCTTATAATAAAAAGGCAGGAAGTTAGGCACCGCAGGTTAAAGGAATTGGGATGGTGGATTCTCAAGACTGTTTCCTATTTATTTGTGGGCATCATCTTTGTGGGGGAAACCTGAAAAAGCTCGGTGTTGGTCACATCCTGGGGTACCTGGTGTCTTTAGTCCTGTCCAGGGATTGCAGTATGGAAATGTCTGGTGTCTCTCAGACCTGTTTAAGGTATTGGCAGAACAAAGGACAAAGTTAAGTTTGGGAAGAAAAAAATTTTTAGGACCAGAAAAATGAGAGGGGTGTATCTGACCTGTTTAAGGTGGATTCTTCAGTTCAGCTCCCTGAAACTCACAAGAATTTTTTGGGTTTGTGAAAACCTAAGTTTTAAACAGCAGCATATTTATACCAGAATGACTGTGACAGCTATTTTTGCATAATGGAAAGTATCTTTAAGACTATGAAAGGCAATGTGAGAGATAATTTTGTCCTCACATCTTTATAACTTGCAGGTGCATACCTTAATAACTTCTATTTTGTATTTTATTGAAATTTGTTTGGTGAGGCTGTCCTTTTAAACTTACGAAGCCTCTCAGTTGTCAAACTGCATCAGAGATCTTTGAAAAGATAAAATTTTACTTGAGCTATTGATTAAAAAATGACAGAGAACTTACTTGGTTGGCACCTAGAGTACTCTTCTGGGTCCTCCATGGTCCCTGAGGGTCGTATTTGCCTTTTGCTGTTCAGCACAGGGCCAGCCAGGCTCTAGAAAATCCTGTGGGCTAAAAAAATCTGTAGGAAGGCAAGCCTACCTTGACCTGAGCAGCTAGGCTGCCAACTTCCAGTGATTCTGTCCACTGTCTGGAGATCTTTAGTATAGATGAATGGCAGCTTTGCCGAGTGGTCAGTGCTTGGCCATTGAAATGAATTGTGAATTGATGTTGTTTTGTGCCCATTTGTCTTCTGTCTTCTTGGGAGGAATCAGAGTGCTGCTGATAGCAGCCAACCTGTCTCTTTCTGTTATGAAAAATTTTTTAATAATTAAGCATTTAAATGCCATATTCCCAGATCTCTGAGCAGTTGAGGGCTGTTTATCGAGTATAGATGAATTATAATTACAGTATAGAATATGCCTGGAGAGCTGGGTCCAAGATTGATTGTACTGGCTCTCAACTTAATAGGTAAGATTTATACTTGTAGAAGACAGAAAGAAGAAAAAACTGTTTGCAATAGAAGCTTAACAGTAGAACTGACAATAGTAGAGAACAGCTCAATATATTTTAAAGCAGAGTTGGATTAAATATACCATATTTTGTAAGAGACTTAAAAGTACATACCAATTTAAAACATGAGACTTAATTACCTTTTTAGTCTGTAATGAGATGTAATAGACAGTTATAATGTTTAACAGTAAACATATGTGCATTTAAGTCATATGTATACAAACACATATACACACACATTAGAGTTAACTCAAATTACATGTATGCATACATACACACATATACATCAAACAGAATTTAGGTGAAGTGGATGCCCTTGGTGGGTGCTATCAAAGGTATGTCACTGTGCAAAACACATGGGACCTGGCAGGGAATACCTCAGTAAAGATGGCGGGACTTGGTCACCTGACCTGGCCCTCATTTACCATGGTGGCAAGGTCACTTGACCTCAGTTAAGACGACAGTAAAGTCACCTGATCTCAGTCAAAATGGCGGCGCTCACATGTTGTGTGGAGAAGCCACGATTTTTTGAGCTGTGGGAGTTTAAAATATAACAAGAGAGATATAGAGGCTGGGTAGAACATACATTTAAAACAGAATTACATTTGTGTGGCCACACTATTTACACATTTTTTCATACATGAGTTAGAGAGGAAAATTACTCAGCACTATGATCTGCCCTGTCACCGAACCACCATGCCCAGCCATTGTGGGGAACACAGGCTTGAACTGGAAACAGCTGCCTTGCCGATCTGACTAATCTTGTCAGTTTCCAAGGGACCAGCGGTAGCAATGGCAGTGGCAGGGATAGAATAGAAGGAATGGGAGTGAGAGAAAAGAACATTTTTAGATGGGTGGGGAAGGGGCTGCCTAGCGAAAGGAAAAGCGGGGCCAGTGGGACACCAGCAGAGCATTTACAGGCGGGTGGCTGATAAGTTTTAAGGGCTTGTTTCCCATAGCTGAAACCATGAAAACCCGTGAAAACAGCGGACACCTCAAGGCCTGTAGGGAAATACCTTCTCTCTATAGGCGGGGTGATAATGAAACCTGGCTGGCTCTGGTCTGGACAACTCAGAAGTCAGAGGCTAGAGATTGCCCTAGGCAGTCTCTCATAGTGGGGACCACTTATAAGTGGCCCAAAAGAAAAAAAAACAACCCCCCCCAAATCTGAGGGATCCCAGGTCCAAAAGTGAACACACCACTCAATGTGTGTGGTGCTAGTGAGGGAGGACCACCCTGGACACTCTGGTCACAGTTTTAGTTATGGGAAGCAACCAGAGATGAACGTCAGCAAAGGGCTCAACCATAGCCATGAAGACGGTGGTTGAGGGCATCCGCCCACTTCTAGGAACACCAGAGGGTTTCTGGGAGCTCAATAGTCAAGGCCTCAGGTTTGGAGAAATGTATAAGCTGACCGGAAGGGGAAAACTCACCAACCGAAGCTGCTGGTGAGTTTGAGGGTTGGTGTCCTGGCAGATGGAACTTGGGAGAAATCCAGTTCCCTAACCCAGGGTTCCACGTGTCCTCAGCCAGCCTTCCTGTTGTAATAAGGAGCGGCAGGGTTGTGTCCCCAGCACCCTGGCCGCCTGCTAGCTTATGCCCCAAAATAATTACATGGACACTGTATTCTTTTAAACACTGCTTGGCCCATTAACTCTAGCCCTTACAGGCTAATTCTCATATCCCGATCAACCCATCTCTAAAAATCTGTGTAGCATCGGTCTTACCAGGAAAGATTCAGCATGTCTGTCCTGGCAGCTTGCTTCATCGCGTGCATCTGCCTCAGAGAGCAGAGCTATCGCATCTCTGAGCTCACTTCCTCTTCCTCCCAGCATTCTTTTCTGTTTATTTCATCCATCTATGTTCTAACCTATGAGGACCAGCCAAGCAGTTTCTTTATTTTTTTAACCAATGACCTTCCTCCATCACCTTCCCGTGTGTGGGAGGGAACATAGAGAGAGCCTGGCCAAGTCACAGAGCACCAATGTTGTGGGTTAGGGTAGCTGTGCATGGGACACCATAGTGGGCCATGAGGGGCAGCCAGTCCTACCACCTGAGGCCTCTGTGGGTCTCAGGTGGGTGGGATGTGGCAGATAAGAGACCTTGGCAGGTTGGCAGGGCAGCTGGTTCCAATTATGGAAGGGAAGGGAAAAGGGGGGGGAGGAGCAAAAGAAGGGGGAGAGAGAAAAAGAGGCAGCACTTACCTCTTCAAAAAAGGGACAGAGAGAGAGAGAGAGAGAGAGAGAGAGAGAGAGAGAGAGAGAGAGAGAGAGCTGGTGCGAGAGAGAGAGAGAGAATGGATGGTAGAGGGGGAATGTGCAGGGCTTGTCTCTTATAGAGACAGGACAAGCCAGCAGCAGATCATAACAGGTATGTCTTGACAGCCCATTCATTGTTGTAGCCTGCAATGCTCATATCTGGGTATGATTGATGCTTACTTTTCTTTTCTGGTAGTATGCAGAGAAGCTTCCAGAAATATGAAAGCTAGTCTGAAGGGATGAAACTTTCAGGTCAGCATCAACTTTATTCCTTCTATGAGTGAAGTATGTCATGTTTTTGTCTATAAGAGTCCTAACTTCAAGTTCTGGAGGGTAACCAAGAGCAGCATCCATAGCCTTTACTATTTGAGGGGGTCTATGGGATCTCACTGGTTAACAACTACAAAAGAAAGAACTCATTTCTGGAACTGGGCTTCTGCTCATCCCTAGTGTCTTTTGGCAGAATTGTTGCCCAGCTGTATAGCACCTCATTTTAACTATTTTTATGTTTGAATGACCGTCCCTTTGTCTGTAATTTTATATGCATGTGTATATATATATGGGATATTCTACAGTAGTAGTTTTCCATATGACTCTTTAAAAAATATCTTTATTGTAATTTATCCTTCCCTTAATCCCTCCTGTACTATGGCCTCCCCTGTGTACTCCAATTTAATCCTCCCATTTTCATAGTCTGCCTTAACTCTTTATACTATCATGTTTTATCTCCCCTTTGTGTTACATCTTAAGAATAACTCAAAATCTGGGATATGGTATTTGTTTAGGATTATCTAGGCTCTTCTGAGTCTTCTGTATTTCAATATTAAACTTAGGTGTTTTTCAATTTCTGTAAAGATCTAAAAACCATTTTTATGGTTAAGCACAGTGGAAATTGCTGTGATAGGAGCGGTGGGGCTGCGTCGCCGCACCCCGGCCGCCTGGCTAGCTTATGCCCCGAAATAATTACACGGACACTGTATTCTTTTAATCACTGCTTGGCCCATTTCTATCTAGCCTCTTTTAGGCTAACTCTCGCACCTGGACTAGCACATCTCTAATAATCTGCTGTAGCCCACAAGGTGGCTTACCAGGGAGATTCTAGCCTACGTCCATCCTGGGTCAGAGCTTCATCGCGTGTGCCTCAGAGAGCAGAGCTCTCGCGTCCGCCCTGGAGATGGGAGCATGGCATCTCTGCTCCAGAGAGCAGAGCTGTCAGTCTGAACTCACTTCCTCTTCCTCCCAGCATTCTGTTCTGTTTACTCCTCCCACCTATGTGTTAACCTATTAGGGCAAGAAGCTTCTTTATTTAATTAACCAATGACCTTCCTCCATCAGGAAATTGTGTTGAGTCTGGATTTCCTTTGGTAGGATGGCCATTTACACAATATTAATCTTCTGATTAAGAAGCATGGTCAGTCTTTTGACCTTTTGGTTATTCTTCAAACTATTCCTTCAGAATTTTAAAGTTTTCACTGTATAAATCATTCACTTCTTTCAATTTATTTCAAGACAGTTTTGGGGCTAGTGTAGCCAGTATCATAATGCTTCTCTCTACTCATATTCTAAATTTCTGTTGGTGTCAAAGTCCTAAGGTAGCCATTATCAAAATCCAAGATGACCAGATTGCTGGTACCATATCCCAAGATATATAGAGGAAACTTGAAAATAATTGCTTGGCATTTGAAGGGAAACACTCTTTCCCAAACCAAGTAAAGCACAGTCATCCATTATTTATTATATTTTTAGAGAAAAGAAAAAGCAGAATTTTATTTTCAATATTTTCATCATTGGAAAATCAAATAGAGACTATAATTCTGGAAAGAGAAGATAAAATGACTAAATTATGGGAAGAAGGTGTTAAGAATAACAGCACTAAAATTGTGGAAGAAGCCGGGCGGTGGTGGTGTACGCCTTTAATCCCAGCACTCGGGAGGCAGAGGCAGGCAGATCTCTGTGAGTTCAAGGCCAGCCTGGTCTTCAAAGGGAGTTCCAGGACAGGCTCCAAAGCTACAGAGAAACCCTGTCTCGAAAAACAAAACAAAAAAACCCCCATAAAATTGTGGAAGAAAAGTGATTCCTGTAGGGGGAGGCTGCTTGTATCTTTCCTGGTCACCGAGACTCCCAAAATAATCACACAGAAATCTGTATTAATTTCAACACTGTTTGTGTATTTCTGTATAGCTGTATAAATACAGTGTATTTCCATATAAGTGTATTTCTGGCTAATTCTTATATCTTAAATTAGCCCATTTCTATTACTCTGTATATCGCCGTGTGGCTGTGGCTTACTGGCAAGATTCCTGTGGGATCAGGTGGAATTATCTGTCTTCTGTGGCGGCCCCATGTCTTCTCATTGACTTCACTTCTTTCTCCCAGCATTCAGCTTTGTTTTCCCACCTAGCTCTATTCTTCCAAGCCACTGGCTGAAACAGCTCTATTCATTAACTAATAAAAGCAACATATATACAGAAGGACTTCCCACACCAGATTCTTGTTAATAATATAAAGGATACCTTTGAGTTTCATCATGTGCTACACAACTTTCTCAAAACTGTTCCTAATATTCAAAGCAAGACAGATACTGTCCCTGTGGAGAAAGAAGAAAAATGAAGTAAAAAGATTTGAATAGCTCACCTGATGTCACAAGGTGGTGATTCTGTGATATACATCTAGAGAGTCTAAACCTAGGGCTTGCTTTTATCAATTTTCTAGCCTCGAGTTTCCAGATGAACACCACTTTCAAGATAACCACATAATGGTTACATCATATATTGCCTATATAAATATTTTTGGTAGTAGTAGTTCTATATAATGTGCAATTAATATCTGAGTTTTAATGCCAGATAAGAGTCATAATAAACATGATGTAAAGAATTTAGATAGCTAGCAAAACATGCTCATAGAAGAAAGATCAGTCTTTGTAAATTGAGTCTTTGACAATGTAATTTTATTATAGAAACTACATATATATATATATATATATACATATATATATATATATATATGCTCTTAAGTAATATTTGTTGACTGGGGAAGAGGCTTTAGGAAATGTCCAACCATATTGGTATCATCATACACAGTTACCCCACACTTCTGGAGACCAACACTAAAGGGTTCATCCAGAAAGCTGAAAAGTAAAGAATAGCTTGACTCATATTCATTGACACAATTATTTTCAGGCCTCCTCTGCAGATCCAGTACTTTGAAATTGCCAGCAGAAATGAAGATAAACTTGGAACAGGAAAAAAAAATGCTTCTAGAAACTTTCAAATAGCTTCAGAGACTCTGGAATTGAGTGCAAGAAAAACTGATTTTCTTGGGCTTTGTTGTAAGGAACAGGCAGAAGAAGTGGATATAGTGGTGGAGAAGGATCACTCAAGTATGTGGGAAGCCCTTACCCTGTAAAAATTCCCCAGATAGTCTCAAGGGACAGAGCACTTCAGCTCAGAGGAAAGAAAAAAACACGCTAATGCAGTTTTCTTGTCTGCCTCTTAGCCTAACATCACACAGACGCAGTCATCTGACTCCTGAACCATTTATTTCCTAGCAGGAATCTTTGTATGTTTTCTTCTTTTTAGTTTAGTCTCACAAGCACATTTTTCCTTTATGAAACTAAAATGGAATATTTTATGCTATTTCTGTTAAGATTTCAAAAAGGGAGAGTTTCACTAGTGTTCAACAGTCTGTGAAATGTTTTACCAGAGAATTATTGTTAAGATTGAACATTAAATGGAAATTTATTCATTTAAAATATTTAGAAGGGAATCAAATGCTTGGCTGAACATTGTGATATGGCTCCTAGGACAAACTCTGTTCTATATCCCTCCCTTTACACATGACAAAATAGAGTACTGACTGCATAGTTTATGAGCTCAGTGTGAAATGAAGATGTAGGACCCTTATTGAAAAATTAAAAATTTCAATATACTATTGGAAGAACATTAGAACAAATATAACTCTACTCTCATGAAAACAGTCCTGTCTGTGGGTCACTAATATTTATCAAATATTTAGGTATGCGGTTTGGCCTAGGATAGATTAGTATCCATTCTGAACTGCTAGTTGGGGGCGGGATGAAATCCCAAAGTTGCTTTGATTATCATTTACCTAATTACTAGGGACGGTGCTTCCAGTGGTCACCATCTCTACTTTAATATTACACACATTCTACTCGGCTCCCTGTTTTAAGTTCTTCTCCCCAATGCTCTTTTATAATTATTTTGCATTCTATAGGTATTCCAAGTTAAATTCACAAAACCAGAAAATGGAAGCTAAGATGATGAGTCTATGACAGAGAACGTGCAGCTTTTCACTTTCTGGATCTGTGTTACATAATTAACTGTAATTTTTTCAGTTCCACCCATATGCAAAATTTATAATTTCATTTTCCTTTATAGCTGAATAGTGTTCCATTGTGTAAGCATACTACATTTTCATGAAGGAAATTTAGTCTGATTCCATCTCTTAGCTGTGTTGTATAGAGCGGCAGTGAAGGTGGATGAATGAGTATCTCTGTACTAGCATACAGAGTCTCTGGGGTGTGTGCCAAGAGTGGTAGACCTTGCTCGTATGGCCATACTATTCCTAGATTTTTGAAGAACTTCCACACTGTTTTGCATAGTGACTGTACAAGTTTATACTTCCACCAACAGTAAATAAAGGTCTACTTTTCATATAGCTATTCCAACTTTCAGTTGATCTGATTTTATGATGTGGCAGTTTGAATGAGAATAGATGCCACAGACATGTATTTGAATGCTTAGTCCCCAGCTGGTGGAAATGTTTGGGAAGGATTTAGTAAGTATGGTCTTGTTGGAAGAGGTGTGTCACTTGGGATAGACTGTGAGGCTTCAAAAGCCCTCACCCATTCCCAGTTAGCTCTTTTTCCTGTCTTATTGTTGATGTCTCAAGATATACGCTCTCAGTTTCTGCTCCATTGCCATAAGTTCCTGCCTACTGCTCCTTACCGTGATGGCTATGGACTAAACTAACTCTCTGAAAGTATAAATCTCAATAGACTGTTTCTTCAATAAGTTGCCTTGGTCATGGGGTCTTATCCCAGCAATAGAAAAGCAAATATGGTGCTTGATGGCATCCATTTTGATTAGAGAGAGAGAATGAGAAGAAGATAAGAGAGGGTAGGAGGCGAGAACAGTCAGAATGCATTATACACACATAGGAAATTGTCAAAGAACAAAGTTAAAATAAGGCCAGGATTCATAGCAACTGGTGGAAATTTACAAGAGAACAGATTTTGGCTAAATACAGAGCAAACCTGACAGAAAATAAAGTAGTTTACATGGAGACTGGCTGGAAAGTAAATAATGTTCCTTGTCCTTAAAATCATCTTGCTCACTCAGAGCAGGAGAGCTGGTATTTGAGGATGTTGTAAAAACATCTTAGCTACCTGAATGGTTGGGTAAGATAGTTAGCACCATCTCACCCAGCCCTGTTCATTGTTAGTTCCCTAATCCTGAATTATCTTTAGAACCTTAATCCCTCCAACTAATCCCCTTGACAAACAAAACATTCTTATATTTGCCCCTGGTTTTCTGGAATGCAAAAGTCACCAATCATCCAAGTTCAACTCTGTTTCTGAATTGTGCATGCGTATGTGTGTTTATGCATGATCTACATATATAATACATTCCTTGATTAGAGAAAATTAAGTTTGACTTTCTTGCCTATAAAAAATCACAGTTTAGGGGTTGGAGAGATGGCTTAGAGGTTAAGAGCACTGATTGCTCTTCCAGAGGTCCTGAGTTCAATCCCCAGCACCCACATGGTGGTTTATAGCCATTTGTAATAATTTCTAGTGTCCTCTTCTGGCCTGCAGGCATATATGCAGGCAGAACACTGTATATATAATTAAATAAATAAGTCATTCAAAAAAATGACTACATTCATTTAAAAAAAATCACAGTTTAGGTATAGCCACAAGTGTGCATTTAAATTAAAGGATGGGCTCATTGGGAAAAGACACTTGCTGCCAAGCCTAATGACTGGCTGACTCTGGCCCCTAGAACTCACATGGGAGAAGAAGAGAACCAGCTCCCACAAATTGTCTTCTGACCTTCACACAGTGCTGCGCACATACACACTAAATCGGAAATATGAAATAACCCAATGAATGGACCTGCCTGTTTTTCCTTCTCTAGTGTGTGGTGTGTTACAATGGACAAGCTGTCTCTTCTCTAACCATCTCTTACTTGTTCAATGGCACAAATGTGGTACAAAGCTTTTGGAAAATGCACTTCATCACAGTAACACTGTCTTCTGTCAGTTTTCCCAATTCTTACTCCAGAATGTTCCTAAGCCCCAAACACGTGGCTCTCTCATATGCTCTGATTTGCCCAAAGCTGTTTCATCTCTATGCTATCCTGGGAGCAGGCACTAATGTTAGAATCCTAATTCTTTTAAGTGCTATTTACCATGATCACTTTTACAGCCACATCAATATCCCTGGGTGAAAAGGCTGATGTAGCTCCAGGGGGGAATGCTTATGTAGCACAGTGAGTGTTATGTCTTGGGATGAGGCAAGGGAGCCCAAGAAAACTGCAGTAATAAACTTACTCACTGAGGTAAGCTGCTACCCGCTGATTTTGGTGAAGTAAAAACTTTAGAGAATCTTTTAAAATAATGAGAAACCTTCTGAGAATTTTCCAACATCAATGCCATCCTCCCTTACAGCTTCCTCCTCTCTCTCATAGTCCAGTCTTCCAATTCCTGGTTGCTTAACCTTTTACCTCTAGACCTGCTGCACCAATGAATGTCTTTTCTGTTTTCCATCCGACCTACTTTTCTCCTGATGTGGGAGTGATTTCTTTCTAATCTGTTGCTTTCGTTGGTTAATTAATAAAGAAACTGCCTAGGCCCATTTGATAGGCCAACCCTTAGGTGGGTGGAGTAAACAGAACAGAATGCTGGGAGAAAGAAGCTGAGTCAGGGAGTCGCCATGGTTCTCCCACTCCAGACAGACGCAGGTTAAGATCTTTCCTGGTAAGCACACCTCGTGGTGCTACATAGATTATTAGAAATGGGTTAAGAGGCTAAAACTAATGGGCCAGGCAGTGTTTAAAAGAATACAGTTTCTGTGTAATTATTTCGGGTAAAGCTAGCCGTGAGGGCGGCCAGGTACCAGGAAAGTAGCCCGCCACTCATAACACAACATTCTCCTGTGAGGTACACTTTCTTCTGCCACACCTGCTTTTCATCTATTACCAAACAGCCCACCAAGTGCCCCTTCCTTGTTTCTCCCCCTTCGTATCATTCATCTGTGTTTCCTTCCCTTCCTCTTATTGACCCCGATGAATCGTTCTCTATTCTTATGCCCATCAGGAAGGCAGTCACAGGAGCTTCACAGATGCCAGTGGCTACAACATATACTGCTCTTGCAGAGGACCCCAAAAGCTGTACAGCAGCTTTTATCACTACTGTTTGGTAACCAGTTCAAGGATATTGCTGAGTCTGGCAAGGTTGTTTCCTGGAAACATGACTTAGGCAGTGAGGGAATGAAGAAAGGATAGACTTGTATAATAAATCTGAGGCCAAGTGGGGCCGTGCTAACGCCGATAGAGTCAAACCAAGAAGAGTAAATACTGGGGAAACATCAGTGGTTTATTATGTATAGCACAGCCGGGTGTTGGTGGCACACGCCTTTAATCCCAGCACTCGGGAGGCAGAGGCAGGTGGATCTCTGTGAGTTCGAGACCAGTTTGGTTCCAGGACAGGCTCCAAAACCACAGAGAAACCCTGTCTCGAAAAAACAAAAAAAAAATAAAGTTATTATGTATAGCACAGGAAAGGAGTTAGCTTGTGTTGGTTCTCTGTAGTGGGTATGTGTAGGGCTTAGGCTGAAAACATCTGGGAGCAGGGAGCTCTTGACACAGCCATATCTGATGGGAATGGCAAGAGTTATAAGGCCAGCACAGCTGCTTGACAAAGATCCAGCAAAGCTGAGCCACATGGTGGCTGCCACGTCATCTTGTTTTTTATCTCCACCTGTTGCACACTTGGGGGATTTTTAAAATTTTACAGTTTGGGGATATTGCATTGATGAAAAATTTCTTATGAATCATTTATGCCTTCACCCTGAAACATGGTTAGTGAAACCTTACAGAGAGAAAATGGGGTTCAACCTGAAGATCCAAAAAGCAAAGCAGCCAGCTACTGGCTCTTACCTTGACCTTTGTCTGAAAGTGGCAATCCTGCCTCCAGGAATCCAGAATGAGACTGAGCCTGAGAGCTGTCTTTTCCAATTTTACAATCCTCTCTAGTTCTGGAATTAAAGGGGTGTACCACTGGAATTAAAGACACACACCGCCTGGTTTCTATGGCAAACTAGCGTGGCTACTGGGATTAAAAGTGTGTGTTATTGAGGCCTGGTTTGTAAGTAAGGCTGAGCAAAGTATTGAGTGGGAAGAAGAGAAAAGAATGAGCTGTCAAGATCTCCCTTTCTTAAAAAGTTATCTCATGCAGAGCCACTACGGTGCCATATGACCAAGGAACAATAGAATGTCATGATTAGACATGCAGACAAATTCTATAAAAATATAAAATATAAGAATTGTGTTATACCAGAATTTGAATAATAACTACAGCAGCTTTGGTCTGAGGAGTTTTCCTTGGCATGCTGGCCATTAAGAGTTAATAACACACTGTTTGGGACATGGTGAGATGCCCAGGCTGGCTTGAAGATTTTCTTTTGGTTTAGTGTTCTTGCAACCACAAAAGCTGCTAGCCTGGGAAGAGGCTGTCATATGCCTCTAGATTCTTAGAAATCGGGTTATGGGATTGATGAGTAAGAATGGTTATAAAATCTAATTCTTTATCAAGGATGATTAAACTCGAGAGAAAATGATTGTAAAAGATAACTCTGTTCTGTCATAGTTTATTAATGGTAACTAAAAGATGAGCAAGAGGAAGTAAAACACATGTCCAAAAACAAAGATGATATGACCGATGTTTTGAAGCAACATGAATTTGTCCCTACTTACTAAATTCTGTATAAATAAAGAAGTACTCTGGGCTGCTAGTCAGTCAGGCTGCAAGATTCTCCCAACCAGCATGGCCTGGCTCATTCTGTACCTCACCTACTCCCTACATCCTCTCGGGACCAGTCAACTGCTGGGGCTGGCTCCCGGCAATCTAGCCTCTGAGAGATACAGGTTGTCAGAACAGGAAAAGCCGTACCAAGATGCTCTTCCCCTCTGTCCATCTTTGGTATAATGAAACTTGGAAGTGTCCCGTGTCTGGTTCCTCCATTGCTGCTCTTGTATGTATCCACCCACCCTCAGACCCTGCCGTCATCCGGAGCTGGACTCCAGCAAGCTCTGGTCCTCGTTTTTGTGCACTCTAGTCAATCTTTCCTAAACAGTTAGATTTTCAACACTGTTAGTGTTCTCTCTGGGATCAATGGAAGACTCCCTCTGAGTCTTGCCATGAGGAGAAGTCTTGTTGTTCCCAGGGGTATAAGGCATTTGTCCTTGACAAGGTTGTACCCATGTCAGGCAACGTACATTTATGCAGAACTTCTGTTCCCTACATGACCTGATATGAGCACTGCATGCATATGATAAACTTACATCCATGGAGGTAAAACACTTGTACCCTACAGGTGGTTTGTGTATATATTAAGACCTTTGGTTTTATGTTTTTAGAAGATTTCCAAGTGTGTAAAAGAGTGGGTTTCAGTATCTTTATCTGTTTTCTGTGCCCTTTATTGGGCTTATTTCTCCCTTATTGTTTGTTTTGTCCATTTCAATGTGTTTGTCTTTATTTTATCTTATTATATTTTATGTTATTATTTTCCCTTAGAGTTCTGTTTATTTTCTAATAAGAGACAGAAAGTGGATGGATCTGCATGGGTGGGGAAAAACTCGGAGGAGTAGAGGTTAGGGAAACCATGATTAGGATATACTGTGTGGCAAAAATATTTATTTTTCAATAAAAGAAAAAATCACATTCATATACATGAAATAAAAATAAAAATAAGTAAATCTTAAAAAAGGAGACATCCATAGTCTGACAGGCTGGGAAAAACAAATTTTGGTCCTAGAAAGTGGAATTATCTAGCAGCAGGGCCATTCCAAGTTTTCACTTAATGGCTACTTGCAGCCTGAATTGGTGAAAAGGGAGGGCAGGATGATGAAGCCATTTTTCAGCTTGGATTCTCTCAGTACTGATTTCCCCAGGGACCCCTGTCTTTATCAGGCCCTCTGACCAAGAAATACTCCAAAGTCTGAGAAAACCTGTGTCCTTGGGAAGCTACTTCCCAGAGTCATCAGAAAGCTTGTGTCTTCCCAAGATAAATTAGAAGGAGTTTGCCGGGTGGTGGTGGCACACGCCTTTAATCCCAGCACTTGGGAGGCAGAGGCAGGCGGATCTCTGTGAGTTCGAGACCAGCCTGGTTTACAAGAGCTAGTTC
>NC_022012.1:57153622-57204015 GCF_000317375.1 Microtus ochrogaster
GGTAGACCAGGCTGCCCTTGAACTTGAGATCCGCCTGCCTCTGCCTGCCGAGTGCTGGGATTAAAGGCATGTGCCACACTACCTGGCAACATACTGTTTTCTAATATGGTGAGGGCAAGCCAGAATGCAGGAAGCTTCCTGGTCAGGACTGACTTAATCTCTCCCTGTCCTGTGACCAGTGTATGCAGTGTTTTCAGCAATAGGGTTTTACCATAAAGTTCTCATGATAAACTCACCACATATGACAGAAGGCACAGATGCGGGTGGTCTAGCCACAATCATGGCTGTCCTTTCTGTGTATTTCAGATCAAAGGTTGTATTAGTGTAACATGAAAGGTGTCTGTAAACATGTCTAAAATTCATGTTCATAATCATGAGTTTGGAAACTGTCACAGATGACACTGGTAGCCATGAAAGAAATAATACCCACCCAAAACTTTCAATGCAGGTTTATAGAGCCTTAGGAGGTGAACTCACAATGCCAAGATGCTACTGTCTACAAATCTAAACATGAAGCCCTGGGGATGCTTGTTATAAGCATCTCTCCAGCGGTGGAGGCTCTCTTTGTATTACATACACAAAGCATGCACTGTCCATAGGAGTAAGTACTTGGTGATAAAACTGGAATTCTTGGCTCACTGATTTTTCTTAATTTCCATCTCCATAATATTTGGTAAAATATCACCACATTTTTGGCAATGTTTGGTAATATGTCTACTATTTAATACCAACCATGGTTGTCACAGAGTTCATATTCTTATTATATCTGAGTATTGAGAGGAATGTTTGACTATTTTTCAAGCAAAATATTGCAGCAAGTTTTAACAAGGGGTAGGTGCTCATTGGAGAAGTTGGCTTTGGAGGCAAGAAAGTGACAAGTGCAACTTGCTCAACAGTAATACCTTGGACATTTTTTTTTTTTTTTGGTTTTTCGAGACAGGGTTTCTTTGTGGCTTTGGAGCCTGTCCTGGAACTCCCTTTGTAGACCAGGCTGGCCTCGAACTCACAGAGATCCGCCTGCCTCTGCCTCCCAATTGCTGGGATTAAAGGTGTGCGCCACCACCGCCCGTACCTTGGACATTTTTGACTATAAACCAGGGCAAATAAGCATTCAACGCTGTGATCTGGATCATTTATAAATTCATATGTAAATGCACACATGAATATACATGCATAGATTGAAGCAAAGTTTCACAAAATGTTAGTCTGTGATATATTACAATATTTTCATTGCATTATTTTCTGTAGATATGTCTAGGATAAGTATTGATTTAAAATATAGAGCCAATTTCTGGCTTTTTTAGCAGAGTTGCTGTTAGATGAAGGCAAAAAGGAGCACTTCAGAGTGTTCTGTAGCTCACTTTTTCCCAAACAATTACAGGTGAGTGAATCTATTGATAGAATAATATCCATCAATATGAATAAAGGGAAGCAGGGAGGGATTGTGGGTGAAAGGAGCTTCACTCTTTGTCCTTGGAACTTTCAAAAGATTTCATCAATATTATTTCTATACATAGATAGGATAATAAAGACAAAAAACATTAAAAAAGACTTGTTCAAAGTTGCATAAATAAAGAGTGGAACCAGGACCCACACCCAGTCTACTCTGACCTTTGAGCTACAAAGCTTTAGCATTTTGAGAAAGAAGATGACCCAACTTATCTAGCTAGTTGTCATGTGGTACAGGATTTAGGTTTGGTAACAGATCGGTCAATGTCGTGCCGACTACCTATTTAGGAGCTGTACCATACAATCAGTTTCTCCGGGCACTGCTCTTCTGGAAGCACACTGAACATCACCATCAGAGTGGTTGCTATTACTTTTGGAGGCTTCTCACAAAGAAAAATGCTTGCTGGCAGACTGACTATTTTAGGCTGAAAACAACAACAGCAACATCATCATCAACATCAGCACCAACGCAAACACAACTCCTTCCCCAAACAAAATAAAACAAAATAAAAAACAAGCTAACAAAACAAAAACAATTTAGGGAAAGTTAGACTGCACAAACAAATGTACCCAGGAAAAGGTTTAATTTTTCCTTTTTTTCTTTTTCTTTTTTATTGATTTTTATTGAGCTCTACATTTTTCTCTTAACTGGTAGAAACAAGGCTACTCAGATTTCTATTTTTCAAAGTTTCTACCTTTCATAGAATTTCAACTCTGCTTATGCCTGAATCGTGAGACCCTCCTCACCACCCCCTGCCCCAGGAAGACTACCACAGAGCCAACTTCCAATGCTCTGAAACATGAGATTTCTTTATTGTTCTTCAGGCTTGCAAGCAGGGGCTTTGTCCCAAACCACCAATGCAGTGGGTGAGGGAGAAAGGCCCGAACTCACAGTGTAGGGGGTCTTTAAAGGAAAAAATCCCAAGTAGGGAGTTACATGCATTGGTGTTACTGGATTGGGTAGGGGGATATTTGGCTCTAAGTCAAGAGGGGATTTTTGTAACTTTCCACAAAATCATCTGATACTGTAAAAACTTGTCTAGCTTCTGTTGGCTGTCCTCAAGTCTCTGGTCAGCCAGGCAGGTTTTGGGACGGTTGTGGCTTTTCTCTGAACTCACAGGTACATGGGTGGGGTGCATGGCCTGGGTTTAAAATGGCTTTAGACTTTCTTCTTCACTGCTATGAGACAATGGTCTGTACCCTGTCACTTATCTTTTTAATAAATGCTGATTGGTCAGTAGCCAGGCAGGAAGTATAGGCAGGTTGAGCAGGCAGGAAGTAGAGGCAGGGCAATGAGAATTCTGGAAAGAGGGAAGCACAGTCTGTAGTTGTGACCCAGCCACAGAAGAAGCATGATGTAACTGCCTCACTAAAAAAAGTTACCAAGCCACATGGCTAACTCAGACAAGAATTATGGGCTAATGTAAGTTATAAGAGTTAGTAAATAAGAAGCCTGAGCTAATGGGCCAATCAGTTTATAACTAATGTAGACCTCTGTGTGATTCTTTGGGACTTAACGGCTGCAGGACTGGGTGAACCGGAAAACCTCAGCCAATACTTCACTTTCAAATTGGTATGGTGAAAATGCACAGAGGAATGAAGAAAGTAATGAAAAATGATCAAAACATAGAAAAACATTTATTTTATTTATTTTTGATTGAAATAGATTTTTCTCTCATATAATACACCCTGAACATAGTTTTCCCTTTCTCCACTTCTCCCAGATTTTCCTCTATACCTCCCCCTCTCCCAGATCTATTCCTACTTTGTCTCCCTTCAGAAAAGAGCAGGCTTCCAAGAGACAGTAACCAAACATGATAAAACAAAACAAAATAAGAAAAAGAAAAAGCCCACACAGCGAGGCTGGACAAGTCAACTCAGCAGGAGGAAAAGAGACTCAAGGGCAGGCAAAAGAGTCAAAGACACACCTGCTTCCACCCCTCAAACACCAAGTTAAGAGTCACAACATATAAGCAAAGAACCTGGTGCAGACCCCTACAGGCCCTATGCTTGCTTCTTCAGTCTTTGTGAGCCCATATGAGCCCTGAGTAGTTGATTCAGTGGGCTGTATTTTCCTGGTGTCCTTCATCTTTTCTGACTCCTATAGTCTTTCTTCCTTGTCTTCTGAGGGCTTCTCTGAGCTCCCAGAGGAAGGACCCAATGCAGATTTTCTCTCTGTATAATATCTGACTGTGGGTCTTTGCATCAGCTTCCATCTGCTACTGGAGTAAGCCTCTTTGATGACGACTGGACAAGGGACTGGTGTATATTTTTAAGTTCAGATGAAAATTTTGTTTGAAGGAAAAGTTTCAGAAATGAATAGGAAAAAGATCCACTTATTGAACAAAGCAAGAGGTTGCTTGAAAATGCAACTGGTAAGAACTATCAACATTTTAAAAGTGCCATGCTACTAGAATTTTCGATTTCATTTTTAGTTAGTCAAGTATAGAGCCTATTCTTTTCATGAGCCTTTGCTTTTCCAGACTCATGAATGCATTTAATTCAGTCATTTATTATTTTTTCCAAGTTGTTCAGACGTGAAGAGACTATTTACGTGATGATGCACCATCACAACCAAAGGCTGTCTCTCCTCTTGCTAGGGGAGGAAGAGGCTATTAGAGTAATGGGTTATAATTGTGGGAATTGGTTATTTTCTTCCTGAAGCAGAACTCATGACACTTCGTTATTGTGGAAAACCCATTTGTTTGTTAGTACATTTCTTGATCCCCAAACAGTAATAATGGCATGTTGATTGCTTCACAGGAAGACCACACATGCTGTTTATCCAATCGTTAGTGTGCTTTATCTGCTTTATTTTTCCCCAATAGGCTTACTAGGGTTTGTGTCAATATTTCTCTTTTCTTTTGTAACCTGTGACTGGTTGCAGTAGACATTAAAATCTGATATTGGAAGAGTGCAGACTCTTTTACTTGGAGATGGCATGCCTGACTGGCCTCTTAGGACATTCTTCTAGCCTTTCAAAGTTTCAAAGAAGAACTTTGAAACTATAGAGCATAGGGCAGCCATTTAAAAAAAAACATGGACTACCAAGAGTTGTGAGATAAGTCAAGATGTTTTATGCTTTAGACCAATGATGTTAAAGTTAATTGCTTATCCTTGTGACCTTTGTGTAGAGGAGCTATGATGAGAAGGAGAGCAAGTGGTATAGAGTATTCAGTTTACGTAGCTTACCAGATTGAACAGTATATCTCATTAAAAGGTAAGGAAACTTTTTAGTGGAAAATGCTTTTTGGGCAATCACTGACTTTTATCTGAAAATGTCACACATCAAGTAAAGTATCTGTTGGGTTTTGTGTGGTAGTATCTGATGGGGGAAACTCAGGGAGACAGAAATCATATATTCTCCACTTGTAGAGAGAAATCTTTTGGGATGAGTATCAGTTTCTAGAACGTGGGTTATAACCCTTGGGCCTAAGAGCTTTATTATTTTATTTTTTCATGACAGGTTTTCTCTGTCCTAGTTGTCCTGGAAAGTGCTTTGTAGAACAGGGTGGCCTCAAACTCATCTGCCTGCGTCTGCCTCCAAGAGCTGGCATTAAAGACCTGTGCCATGACAGCCTGGTGGGCCCTAGAGCTTTTAAGGTGCCTGATTAAGGAAACAACAGTCCATCTTCTGACTGATCAAGGGCTAGAATAGAATTGTAGCAGAATTATGGCTCTAACTCAGTCCTGGAGTATAGTTTCTCCAGTTAAGGAAGCCTCAGATGTTTTCTTAATATACTATGAAGATTGTGGTCTGTACCTTAGAGTTGTACCTGTGATACAGTTAACTGGTGGTGCTGTGGGAGCTCCTTCAGCCAATAGCCTTTAAGAGACCATGCCCAATTGTCTTCTACCCTGTAAAGATTTGTCGTTTGTATTGCTTTAATAAAACATTGATTGGCCAGTAGCCAGGCAGGAAATATAGGTGGGGCAACCAGAACAGAAGAATTTGGAGAAGAGGAAATGCTGAGTCTGCAGTAGCAACCTAGATGCAGAGGAAGCAAGATGAGAATGCCTCATTGATAAAGGTACCAAGCCACGTGGCTAACACAGACAAGAATTATGAATTAAGATGTAGAAATTAGTTAATAAGAAGCCCAAATTAATAGACCAATCAGTTTATAATTAATATAGACTTCTGTGTGTTTCTTTGGGACTGAACGGCTGTGGGACTGGGTGGGACAGAAACCTCAGCGAACAAAGTAGCATGGTTCTCTCATTGCTTCATGTATCAAGGATGGAGAAGAGAAGCCTCACAGTCATCCTGCTTCTTTAAGAGAACTATATCCTTAACCTTGAAGCTCACCATAAACATTGCTCATGCCTGAGTCTCAAAGAGATTTTTAAGGAGGTTAATGCTTTTTTTTCCCCAGAAGGCCAATTGGTAGGCAATCATTATTCTTGAGTTAACTCAGATTTTTATAACTTTTTCAAAGATAAGGAAATAGATTTTGGCCATCCAAGCAAAAAAAATCAAGTTCCTGAAAAAGGACAAAATATGAATGTCCAGAAGTTACTGGAAACATCCAAAGAAGGAATAAATAAAAGCTCTCCCTCCTGTCAGCTACCATCATTCTCAAAATCCCTGAGATAAGCCTTGAATGTCTATGGACTGTCAACTTGGGGGAAGAAAATAAAAAAAGATTTGGTTTGGATGTATTAATTGCTCAGTGATGAAATTCTCTTTGTGTATCTTCCCTTGTCTGTCTTCCTTGCCTAATTTACAATTATATGATTTATCCTTACCTATGTCTATCTCTCCCACCTCCTCTCCTCTTTTTTCCCATTTTTTGTAATTTTGTGTCTTGCTTTCACACTAGTCTTAAAGAATAATGAAAGGAAATTAATTACCAACATTTACTTGAAGGTTGTGTTATTAAAATTTGATAACTTATTAGTACCAAATTTTTATATGTTTTGAGCTTACCTATCTCTATCATTCTTATTGTTCAGTTCTTTTGAAAGTATTTCCCATGGATTTTTAAAAGAAAGTTGTTTTTTTTTAAGTTCCCTTAGGCAAAGGTAATTTCTTCAGATTAACAAAATCTTTTTAATAACAACTTTTCTCTTTTTTCACCAAGAACTAGAATGGGCTACTTATTAGGCTAAGTAACTCTATAGAGAATGAATGATTGAATTAGTTGCCAGTAACTGATGAGACAATCAGATAATGTATGTACTCATCTACCTCCCCTTTGTACAAGGTGAGCATCAGGAAGCACTTCCGTCCTGTAGTCATGGGCGCGTTATCAGTGTCACCAGCAAAATGACACTAGGTAGAAAGACAGGATTTGTTGGAATTATCCACACAGAGCCCACCAATCAGAAGATGTCAGAAGATCTAGAATACAGAATCCCACTAGAAGACATTGCTGATTTCACTAAGCTGTTTCACTTTGCTGTTTGCTGAACCATGGAGGTAAAATATTGACAGATGTTTTTCTTCTTTATAATTGATCCATCACAATTCCGTGCACCTCAAACTCAAGAAACTGTAATAACATTGACTGTGTGAGAACAGAGACTAAGCTACTCCGAGGAAGTTCATTTCCCTCTCTGCTCTGATGCCCTCTGGGCAAATGGCAGTGGAGAATCTCTTAAGCATGCTGGAAGCCCATGTCTGTCAGGAGAATTAGGCAGCATATCCTAGATTTATTTTCAGTCTCCCATGAATGTGAAATGAGGGCAGCCTCTGCACACCAAACACTTCTGAGCTGGGATGGCTGAGGTCTTTTCTCAGCCTAGAGAAAGAGCAGATTCAGCCTGAACGAAGGACCATTTCACTGGAAGGGTTCTTCATGTCACTATCTCAGCTAAATGATCTTCCTAATGACAGTTAACCTCAGACAGAAAAAAAAATTAACATGAACAATAGCAATATCCTTCCTGGGGTTTATCAGTGTTCTGAAAATGCTTCCTAGAAATGCATGGGGCAGAGAGCAGACACGTAGTAGCTGCAATGGATTCAAACAGAATCATAGAGACAACAGATGTGAGCGTAATTTCTTTGACTTAAAAATGTGATGGAGAAATTTAATTCTTCCAAAAGCTAGGAGATGCCTGTATTATAGCAGACTTGTGCTGAATGCTGGGTAACAAGTGTTTGGTGTTATTCTGTGATCATTTCTCATGACAGGTTTCTGTGATGTAGTTTTATAGTGGAAACAGAACCCCAAGTCACAGAAGGCTTTTGGGAAGTTTCAGGTGAAAGGGACAGAGGATGACGAAACATGCTTTCATATTTTTGTCTCCTTGGGGTGATTGGTGTTTGAGCAATAGCAAATATTATCTCCAGGAAGTGACACTAAAAGGATCTGAAGGGAATTTTAACTTAAGACAGTTAAAGTAACGGAACTGTTCCACGGATAAAGGTTGTGTCCTCCAGGATTTAGTGTGATTTGGTCATTAGCACTGCAATGGTGAATTGCCCGTTCACCAAAAACAGCTGCAGAAGTCAAGGGGAGGTGAATGGGGAAAGAAGCACTTACTGTGAATTTTAGGAATTCATCTTGTTTAATGTATCTTTGAAACATAATATGCTTTTTAAACCCTTTTATCTTTCAAATAAAAAATTATTTCTATTGTTTAATTCTTAAACAGGCAACTTCTGGGAGCTCAGGTGCATAATAAGGCATGTACAATGTTCTGAACAGTTCCTGGAATTAGGCAAGAGCACCATATAGCATACATTATACATACTGCTGAGGGAGACAACACAGTTTTTCAGTGGGGAAGGTAGAGCAGAGACGAGAAAGTGGCAGTTGGGGCTGGCAATAAAGCCTACTAGATTATGAATTTGACTACCATGACCTAGGGAAAAGGTAAAGATGGGCAAAAAAGGTCCAGGTCTCTTCTCTGAGGCATTGGCCCCTTTTCAACACAATTGTGAAAAGCCTAGTATTACCTTCGGCCTTTCCTAAATAAATTAGACACGTTTCACACCTCTCTTTCCCCAGATATTGTCAGTTTAGATCTTTATAATCATTCTTTCCAGACCTCTGCCACACCTCATCCCACTCCTTCAGCAACCTATCTCTTTACTACAGCTGATATATGGATTCATAAATAGTCTGCTAGAGGATGTAAGTATACATTTCCTTTTCAGGACTGTTTAATTAGATGGCTTTTGGAGATAAAGGAAGTGACCTCATGTATAAGTGTTTTAGTTTTTATGCCAGCATGGTTTATAAACAAATGGGATGAAGGTACCATCTCTTAGTATCTCTCAGATAACAGATAATTAAATCTCCCATCTCTGGGAACCTCCAACACCATTAAATAGGCGACACATTGCATTTATAGATGGTCTGGCTAACCTCTCTGTGGGTCCAATGTCAATGTTTGGGAGGGCAGAAATTGGATAGATGGGAATCTTTCCCATCACTCATTAATTCATGTCTTCACACTTGGAAAGTTCTTCAGCTTTCATAGATTGCACTGTGTCTCCAGCTGTTCAATAGCCTTCTTATGGAAGAAGCAGAATTAGCCAACTGTCACTGCTTCTGGGAGACACATTTTTATATATTGTATTTTGACTAACTTTTATAACTAGATGAATTATATTTCATTCCCCAAAGGCTCTCTTTATTAAGTGGCCACCAGACACATCCATAATGCTAACACCTTTTTGATTTAGTCTTTTTGGATGAGTGCTTTCCCTGTGGCGCAGAGCTTTAGATCTGTTTAATGGTGTTACACTAAAAGAGAATGCTGGGTAAATTTTTTTTCTCATGTGCTAGTTTTGCATCTGATTGTTCAGGTCACATTCTTAGCGAAGGTTGGAGGAGGAAGCATACTAAAATGCTATGCCATCAACTGCTTGATTTAAGCATCTCCCAATTCTGAAGTTTCTAACATATTTATCTACTTATATCATAAAGAACATTTTACTCTGATCTGAACTATACTTATTTATTGGCTCATATTGAAAAAAGGAAAGGAGCTTTATTTCTCCACACATCTTTGGTTGGTGCCTATTGCACAGGTGGTGCAAACTTATCTTTGACCTTCTGCAAATATCACTTCTGTTTTCATTCACACAATAGTGCTTACGTAGAATTATATCTTGCAGCCTTAAAGGATATTTAACTATTCACTAGAGATTTATAAAGAAGGTGCCATATTTTACCAAGATATTTCATATAAGAGTAAAAGCATTGTTTTGTACTTAGATTGATGGATATGCCCAGTGAGTGTTATTCTATTTATTTATTTATCTATCTACTTATTTTACATCCCAGCCATAGCTTCCCCTCCCTCCTCTCCTCACAGGACCTCCCCTATTCCCCTCTGTTCACACCACCCAATCCATTCCTCCTCCATTTCTATTCAGGAAATGGCAAATCTCCCATGGATATTAACAAAACACGGCATATCAAGTGGTAGTAAGAATGAGCACCTCAGCATTCATTAAGGCTGGACAAGGCAATCCAGTATGAGAAGTAGGGTCCCAAAAGTCACCAGAAGAATCAGAGATAGCCCCCATTCCCCCTATGAGAACTCCCACAAAAAGACCAATTTTCATTTGTCAGATGTATGCAAAGGGACTAAGTCAGTCTCTTGCAGGCTCCCTGGTTGTTGGTTTAGTCTCTGTGAGCTCCTATGAGACTGGTTTACTTGATTCTGAGGATTTTCTTGTGATGTCTTGGACCCCCCCCCCCGACTCCTACAATTCTTTCTCCCTCTCTTCTGCAGGATTCCTCGAGCTTAACCTAATGTATGACTGTGGGTCTCTTCATCTGTTTCTATCAGTTGCTGGATGAATCCTCTCTAATGACTGTTGGGCTAGGGACCAATCCATGAGTATAGCAGAATACTGTTAGGCATCATTACATCAACATTTTTTGCCCCTCTAGTCGAGTTTGTTTCTATCCTAGATCTCTGGGTCATCCAACCTGTGGGTCCTGGTGCTCCAGGCAGTGTCAAGGGTGGGCTTACTCTCCTGGCATGGATTTTAGGCTAAACCAGTCATTGATTGGCCATTCCCTCACTCTTTTGGCTACTCTTACCCCAGCACATTCCATAGGCAACACAGACTGTAGGATGAAGGTTATATGGCTGGATTTGTTTCCCACTCCTTCCACTTAAAGTCTTACCTGGTCACAGGTGATGGTCATTTTAGGTTACACATCTGTTACTGCTAGGAGTCTTAGCTGGGATCATCTTGTAGATTCCTGGGAGATTCCCTTCCCAGGTTTATATCTGACCTTGAAACGTGTTCCCCTTTTCAGTAGCCTTTTTCAGTACTCTCCCCCTCCATACCCCCTCCCCGAGTCTTATCTCTCATATTCCCATCCCCACCTGCCTGCAGTCTACTCATGAAATCTCTTGAATTTCCTCTTCCCAGGGAGATCCAGGTGTCTCTCCTTGAAACCTCATTACCTAGTGTTGCAATGAGGGCCCCCTTGTTTAGTCTGGCTGCCTGGCTAGCTTAGCCCTGAAATAACCACAAAGAAATTGTATTAATTAAATCACTGCTTGGCCCATTAGCTCTAGCCTCTTATTGGCTAACTCTCACATTTTCATTTAACCCATTTCTATTAATCTGTATATTGCCACGTGGCAGTGGCTTACCGGTAAACTGACTGTGGCGGCGGATCCATGGCGTCTCTCTGACTCTGCTTTCTTCCTTCCAGAATTCAGTCTCTTCTCTACCTACCTAAGTTCTGCCTGATCAGGCCAAGGCAGTTTCTTTATTCATTAACCAATACAAGCAACACACAGAGGAGACCCCCACATCACCCTAGTCTCTGGGTCTGAGGATTGTTACAGCTAATATGCACTTATGAGTGAATAATACCATGTTTCTCTTTCTGCATTTAGATTACCTCACTCAGGATGATTTTTTTCTAGTTCTACCCGTTTGCCTGCAAAATTCATGATGTCATTGTTTTTTTAATAGCTGAGTAATACTCCATTGCGTAAATGGTCCACATTTTCTTTATTTTTTGGTTGAGGAACATCTATGTTGTTTCCAGGTTCAGGCTATTACACATAATTGTGGTAGGATCAAAGCTTAATGAAACCTCATGAAACTGAAGTTTCTATAAGGCAAAGGACACCATCCATAGGACAAAATGGCTTCCTACAGAATGGGAAAGATCCTGCTGCTCCTCACTACATCCAATTCCATATCTGACAAAGAGCTGATCTCTAAAATATAAAACAAATTAAACTAGACATCAAAAAACAAACACACAAACAAATAAACCAAAAATCAAAACAAATAATCCAAGTAAAAAATGGAGTATAGATCTAAACAAAGAATTCTCAACAAAGGAATCTCAAATGTCTAAGAAACACGTAAAGAAATGTTCAACATCCTTAGTCATCAGGAAAATGCAACTCAAAAAACCTCTGAGACTCTATCTTACACCTGTCAGAATGGCCAAGATCAAAAAAACAAGTGACAGCTGATGGGAGTACAAACGTGTACGGCCACTTTGGAAATCAATATGGTGGTTTCTCAGAAAGCAGGGAATCAACCCACCTCAAGACCCAGATATACCATATATATGTATCCAAGGGAGGCTCAATCATACCACAGGACATGTGCTTAACTATGTTCAGAGTGTGAATTCTTTAAGGCAGAAGTTTGGAAGATCTTTTTTTCAGCCTCATAGAGTAGCAACTACCCTAGAAACGTTTTTTGGAAATCTTGTTTGATTCTGGGATTTTCTGAGTGTTTGCTGGAAATAAGGCAGAAGAAGAAAATTATGTTTTATTTCGGTTGGATTGTTGCAAGCTTCTAGGATGAAAACAATTTTAAGAACAGTGCATGACAACTGGATTTTCTTGAGTGATGAGATGAAATATAAAAAGTAAAGAAAAGGGTATGTTGTAGAGGTGGATTTCTGCAAGAGGAGCAATGATCTGGGGACATGCATATTTTATTTAGATTGCATATTTTTCATATGTTAACCTTTAATGAGGCTGCATATTGACCAAACACTATTTAAAGGCAAACTGCCTTTATACCTTTTATACATATCTAAGGAATCCCTACGGCTTATGTCTCCACAAGAGAATCCTGAATGATTTTAAAGATGGGCTTCCCAAGAATGTCTTAAAATGGCTCTTTGTCAATCATTTGAGCCACTATTGAATTTTGTCACAGTAAGGTAACATGCTGGCTCTCCCAGGAACTCCAGCTCCAGGAAGATGACAATGCGCATGCTCGGAGCACGACAATGCACCTACTCCTTCTCACCTGCAGTGCGCAGGGTCACTTTCCCTGAGGAGATGGATTTGTTTTGACTACACAGCCTGCTGGATTATCTCTGAAGGTGGCTGTAAGATCTGGTTTGTAATTTTCTGATTAAAAAGTCAATCAACATGCTACTAACATGAATATGCTTTTACTTCATTGGCATTTTACAATTATGGTGTTTATAATAGTTTGAGCCAGCTAATCGTTCCTTCATAGTTTCTTTCTCTGAGTCTTGGGCTCAGGTAAGTCTTTCACATATTTAACATTGTTTAAGGGGCACACTGCTACAGATCCATTCCCTTTTCACAGGCAAAGAGTTAGACTGCTCAGAGACGCTAACTTGGGGGCCTGCGACTGCAGAGCAGGAAAGCAACAAAACCATATTTTCTTGGCTGCATATTTCATGCTCTAAGTTAGTTTATTGAACTGTCCCATCAATAGCCAATAAAGCCTTCTCTGACCCCGAGGGCCATACCAAGGGGGTGACCATTGTCTGGGCATCACATTAGTTACTTCTCAACACGGATATATTCTTTATCCTGTCAACACGGCCATACTAATGGTACAGAGTTTAATGCTTAATTTACTTTCCGGCTTTAACATTTGTACAACATTGAGCATCAGGACTGCGGAAGAACAAAGGGTTTCTCACTGTTTTCTGGCAGCTTCTTTGGTACTTCATGTTTGGTATTTCTCCCTACAAATTTTATTAACTGTTCTCTATTCAGTGGAGCCACCATATACATATTTATGTATAAATATGAGCATATACCCCCCCCCAACAGGATTTTAGGACAGAACTGCTTGAATACAGCTGTTCTCAAAGGTACCTACCTGATGTTTCACCCCTTAGCAGGGATGCTTGATTATTAAACAAAATGAGCTTCTACATTTTGTAATTTCAGTCCATATGGGAATTACAGTTTGAGGCTGACCACCCAGCATTCTGCAGGCAAGAGCTCTGAGGATAGATATGGGAAAGAAACTTCACTTGCATCTTTAGGTGACCTGAGAAGAATCTAACACTCACAGCTGGAGACTTGATAAGAGGAGACAGCGCAATCCACAGACCCCAAGCACCTTTACCCCAGGAGCAGCTGATCTCTAAAATACTTCAGCGGGCTGTGTGGGAAACGATTAATGACCTGTAATCATTAATGTCACCCACTCATAAACTATGCCCAATCATGTAACAGTTATACCCATTTCTAACAAATGACTTAAAATGGTCTTTTTGATCATATCAGCCTATCTCTGGATGCATAGTCTTTATGTCTTCTAGCACCCAAAGATGTCCATCGGCTTGGAATCTTGACCACTAGAGGGAATATTATTCCAAGAGAAACTGTTAATTCCACAGATGTGAGAAGAAAGACCACTGACCCAAATCGTCATGGCCAAATTAGTTAAAGCAAACAATAAACTAAAGCAAACTTTTTTATTTTTGTACATTGGTGTTTTCCCCTAACAGTGGGATTCAAGAGATCAGCACAGGACATGGGCAAGATAAGGGATTTTTATAGCTCAGAGGTAGGCAGTTTCCAAATGGGGGAATTGGTGGGCAAAATAGGTGGGGTTAAGGAAGCAAAATAAGAATGACAAGTTGGCCATAACAACCTGAAACAAAGACATGGTTGCAAGGTGGTCATACCAACAGGTGGTCATAATAACCTTTAGAAACAAAGAATTGGTTGCTGTTTCCTGGAACAGGCAGTATAGAACCATTTGTAGTTAAAGTTATAGGTGGGCATATCCCACTCTTTGGGAAAGAGATTTAATCATAAACAGGAATGAACCTACTTTGTCTCTATTATAAGATGACTTTTTAAAAAACGTTTTTATTGATTTTTATTGAGCTCTGGTTCATCCCAATACTGACATACTTAGTTATTGGGAAATAAAAAACCTCTTGGACAGGTTATAAGAGGCCTTTAGACAATTTTGGATATAGTTGAAGACACTAGGCAATATGTGGTCCTATTCACGTTCTTTAGATTTAGTTTCCTCGACTGTAAGTTAGAGATAACAATACATTACTTTCAGAGGTGTATGAGGGTTCTTGAAATGTAGTAACCATAAATTTCTTCACTACAGATTTGGGATGCTTAGAGTTAGCTTCATCTTAATTCATTTTAATTATTTTATTAATTATATTAAAAATTGGAGTACTTATATACAAGTAGAGGCTTAACTTGGGGAAAACCTTCAAAGGTCACCAGAATAATTACATCTCAACACTGTTGTTCATTTGTTCACAGACACGTCCTCTGTGCTTACGCTGGCGTGGTAAACAACTGGCTGATCTGGGCTCTAGTTTAAATAGTCTGCATCTTGCTTCCTTTTGTGGATGAGAAATTCTCACTTTGAGCCTATTATAAGGTATTAATAATTAACAGAGACATTTCCTTTGCAGTGGAAAAGTATCATTTTGCGAATCTTTGCCTTTAGATCAGAAACCTTAAAGCAGAATTTTCTTGTTTTATAAGAATATCTAATAACCACACTTTGACTTCAATTTTATGAATGTGTTATAGAATAAACTAAGAAGCCTTGCTATTGAAGAGCTCAAATTCTAGCTCCTAGTTTGGACTTCCACAGTCCTGAGTTTATTTTTATATTTGTAAAAAAGCTATTATTTAACAGAGTGAACAGAAACCTCAGAAGTAAGTATCTGTGATAGCGAGGATCTAGAGTCAGATAGAATCAAAACTGAACAGTGCTAAGTCAAAAAAGTTAAGAGGAGGCTTTCCAAGAGCAAAGGTGGAGACGGGTGTTTTAATGAGAGGGAAGTGCTGTGCAGAGTGCAAAGATCACATGCATAAACCTGAGGTTGAGTGTGATGGAACTCAGAGGCATTTGGGGAAAAGGTGTACATGTATCTTTAGAACCCTACCTAGGTCATTTGGGCTCCTACAACCAAATACCATAAACTAGTAGCATAGTAAGCAACACAAATTGTTTCTTACAGTTCAAGCTATCAGTATGGTTCTGTGACTTGTAATATGACAATGTCTAGGATACCAGTGTAACAGCAAGCCTATCAAAAAGGTCACTTGCTTCTCTATTACTCTTTCTCTGGCTTTGTTTCTATATTTTTATGTTTCTAAAAACATTCAGGATATGTGTGTGTGTGTGTGTGCTTTGTGTGTGTGAGTATGCATGTGTGTACATGCACATACATGCAAAAGTCCATTCTCTTCCTCCACTATGTGGTTTCTAGAGATCAAACTTAGAATATCAGCTTAGACAGCAAGTATCTTTACCCACTGAACCATCTTTCTGGCTTGGGGTTCATTAAGAGACACTAAGCCCCTCATTAGGGCTCTGAGTTCTCAGTATCCTCACCTCCTGATACTGATAATTGAGAAGTGGAATTAATACTTAAGTACATGGAGATATATACATTCAGCCTATTACAGAGATGCATCATGATTTAAAACTATGCTGAAGTGTAGCTCAGCGAATAAGTGTAGTTGTTTTTTTTTTCTTTGCTCATTGGGAGCAAATAAAAACAATAAATAAACAAACAAACATAATAAGACTCCCAAATAAACACATGAAGGTTATTCTTTTTTATGAATATCTGGCCTTAGCTTGGCTTGTTTTTAACCAGCTTATCTGAACTCATATTATCCCATTTATCTTTTGCCTCTGGACTTTTATCTTTCTTCTATTCTATATACCTTTCTTTAATTCTTACTCCATGGTTTGTTGTGTAGCTGGTGGCTGACATGTGATGTTCTCCCGTGCTTTTCCTTTTCTTGCTCCCTGATCTTTTCCTCCCAGATTTCTCTTCCTATTTATTCTCTCTGCCTGCCAGCCCCACCTATTCTTTCTCCTGCCTTGCTATTGGCCATTCAGTTCTTCATTAGACCAATCAGCAAAGTAACACAGCCTCACAGAATTAAACAAATGCAACATAAAAGACTGCAGCACATCTTTGCATCATTAAACAAATATTCTACAGCATAAACAAATGTGATATCTTAAAATAATATTCTACAATAGAAGAGCATTTTATTAGCCTGTGTGAGGTATTAAGATCAGTTCCCATGACCTCAAAAAAAAGAGAGAAAAATTTGTGATTTCAATTTTTTCTTAAACAAAAATCTAAAAATACAGATATTATACTTGTGTCTAGTTAAAAAAAATCTTCCTATTTTAAATTCATTTTAATTGAGTTTACATAAAATTTGTGGAAAAAATTCAAAGAAGTTTAACAGTTTATCTGGACAGGAAAGCAAAAATAAAAGATTCTTGCTGTCCTGGGTATAATAATCTAAGGTGGGGCCAGGCTTTGACAATGCAAACTCTTACCATGGGAGGGTATGAGCAGTGCTACGTCATGTGCAGGGTGTGGGTATGAAAGGGTCAGGGGTCGCGACTTGTAGTTTGAGGTTCTCTTGCCTATGCCTTTCTTTGAACCACTAAGGATGAGTTTGGTCTGTTTACTACCTTCCCCCACGTGGTGTTGATGTGACTGCCTCCTCCACTTGTCCACAGACCTCCAGGATCAATGATGCTATGTCTCATTTGTCTTCATAGTCTGGCCGTCTGTCTCGGGCCCTGACACCGTATGTGTGCTCATTGGACGGCTATTGAGTTGAAACTACAGCAAAGTGAGTAAGGCACAGTTCTCCATCCATTATCCCTGGCTATTCAGAGAGGAGGATATGTAAATTAATAGCTGTGCTGTGATGTGGTGATGGCTACAGCAGTTATGTGGGAAAGAGCGGCTGTTGAGCAGCGGCAGGATCAGCCAGCACTGAAGCCACGGGGGGATGGGGGGGATCCTTGTGCCTTCTCCTGATGTATGCAAGCAGGTTTTCAATTCATTTAGGGAAGAAAGAATACTGACTGCAGAGATATTAGATTATTTGTAAAGTTATAAAGCTCTTAGAAACCCTCAGACGGGAAGTTGCCATCTAAGAGTGAAATATTAACTCCAGAGCAGCTGTTGAAGGCCTGTTTCTCATGTGTGCCTCAAGGCATAGCGCTATTTCTATTGACACCTACAAGGTTTCTTTTTTTCATAAAAAGAAAAAAAAAAGAAGAAGAAAAAGGTATTACAGAAGTTTGCTTCTTTAATGTTCTTACATTATCTTAGGAAAGGTATTTTTATAAGTAGTAAAGGTCAGAATAATTAAACCAGATAGCTAATAGGGCTAGCAACAATGGAACAAACAAGCTCTTTATCCCTCTGTGGTTAGGGATGGAAGCTGTGTATTCTTTGTCGGAGCTGAACAATTGTTGGGAGTGCTTCAGGATAACATAAGCTGCCCTCTATTCATGCTGGGCATGCTGATTCATTTGAACTGACACAAGTGTTGAGAGTGTTCACTGCATGCTTTGACAGGATCCTGCTTTGATGAAAATATGACTTATCTGTTCTAGAATTTTATGTTTGTCTCCAACAATCTATATAGTTTTGTGAAAATGGTGTAAAATCTCTTAGGTTGTTTCCTTGACCGTAGAGCCATAGTTGATATTCAGGGTTGCTTTGAGAATATAATAAAATAGCATGAGAGACTGACCCAATATTTGGAAAATAATACATGTTTAATAAACATGTATTCTTTTTTCTGCAGCTAAGAATTTTCTATTGAAAAATCTTCTTCTTAGAATTCATCTTGGTTAATATTCCAAGCTTTTGCTTGAAGATCTGTTGCTTTTATGCACAACACTCCATGGTAATACTATAAGAACAAATTTTTATTGAATCTATGTCATATCAAAATATGATAATCTATCCTATCTCTTGTTTAGATCCATTTAATGTTGAGGAAATTATGATGGAGGAAAGATTACTCTTTTTCTAATGTGCGAGGAGGAGCAGATTTCAACGTCTGCAGCCAAACCCTGCTTGTGGGTCTGAAGCTGTGGCCCTAATATAACGCTCACTTTCTATTCTTTCCCTTCTGTCACCTTAAAGCATACACAGGACCGTGTGAAAGCAAAATCTCTTAACTCTCATCATCTTTGTAGCTTGATGTGAGAGTCAAGAAGACAGAGTAGAAAAGAAAGGGCATCACTCCATGGAGGCCATCAGTTTTAGTTACAGTGATAACGAGCAGATGTGGGAAATCTCAACTGTGGAAGGAACCACAAAAGTCATTTTAACCTTGTAGGCTTTCTCATGGCAAACGAATAGGCTGATAGTTAGCCATAGGCTAAGTTTCTGGCACCTTACTGAACAATGGAATTGTTTCTTCCCTGCCATGAGTGAATTTGGGAATGACAATGTACTCACAAAGTAGCATTAAGTCCATCTTGATTCATCTGAATCTATGATAGACTTCATAGTCTAAAGCAGAGTGTTACCTAGTTCCAGTTTTACAAAGGCGCTCAGCCTAGGAGCTCTTAGGACTAACTAACTTGTGCATTCAGAAATGTTTTTGAAACACTGTTGTCTTTAAATTAAAAAGGTATCAAAGAGGAAAAGCTGTTATCTGAGACTGTTTACCAGCTAGGTCCTGAGGCTGTGCCTCTCTTAACTCTGGGATGCTCCCTGGCTGTCTTTTCTGTCACAGTCAGGTGTTAGGATCTGCAGGCTCACTCTTAGGTCTTGAGGATCCTTAAAGACTGAAGCCTTCAGAACATACCAAACCCAGGCCTTCATAGATAATGCCCTCAGCTTCAAGTCCATTCTAAGGAACATGCTCCTTCATCTATGTGAGTTGATAGTATTTTCCTCTTTTCAGCCTTGACTTGTGTTTTGGCTCTGGATAGGTTATGAGTACTTGTACATTGTAACTTAAAGAACCTTTGAATTGACTGCAAAGAAACATTTGCAAAATATATAAACTAAAAACTCTTCATATTTTTGCTTATCATCTTTTGTTTATGTGTTGTTCATTTTGCTTCCTAATCTCTTTTCCTTACTAAGGTTTGTTTGCTAATTGGAATAGGTGTCTGTCTTACTCAGTGTTCTATTGCTGCGAAGAGACACCATTACCACAACAACTCTATAGATGAAGGGATTTAATTGGGGCTGGCTTACAGTTTCAGAGGTTTAGTTCATTATCAACATGATGTGGAGCATGGCAGCATGTAGGTAGACGTGGTACTGGAGAAGTAGCTGAGAGTTCTATATCTGGATTCACTGGTGGCAGGAAGAGAAAGATTGACACTAGGCCTGACTTGGTCTTTTGAAACCTTAAAACCCACTCCTAGTGACACACTTCCTCCAACAAAGCCACATTAACCTCCTCACATAGTGTCACCTTCTGATGATTAAGCATTAAAATATATGAGCCTATGGGAGCCATTCTTACTCAAACCACCATAGGATCTTCTGGGTCTGAATCTTTCTTTACGGAAAATGTTTGGTAGGATGATGTTGAGAAAAGGTTAAGAAGTCATTCTGCTACTGTGATACTCCTTTTCTCTTCCCTCTGTTTTTGTGGCTGACTGTTGATACCGGGCTATGATAGTGTTTACCAAGATCCTAAGGTAGAACAGTATGCCTTCTATTGATAGAGGGATAACTTCAGTTTTAGAAGTGTGTATGGATTTGCCATGGTTACATAGCTAGCTAGAGTGAAGCTGAAGGTCTGAGCCTCATCCACAAGAACTCCTGATTCTAAACATGGCATTTACTAGCTCCATTTGCCTTCAGTTTTGCCAACAGTAGCTATGCTACAATGTGTTTTGGAAAGTGCATCAAATAAGTAAATCTTCCCTCAAGGCACTGCTGGGGAAGGACATGGCAGCTTTGTAGAAGCTGCTGTTTGCCCACTTGTACCCCAACTGTCTGTGATATTAGATCCCATGATTGCTGCAGACAGTAAAGGTGATACTGGTATAAATGGGAGTTTTCTCTCCCACAGTACACTGAGCAGGGGAGGGCAGAAGGAACCATGCTGCTGACATATTCTGGCATTCCCCCATCTTGGAATAAAATGGAGCATCTGAGGGGTGGTACAATCTCTGCTTAGGTTGCTTGTAAGATAAATGTGGAGAAACATGTTTGTCCCATTGAACAATATTTGAGCAAAAAACTACTGTAAATAACTGATTTTTGTCTTTTGTCAAATAAAGTTGTTTGTTTTTATTTTTAAAGTCAAAAAATAAATAAATCTTGGAAAATAATATTTCACTCATCCTACTAGAGAATCCCCCCAACAATGAATACATACTTTTCAGATTAATGCTGCAAATAGTGCAATTAAATTTTGTGCTGTGTGTTGAGCAAATATCACTTAATCCTATCTCAACTAACAACTGTTGAAGCCATGTAGTATGTAAATGGCATTTGGATATCAGCTGAGCATTTTGATTGCCAGTAGTCAGCATGGATGTTTATCTCTGACTACATTTCCCCCATTTCAGTCAAGTTATATTTAAAAGAAAATATTTCAGAGTGTTTTCATGAATAATTAAATGATAGCATTGTCACATACCTCTGATACATGACTGTCATTTAAAACTTGTACTCATACTCTTATTCTTTATGTATTTTTTATGGATGTTTTGATTGCATGTATCTCTGTGTCCTGTGTACGTGCTTTGTGCCTGGGAACTAGATGAAGGTGCTGCTTACTGAACTTGGGTCCTCTGGAAGAGCAGCAAGTGTTCTTGCTGAGGCATCATCCCGGGCTCTGCCCTCCTACTCACAAACTTGTTTGGGAGAACAGACGCATGGGCATGGAAACTGTTTTCAACTTTGTTTTTAATCTTGCAAATTAAAAGTTAGGAGTTTTAAAATGAAAGACAGAAAAATAGAGCAGACCTTTCGAGCGGAGTAAGATCAATTTGTTTACTAGAGCTAGCATTCCTGTAAGCTGGATTTCCTGACTTAGCAATTTTGCTGGCAGTAATTTATAATATTAAAGAGAATCCGAGAAGAGACTTGCATAGAGCACATGAGAACGTGTAAGGCAAGCCTCTTGAAATTGATTTGACTCCATCTGTGTTGTCTTCTGCACTAGATTCTGCTTATGCTGTCAGACATTTTATTTCCTTTTGAAATCTTGTATAATTAGAGCCATCCTAATAAAATATAGGCCAGTCATAAATATGACTAACAACTTTTGCAAGTAAAATCTGAAACATCTGGAATAAGGATACTAATTGATATACACCACCTAAATTAGATCATTCAGAGAGCAGGCTGCGTTTTGAAAAAGTATCACTAATTGCTTTTTGAAAGATTATATTTTCACGCTAGAGCCCCTTGATGTCTTTGATGCTAGTTTTTGGTTGCAAAGATCAGATTTTTTATAGCCTACAATTAACAGGGCATGCACTGAAATGACCTAGGCCTAGAGAGAAGTGGGAGATTCCCCCCCCCCCCCCCGTAGTAAAAGGATTTTGAAAGTAAATATATTCCATCGACATATAGATGAATATTTGTTTCTAAGGTTGTATTTTCACTCCAAGTTGTGGAGTAATTGTGATTAGCTCAACTCTTTACACTAGAGAGTGTGAAAGATGGCCATCCCACATAGCATGGTAGGATAACGGGAGAGTTTCTCACCCATAAATTAAGATGAGAAATCATTAGTGCCCTGTGGCACTATGAAAAACAAGAATGTTTTCCTTTTAGTATCCTCAAAGGAACGTTACCAAAGCCTAGCTCCCTGCTGTTGTCTAACCTTTGCAGTATCACACATGACAACGACACAAGTAATAAAGTATAAATACAAGTGTGTGTAGGAATACTTGTGTGAAAGTACATGGCAGTTCCAGAGCACTGTGCACTTGCAGACTTATGAACGTGGGAATTTGCAGTGTGACCCTTTACCCCAAACTTTCATACCAATGGAAAAGAATTCCCTTTTGTTCTACATCCCCCTCCCCTGCAGTAGCAAGCAATTATATTTGGCCAGAGTACAATTACTAATTGCTAACTGTTGAGTAAGACATCAAGGAAAGAACAAGATAGCTTCCAGGTGGAAAACTGATTCTGACTCTCGTGCCAGCTCTGTGGAATGGCGTTGTGAGGCTGAGTCCTGCCGCGGGCAGCAGAGAACACGGTGATTGATTCTGTCTTCAAAGGAGTTAGGAGGGGTAGGGATTGTGGTACACAGATCTTGTAATTGTTCTCCCTAGACTAATTACTGGAAAAGGAAGGATTCACTACCCATGAACTGTCAATCCAGCATTAGAAGTAAGAATGCGTTTGTCAGGGAGAGAGTCCATCACTCGGCTGTGCTCTGCACTGTAGGGTAAACCCTGCTCCTAACAGACTTACCTTGTCAAATCACATCTTGATCTAAGGACTCACAGTGTCACAGAATGCAGCCAACAACTGCTCTCAGCTAGAACATGAGGATTCTGGAATTAAAGGTCTTGGTACCTTAAAGCATCATTATCTGAAGACAAATTTAATTAGCATTTCCAAGCGAACTATACTGAATATTAGGCCAGAAATTTCTGAAGGAAAATGTAGTTTTAAGGTCCACAAATGTGGATCATGTAGATGTTTTTCCTTTCCTTTCATCCATGTACTTGAAGAACAATGTTCCCCAGAGGGCTCTTTGGCTCAGGGCTAACACCCAGAACTTGCAGGAAAAGTTATCATGGTTGAAAGGCGGCTGACCATCTTGCCTGCTGCTGCAGATCTGTTACAGCCCCTGAGGTAACAGAAAGTGCCTCTGCTCCTTCATCTCCCTGTCATCCCACTTTTCTCTTCTTCCTGTCCCTGTCCCCATGTCAGTCAGCCTCCTCCTGTCTGGCTCCCACTCTGCCTCATTACACATGTGGTCTCTAAGGCACCCTTCCCCACTCAGACTTTTCTGGACCTCTTTCCAAAACTCGTCTTTTAAGTCTTTCCCTCTATGGTATGGTTCTTCTGCCATTTTTATAAAGTTGTTTACTACAAAGATAAATATTAGTTTAAGCCAGAATAAATGTTCAATTTTAAGTAATGCAGCTCAATAAATTATATAATAAATTTATAAGATATATAAGAAATTCCACTGAAGCAATTTATTCAGGATTTTTGTTCTATAGAGGTTTCAGTCAGTTCACTGTTGTTTCATTTTCCTTTGTTTGTTCCAAACTGCATGTTATGTTTTGAAACTGTTCACAGGATTTAAATAGAGGTGGCCATTCCTTCCTGTCAGATGCACTGAGCAGACATGCGGACACGGTCATCCTAGGTGAGACTTTGAGGAAGAAGCCACTCAACATTTTAGGACTGCTTCCGGCTCCCTGCTTCTAGCGTAATTGGGCGGTGAAGCTGTGCCAGACCCAGCTTTTCAATGTCCCATTCTTCAGTGCCCTTAGTGTCCTGAATGCTGGAGATGTTAGGATTATTAGGGAGGACATAGAACTGGCTTGATCTGCTTTTGCAAGGCAAAAGCTGTGTTAGTGCTCAGTGACTGAGGACTTCTGGATTTGCACATTCAAATGAGAATGAGGATGGTGGGACCGCCCTGTCCCAGCTAGAGGACATTTTGCTGGGATGATTTCTCCAGCCTGCATTTCAAGCGGGTCGGCAAGGCCGGTCTCACAGAAGTGCAGTGCAGTTCGAAGATGTCTTTCTCCCCAACCCCCAATCTTCTGCAGTACAGTGCTCAAGATGTGTGGGAAACAGATGTTAACCATTGGAAATTTCCTCTTTGTTTTCCTGTCCGAAGAGGACACGAGTCTACAGACAGTTCTGGGAGGGATGTCTCCCTGGAGGGAGGCAATAATGCATTTACTATGCTCTCAGGTTTTCCTTTGCCCTTTCAATTTTTTGCTCCCTTCATCATTCCAAAATCTTTCTCTCTCTCTGCTATTGTGAAGCCTTGGACTCTCATGCCTTCTTAAACTATTTCAGATTCCACAGTAAGAGAACAGCCCCTATTGGTTTCCCCTGTGTGGCAATTCTTTCTACTGTCCCTTGTTTGATTTACTGACGACTGTTTCTGGGGATTTCTCACTTGTTTGCTTGTTACTGAAATATCCTGGGCTTTTTTTTTTTTTGTTTTTGTTTTTTTCTTTTCTCTCTCTAACTGGCTCTAATTACTGTTTTTATCCATATGGTTCTTAATGAATGTTGTTTTACTTTGAAGTTTTTTTATATACTTGTTGGGCTTGGCGTAGCAAGGCTTTCTTGTGGGGGCTGCATTAAAATTACTTCTTCCCCTACTCAGCCTGTCTGTCACAGCTAAGAATGATGGGATTTCTCCTGTGATATGCTAATCATTGTTAACTTTTATATATACTCACATTTATCTTTACAAAACAAACTAGAGTAATCTAACTTGATAGAGATATTTTTATTTCCCCCGTGAACATAAATTTTCGGTTGGGTATCAGATGTATTTTCTACCATTTGTTAAAAATATCAGGACTTTGTTTCTCCTTTGTTCTTTGCATACATTTCTATTTATTAGATTTCTCCCTTTGTATATTATCATAAGAAGATTGAATCTATCTTCCTTGCTGTTGCGGGAGGTCCTTCTGCTCCTCCAGCCTATAGCCGCTGAGATACCCGCCCATTGGGGCGTGGTCTCTCTCCCTTTAAAAAAGCGGCCACTTCCTTCTCTCGCTCTCTTCACTTCCTGCTCGGCTGGCGACTAGACTCCCTTCCTGGTTGTACAGAGGGCTGATGGTGATCTGTAAGTTTTTTCCCCTTTAAATAAATAATACCCTATTAATCATAATTCCAAACTGCTGTGGCATTGTTTGTGACTTACGCCTACACCTTGCCAAACAGTGGAGGGGTAAGGCTCACAGTGTGATTTGAGCTCTGTCTTCTTTTGCCTCATGTGGGTATGGGTGTCTGAGGAATATCAGCTACCATGTAGGCTACTATATAAGTAAAAGACATCAAAGAGAAAAATTGACTCAACTTTATCATTTTCAATTCAAAATTTAAAAAACTGAATGAATAATGGGTATTCAAATTTTTCCTAATGTGTGGTGATTAACGTTTTCTGACTTATCAACTTCGTTAGAAAACTACAACACAGCTTTGGAAAGTGGCTTTATCTTGTCTTCTCCGCGTTCTCCCAACACTGTTCAGCTCTGCCACTCTCTCTGTCCCAAGTTCTGCCACCATTACCTGGATAATATTTTTCTAATTAATATAACATGAATTTCTTTACTTGCTACAATGACATTTTCACAATTCTTTTTGTTGAAGGAAATTAATTTCTTTATTCAGTGTGTTTCTCAAAGTTTCTGACATTCAGTTCTCCTTTGGGCCCCTTGCCTTCCCATTCTGAGGCATATCCAGTGTCTCACGATTTCACTGAACTGCTGGATTTGATTTCACGGAACTGCTGAATTTGAGCCTGTGTAGTTTTATGTCCATTGCTGTTCTTATTTTCTCCTTTTATATTTTAATATTTTATTGAAGACTAGATGATTTTTCTGAGACTTTGCAAGTTCCAAAATGTCCTTAGAGGACAAGGCAGTTCAAGCACTTGTTTCACTCAGATAAAAGTTTTTGCTGCCAAATCTGATGACCTGAGTTCCATCTCTGGAATCCAGGGATTCATGGGGAGAACTGACTCCTGAAAGTTGTCTTCTAATCTCTAATCCGCATGCACGCGTGCGCGCGCACACACACACACACACATACACGCACGCACAATACCCACAATTAGAATTAGAAAATGTAATAAAGAATTTAAAAACTGAAAGTGCTTATAATTTATTCATGGTTAATTTGAGTAGCAGTTTGCCAGGTTTAAAATTACTTGTCCTGAGTAGCTGTCCCCGCCCCCCCCCCCTATTCTTCCAGTGCACAGTCACTGTTGCTGTGTCTGAGTCCTATCAACTTGGAAACTGTCTTTTTATTTTTCGGAAAACTTACTGAAGTTTTCTCTTTGTTACTAGGGCTCCACATTTTCTACAGGCGTTGTATAAGGAGAGTTCCTTGAGAAATCTGTGCAGTTTAATTTAACTTTCACTTCTGGGGAACGAAACCAGGGCCACACATATGTTAGACAAACGTTCTCCTTCTCTAGCCCAGCAGACTTTAACTTTGCAAGCACTTTTAGGCTTAGAGAAAACAGAGCAGGTACCATCTTCCCGGTGCACCCGCTGCATTCACCAGTTCTTTATTAGTAACACACTGCTATGACACAGTTCCATCATTGTATCCAAAGCCTACAGTTTCTCCACCTTTCCTTATTTATCACTAATTGGCACTTTAAATATTCTTGGGATTCTGTACAACATCATACTTAGCTGTTGTGTCTTTTTTTAGAATTCTCTTGATTGTGAGTTTCTTAGACTTGATTTTTGTGGCCCTGATAATTTCAAGGAATATTTTAGGATTCCCATGTAGTAGGATTTTAAAATGTTTTTCTCATGATTGGGCTGTGGTAGTAGGTCTGCAGGAGATTATAGAAATGCTATTTTTATTAAAACATGTAAAGACTACTTAATGTCAAGAAGATTTATAAATGTTGATCTTAATAATGTGGCTAAAATACTGTTTTTTAGGTATTTTTAGTTTAAAGCTATTCCTTCTTCTAGTCCATATACAACACTATTGTGAAGAAATCACAATGGACATCTTATATTTAAGGAATGAGGAGGATGTTTCCCTTCAATTAGGGTAGAATGACTGCACAGATGTGTTTGTAATCCCTCAGCAAAGGGAGGCTGTCTCTGCTCCATATGTACCAATTCATTTAATGATTTATTTATTTCAGGATGGACTTATTATTTTTCTTGTACTTAAAGTTATAATGAAGTACTAATTAATTTTGTTGATTACTTTGTTTCCGCTTTTGTCATTGGGAATGTTTCAGTTGGCTTCTGTGACATTCTTCTGTCAATGCAAACTTCTCTTTCCTAACCACAGCTTTGCCTTCTGTTCTCATAAAAACTCTCCTTGTATATTTTCTTTTTTGGTCCCAGAATCAGCCAATGAGTGCTGTTTGTTTTTATTAAGAACAATGGCATTAGAAGCCAAGATTAGGACTGTGGGGTGTGCTTATCGCTCCAGAACGTCATTACTTCTAGGGTCTTTCATCTAACACAGTACAGTCATATACATGTACAACTAAGCCATTAATATGCACACACACACATATGTAATACATACTACTCTATCTATACATTTCCACACTAAGCTAAACATAAAATTTTATTGATCTCTGTCTCTGTGTTTGTGTGTCTGTGTCCGTGTATGTGTGTGCATGTTATGCACCATGTCCATGTTTGACTATCTCCATGCCTAGGACTTGGATACATTGTTAGCACATATGAACTGGCCAGATTTACTTTAGACTGAGGTCAGGGTGAACACTGGAGCCTTCATGCCCTCTGGTCACCTTTCCTTCCAACTTTTGTAATGAAAAGAAAGTTTTGGCAACAGCATACTATAAAGCCAGGAGGTGGTGGTGCACACATTTATCCCAGGACTGGGGAGTCAGAGACAGGTGGATTTCTTTGAGTTTGAGGGCAAACTGGTCTACAAGAGCTAGTTTTAGGACCGGCTCCAAAGCAACACAGAGAAACCTTGTCTTGAAAAACCAAAACAACAACAACAACAAAAACAATAACAACAAACCCAAAAAACTACTTATTTGGTAACTCTGATATTGTTTCAAATTTTTTTTTTATATTTTGAAATTTGATTACAATTGTATCATTCTCCTTTCTCTTTCCTCCCTACAAAACTTTCCATATTTGCCTACTTGCTCTCTTTCAAATTTATGGCCTCTTGTTTTAGTAATACACATATGTGTATATGAACATACATGTATGTTCCTTAATACACAGATGTAACCTGCTCCGTCTGTTTAACATTACTTGTACGTATGTTTTCAGGACTGTTCATTTGGCATTGGACAACCAATTGATGTGCTCTTTCAGGGGGAAGACTATTTCTCCAGCTCCTCAGCATTCCTTAGCTATTTGTAGTTCTTTGCGTAGGGTTGAGGTATCATGCATAATCCCTAGTTACATTCTAAATATTTTTCTTATACTTAACCCTAATCAGGGAAACTTCTGGTTACAACAGATGGAAACCATTACAGAAAGCCAGGACTAATTAAAATGCAGAGCTGTGGAGTCCAGTCCCAGTGGATACATCTGTAACACAACTCCCACACCCTCAAGGCTCAGTGATCACTGCTGGGGAAGAGGGGATGGAAGGATTGTAAGGGTTCAAGATTTAGGGAATTGACTGTAAGATTGTGTCTCCTAGAAATGTCAGAAGCTACATCCATAAAGTCTCACACGAGCTGGACAAGGACAGCAGCAATGGAGTGCTACACTTTTAAAGATGCCATCTGTCTGACTTCAACACGCAAATATGGAAGGATTGTGGTGTATGGCACATGCACAGCTTCTTCAGATACCTCATAAATTCTTCTCATTTATACTTCCGTATCATCTGATCGATGATGCTAAATATGCACCTCAGAAACCTGTGAAGATGAACAAGCGCAGTGTATGGAACCTTCTCACACTGCCCGGGCTTCAGTAAATCCTCATTGAACTGAGTGGATAAATACCCCACATTTGAGATAAAGGAAACCGCTATCCTCCTCTTGAAGTGAGGTGTGTTGTAACTGATGGGCACTGTAGAAACTGCCAGCTTTTCTTTTAATAGCTCTGGACAGGAGTGAAATTTATGTAAGATGATTAAAGGTCTGCAATTCATACTGCTTGATATTGGTTGCTACTCTTTTTTTGATAATGATGTGTTAATATATAATTTTCTCCATAAATCTCTCCTTAAAATTTCAATTTAAAGCATTTTTCCTGTATCACAAAGCAAAGCAAATTTTATTGATTCTCAAATGGTTAATATCCCGTAGGGGATTTGTTTTCTTAGTACTGTTAGTTGATAAAGTTTAATTTCATAATTGATGAATGCAATTCATTTCCAAAATAAAGGAGCAGGGTTGCTATATGGGAGAGTGTTTGTACTTCTCAATAAACTGAGCGGCAGAGACATTCAGCACTTAGGACTGTTTAAAAGTCTCTTCATGTGCACATGGAGATTTGATTACATCCATCTTCATCATTTTATACTAAATAACAAAAAGCACCTCTATTTGTGGAAAAAAAAGATGATGTGACTTCACCTGTTCGAGATCTTAAGCATTATTAGTGTAATGGAGTTTGTGGAGCATGATGTTCTAGAAGGAAAAAAAAATAAAAACTTAATACAGAATCATCTGTCTTAGTTTTGAAGAAATCTTATAAAGTCAAAGCTTTATTAAGTTGAAATAAACGTAAATAAATGGTTTTTGATTTATTTTTTAGTGTCTATTGGTCTTCCATGAAGAATGAGAACATTTACAACTTGGGAGATTTAATGTGGATGTCACACCAGGATTGGATAGAAGTGCTAACACTGAATAATTGCCTTTTCACAAACTTATATCTTGATCATAGAGAATATTTGTTTAAAGCACATTTCTGTGCATTCAATTTTGTTTAAGTATAACTCATTATGAAAACAAAAAGTAACTTTGAAAAAATCTGAGTTGAATAAAATGACCCCGTAAAAAGCTCTGATGAGCCATGAAAAGATAATGTTGGATCAAAGAGACTGTCTCTTCCACAGCCCATCATGCTGTCCAAGGAGCAGTAAACTCTGACCTAATTTGCTCGTGCTTGCCAAAAATTATGCCTAGCCAAGAGTACTTAGAGCTTGCTTATAGAAAGATAGTTCAAGGTTATGTTTTGTAAAATATTGAATGTGCCACCTCTGTGAAAAATCACCCAAGGCAACAAACAGAAAACACGCTTCTACTTTGGGTCTGAGATTTACTACCATTGTATGCCCTTCAGCATATACAAATTTAGGGAAACATGCTTCCAAGAGTTTCCCGTGGGGCTTCTTAGTTCATACTTTTTATCCAAACAGAAGGACACAAATCCTTAACTCATTATTCCTGACAAGGTGAAAATGTTCCCATTGGCAGCGGTTAGAGGTGAAATGAGGGGAACATGAGAAGAGCAGAACCAACAATGCCTTATGTACTCCACACTCAATAATAGTAACAGTGGTAAATAATATGTTTAAGCAATTGTTGTATGAAATGATTGATGTGGATCGTTTCACTTCCCATGAGATAACTATAAAAGAAGCGCTCCTGTTTAAGTTATGCAGGGAAAATGATACCCTTCAGGGTTAAGTAACTTTACTGGATGTAAAACAGACATTTGACTCTCCTGTTCCAAACACCAAACCAGTTTACAACTGTTAGTTTATATAACTGTAGGGTTGGTGTTTTTTTAAATTAATTTATTTATTTATTAAAGATTTCTGCCTCCTTCCTGCCACCGCCTCCCATTCCCTCCCCCTCCCCTGCTCAAGTCCCCCTCCCTCATCAGCTCGAAGAGCAATCAGGGTTCCCTGACCTGTGGGAAGTCCAAGAACTGCCCACCTCCATCCAGGTCTAGTAAGGTGAGCATCCAAACTGCCTAGGCTCCCCAAAGCCAGTGCGTGCAGTAGGATCAAAAACCCATTGCCATTGTTCTTGAGTTCTCAGTAGTCCTCATTGTCTGCTATGTTCAGCAAGTCCGGTTTTATCCCATGCTTTTTCAGACCCAGGCCAGCTGGCCTTAGTGGGTTCCCGATAGAACATCCCCACTGTCTCCGTGTGTGGGTGCACCCCTCGCGGTCCTGAGTTCCTTGCTCGTGCTCCCTCTCCTTCTGGACCTGATTTGGACCTTGAGATTTCTGTCCGGTGCTCCAATGTGGGTCTCTGTCTTTGTCTCCTTTCATCGCCTGATAAAGGCTAATATTCAGGAGGATGCCTATATGTTTGTCTTTGGATTCACCTTCTTATTTAGCTTCTCTAGGATCGTGAATTATAGGCTCAATGTCCTTTATTTATGGCTAGAAACCAAATATGAGTGAGTACATCCCATGTTCCTCTTTTTGGGTCTGGCTTACTTCACTCAGAATAGTGTTTTCTATTTCCATCCATTTGTATGCAAAATTCAAGAAGTCCTTGTTTTTTACTGCTGAGTAGTACTCTAATATGTATATATTCCATACTTTCTTCATCCATTCTTCCATTGAAGGGCATCTAGGTTGTTTCCAGGTTCTAGCTATTACGTTTTTGGGGTTGCTTATGTACACTCTCATATCATCTGCAAATAACGAAAGCTTAACTTCTTCCTTTCCAATACGAATCCCCTTGATCCCCTTATGTTGTCTTATTGCTATTGCTAGAACTTCAAGCACTATATTGAAGAGGTATGGAGAGAGTGGACATCCTTGTTGTGTTCCTGATTTTAGTGGGATGGCTTTGAGTTTTTCTCCGTTTAATTTAATGTTAGCTATCGGCTTGCTGTAAATAGCTTTTATTATATTTAGGTATGACCCTTGTATCCCTAATCTCTCCAAGACCTTTATCATAAAGGGGTGTTGAATTTTGTCGAATGCTTTTTCAGCATCTAATGAAATGATCGTATGGTTTTTTTCTACCAAAGAACTCCTACAGCTGATAAACACCTTTACTAATGGTGTTTTGTTTATTACGTCCATTTTTAGGACTTGGAAACAGGCAAGGTTTAGACTGCTTGTCAAGGAGTGTATGAATAACAAGTGTCGCGCTCAGAATTAAAACTACATCTCTAAATTCAGGGTTGGTATTTTAATATGGAGGGAAATGGATGCACCGTGTTGTTTGAAGCGAAGATTGAAGGTATATATTAGAAAGAAATACTTTACTAAAACAAGTATATAGGAGATGTTTTCAATGCACTTTCATATTTGAAGACTGTGGCAAGCAGAGAGGGATGCGGGAGCCTTCAGTCTGGTCCTTGTCCCACAAGGGACAGAGAAGGATGCGGGGAGCCTTCAGTCTGGTCCTTGTCCCACAAGGGACAGAGAAGGATGCGGGAGCCTTCAGTCTGGTCCTTGTCCCACAAGGCACAGAGAAGGATGCGGGGAGCCTTCAGTTCTGGTCCTTGTCCCACAAGGGACAGAGAGGGATGCGGGAGCCTTCAGTTCTGGTCCTTGTCCCACAAGGGACAGAGAAGGATGCGGGGGCCTTCAGTTCTGGTCCTGGTCCCACAAGGGACAGAGAAGGATGCGGGGAGCCTTCAATTCTGGTCCTTGTCCCACAAGGCTTTCTCAAGGACTAAAGGATCCCAAGTGGGTCTGGACACAACTTTAATCATGTGTACAATAGGCAAGACTTTTGTTTTCTATTTCATTTCCTCTTCTTTTTCTCCTCCTTTCCTCCTTCTTCCTCTCCTTTCTTCCTCTTCTTTCCTTCCCTCACTCCTCTCCATCTCTCACTCTAGGCTGAGGCTGTCCTGAAACTTAACTACACACCCAGACTGGTTTCAAACTCATGACATCGTGCCTTAGCCTCTTGAGCACTGGGATTGGAGTCATGAGACACTGTACCTGGGTTACTGTTTCTCAGAGAGCATTTAGCTATCTGTGCATAGTTCTCTTTTCTCTTCATTTCAGTGGAGAACTCATCTCAGGGTCTGCTTACAGCTGACATATTGATCTTAACATGTTGTCTCTATTATTTTTTAGCAGGGAGAAGCTCCACAGATGGCTAGGTTTGGGATTGAAGTTGAGGGAAGGTAGTCTGTAAACTAACTTGATTTGAATATAGGCCGAAGCTAATTCATCAATAGTAGGCCTTTGTTAAGATATCAAATGCTCTTCCCTCCCTCTTAAACCATTGCTTGTGTTACTGTCAGGAACCTTTAGACAGAGTGAGGGTTATCATAGGGTAAAAACCTAGCCCAGGATTTTACTGTTCAGTGTTCCTAACTGAAATATCAACCATTCACTGAACCAAATAAAATAATCCCCCTGCAATATTAACTATAATAAATTTAATTATCATATTCAATTAGGAAAAGTTAGACCAAACTGATAAAATGTCTAATAGCAATATAAATTCTTAGAAAATCTTAAGCCTAGAGGTGGTGGTGCACACCTTTAATCCCAGTACACGGAAGGCAGAGTCAGGTGGATCTCTGAGTTTGAGGCCAGCTTGGTCTACAAGAGCTAGTTCCAGGACAGACTCCAAAGCTACAGAGAAACCCTGTCCTGAAAAACAAACAAACAAAAAACACTTAGAAAATACTGGTTCCTAACCAATTGATTGTTGTTGGAAGCTGCTCATTTGTTCCTGGCTCCCCAGAACTTAAATAATCACAAAGAAATTATATTATTTGCAATACTGTTTGGCTAATAGTTTAATCATGTTTTTAGCTAGCTCTTATATCCTAAACTAACCCATTTCCACTAATCTGTGCATTGCCACATGGTTGTGGCTTACCAGGTAAAGTCCTGTCCAACGTCTGTTTTTGGCAGGGCTACATGGCTTCTCCCTGACTCTGCCTTCTTTCTCCCAGCATTCAGTTTAGTTTTCCTGATTATCTCTATTCTACTAAGCTACTGGCTGAAACAGCTTTATTCATTAACCACTAAAAGCAACACTTATACAGAAGGACTCCCCATACCAATTGATTAAACTCAATTTTATATGAACTTGTACTTTAGTCTATTACCTAACCTGGGATCCTGAGGTGTCTTCAAGTTTTCTAGCATCATAAATAATTCTAGGATATAGATTCTTATATCTATGGGCATTAACATGCCTATTTTTAGGATGAAAGAGTAAAGTTTTTGAGAAACTTTGTTAGTGATCTGTCCAGAGCTGTGGAGATGGCTCTGTCAGCAAAGTGCTTGAGGTAGAAAGCACGAAAGCACAAGTTCAATATCCAGAACTCATGTGAGAAATCCAAGTATGAAATCCTGATGTCTTTTCTACCATATTCACACCTATGCAATCCTATGTAATTGTTGTTGCATTTGTCATGGGAAAAAGTTTTGATGGATGTGTGTGATTCCAAACAGCATTCCGTGCAAACCAGGAACAGCTTTCTGACCTAACAGCTTTGTTTTGCTGATGGGGGAGGGTCATCTTTCTATCTGTTGTTTCATTCGTTAAGTAATAAAAAAAACTGCTTGGCCTCTGATAGGACAAAAAATTAGGTAGACAGAGTAGACAAAACAAAATGCTGGGAGAAAGAAGCTGAGTCTAGGAGTCGCCATGATTCTCCCACCGGACACAGACGCAGGTTAAGATCTTCCCTGGTAAGACACCTCATGGTGTTACAGAGATATTAAAAATGGGTTAGATCAATATGTAAGAGCTAGCTAATAAGAGGCTAAAACTAATGGGCCAGGCAGTGTTTAAAAGAATACAGTTTCCATGTAATTATTTCGGGGCATAAGCTAGCCATGTGGGTGGCCAGGTGCCGGGGATACAGCCCCGCCGCTCCTATGCTCCTATTACAACATTTTGCTGAAATTTCAATCCTTAGAAGGACTCTGTATTCTCTGTATTGCAAACTGCTAATAGAAGCTTTACAAAATGGATCATAGTATGTAGAGAGAGCCCGCCTTTTGGGGGTGGGACGGCCTCGGGCAAATGTTTATAAATTGGGGGGCACAGACGCTGGAGCCCCTTCCTGTTTCCTGTTTCTGGGCATCGCGGGAACTCTGGTTGTGTGAGTGTGCTATTTACATTAAAGTTGTATAAGCTTATACCAATTTGTCTGTATTAATCCGATCTGCCTTCAATAGTAGTCAAACTCACCACAGTTTAGAAAAAATAACCCACAAACCAAATACAATTTTAAAAAGAATAACCTCTACTAATCTGTCACTTTACTGACACTTGAGGAGAAAAAAATACTATAGTGTCTCCACGGGTACAGAATCACAATAATGAAATGTATGTATGCATGTACAATAAAATATAAGGTGTGGTGGTGTGTCTTGTAACCTAACTTTGGTGAGGTGAAGGCAAGCAGTTCCCTGGGGCTTGCTAGCTAACCAATCTAACCTACTTAGTGGTTCCAGACCAAGGGAAAGACAAAGCCTCCAAAATCTCAAGGTGAGTGGGGCCTGAGAAATGACAACTGAAACCAATCCCTGACCTCCACATGAAGATATATGCTCCTCCACCATGCACACATGAATACATCCATAGATTTAGGTACATTTATAATTGCCTTTTTCCTGGTGTGAAATCCAGTTTATTCTGACCAATGACCTCTCTCCTTATTGCTATTTGCTAAGTTGATCATTAAGGTATGATCTCTTGTTGCTAATTCATAGTTGTCCCATGCCCACTATTCAGTACTTAATACATTAGTTTCTGTGCTCAAGCGCACCATTAAGATAACAGGCACTTTGAGAGGTGTATTTATCTCTTTCTAATTAGTTTCTAAAATGTCTCTATATAATAAAGATGCATTATCTTAATGTATCTTCAGAGATATTCTGTCTGTACTCACATTTTATTGTAAAAGTCAAGCTCACTTATTCTCTTGTGTGCAAGGTTAATATTTTTTGTTTTGAGGAATGTAGTTCTTAAGTTTTCTTGAAGCACTTAAGGAGCTGATCTATCTATCTATCTATCTATCTATCTATCTATCTATCTATCTATCTATCTATCTATCTGCAAAATAGCCATGGTATTCTTTATTGGAGGTTGAAGTCACAGGAAGACAAAAATTAAATATATTAATACATTTTAAGGATTTTAAAATTATGCATACATGTGTATGGCCCTCTGAGTATATGCCATATGTATATGGACGCCTGCAGAGATCAGAAGACTTAGACTCAGACTTAGATCCCCTAAGTTTGGAGTTATAGATCTGTAGGTTCTGGGAGCTAAACTTGGGTCCTGTACAATGACAGGAAGCTGTCTTAACCACTGAGCAATCTCTTCAGCCTCTATATATACAACAGCTCTTGTGGGTAAGAAGTGACTGACTACTTGGATATATGAACTACTTCTACATATTTTATAAATATGAAGAAGGCTTAATAGTAAGATGAAAATGACCAGTTATATCAAAAGTATCAAAAATAACTTGTATCCACTGGATTATCTGGGTTGGATATATAGCAGAAACACAAATGAATTGAGATCTTGACATCAAAATTTTGAAGAAATTGTATATATGTTTTTAAACTCATGTTTATAATTTTAAATAAATTATAATTTTAGCATTAGAGAGTTTAAATTTAGGTTCCAGAACTAAGACAGCAGAAATGATAATAGTACACATTTTATAGGGTTTGTTTTATGAGCTTCATAGTCCATGTTAAACATATATCCTGGCAAAGTGAATGATTAACAAGAGATAAGCATTATAACTAAGATAGTATTTTAAAAAGTACAAACAAAAAAAAAAGATAATACAACACAAAAGTAACTAAAAAAAAAAGTACAAACAAGAAATCTTGAAAAGCACATCTATTAGAAAAACGTGGGAGAATTGGAAATTTGCACTGCGTGATTTGAACCTCTTTGCTATGTTGCCTTTCATTAATCATAAGTTTCTAATGCATATAAGGAAACTATTAAAATGAAAGACTTGTAAACGCGATGAACGACTCAGCTTGCATAGTCTGGTTGGATGAAATGAGGCAGAGCGTGTTTTCTCCCAGAGAGTAGCAACCAGGGTTATCAGTCTCTACTCACAAAATAGAGTCAAAAATATCCATGCAGGACCCTTGTTTCTTTCATAAATGCTAATGTGTTCTTAATCCGATTTTCAGTCAATCACTCCTTCACACCTTTGTTGAGATTTAATCAGGCTTGTCCTTGCACTCAAGATGCTTCCTGACTGCTGTCCTTGCCCTTGAGTTCCCTTGAGTGGCAGTGATGTTAGGAATGAATAAGCAGAGGAGTACCTGACTCTGGCTTAGGGAAGGTGTTTCATGGGGATGTTGCTTTCGTTTTCTTTTACTAAACACACAATTAGTATTTATTCACTAAAATTTTAAATTTAACTTTATTCGTGTGTGGGGTATGTGACGCTTGTGTTCAGGTCCCTGTGAAAGCTAGAAGATGGCACTGGATCCCTTGGAGCTTGAGTTATAGGTAGTTCTAAGTTGCCCAACATAGGTGGGTTATCTGGAAAGCCATTAAGCCCTGCGAAGTGCTCCATCTCTTCAGCCCCTTATTTCCTATAGACAGTAGTCTCTGATAAGAACTGTGACAGGTGTACTATCAGAGGGATGAACAATGAATAGTCTACATTATTAAAAATTTAGACAAGCAGAGACAATTTCATGGAGTATTATGGGTGAATAAAGGGGCTTGCAGTGAAAGTTAAGGATGTAATTAGTTTGGTAAGAAATTCCTTTCATAATAAGGCTGAACAAAATTTGACTAAGAGCTGATGGGAAGTAAAGAAATTAGAGATAGAGGCTATAGAAACATGAGAGAACACAAGTCTTGCCTCAGATTATAAGAAAGACTGTATGGTGGACTTTTATTGACTCTCTGAAATCCATGTCATACCCTCTCATGTCTGTCTCAGAGATGAGTATGGTAGTAGTAATATAGGCCAATGAGAATCAAAGAGGGATGGTTAGAAAGATTTATCTATTTGTCTCTGTCTCTGTGCCCCCTACCTTTCTCTCTCTCTTTCTCTGTCTCTCTATGTCTCTGTCTCTGTCCCTCTGTCTCTCTGTCTCTGTCTCTCTGTCTCTCTCCCCTTGCAATGTGTGTTAGAGAACAATTTGTGGGAGGTTCAAGTCTCCTTCTACCAGGTGGGTACTAGAAATATAACTCATATCATCAAATTTGGCTTCAAGTACCTTTACCTGTTGAGCAATTTTGCCAGCCTATTGAGAAGTTTTAAGAATAGAGTTTATTCCCCATACTTAAGGATAAAATCTAGGGCCTGTTTTCCACTGAGTCATATACCCATCTCTCTTTTCCCATCCTTCCCTCCCTTCCTTCCTGCCCCTTCTTTTTCTTCTTTCTTCCTTCCCTTCTAGTCATCCTCCTTACCACCATCTGATGTGGGATTTTCCTATGTATGCTGTGAATATGTTTTATTAACATTGGTGAATAAAGAATCTGCTTTGGCCTATGTTAGGGCAGAATAAAGTCAGGTGGAAAATCTGAACACACACATACATATACATGTATGTATATGTATGTGTGTGTATATATATCTTAAATTAAATTATCTTAAATTAAAAATAAATTATATATATATAATATATATTATATTTTATATATAATATATAAAATATATTTTATTTATATTTTACAGAGAGAAAGAGAGAGAGAGAGAGAGAAGGCAGAATCAAGGCAACACCATGTAGCTGCTGAAGGAGAAAGACGCTGCTGGAACCTTTCCAGTAAGCCACAGCCTTAGGGAGATACACAGATTAATAGAAATGGATTAATTTAAGATATAAAGTTAGGTAGGAATAGGCCTAAGCTGTTGGCCAAGCAGTGTTGTAAGTAATATAGTTTTGTGAGATTATTCAAGTCTGGGTGGGCAGGAAACTAAAAAGCAGTCTCTGCTTATAACCCCGCCCCCCCCATTTTGACTCACCAGATAGCCGAGGCTGTCTTCAAATTCTTGATATTCCTTCTTTCAACTTTTGAGTGCTAGAATAGTAGACACATGGCATCATGGTGAAGTTTCTTATACTTAAAGTAAACTGTAGGAACCCTCTGTGTCCACCGCTTGATTAGACAAAAGATAGATTTATCCCCAAAGCTTGCTGGAATCCATTGTGGAACCTCAGGGGAACAAATATTGGATGACCCTAACAGTAGATTTTAGAAGTAGAGCGACCACAGTTCCTTTATCTTATCATCAAACCACTTTGCCAATTGACTCAAAGTCCTTTGCAGGTAGTCTAGGGACCAAACCTTGAAAACTTTTAATTTAGGAGTTAACGAGCCAGTAGAAGGAACAAGGAAAACATATAATACAAGAACACATCCATAAACTGAGGCCGACAGCACTACATGGCAACTTGCACCAGTGATGCTCTTGCTTAAGTGAGACAATGCATTTCCTCGTTTATAAATCTGAGAACATCTGTCCTTTGTTTCCCTTTGTCTATAATGATCAGATACCAACCTGGGAAAAACCACAGATTACAGTCTATGATGTGCTGTGAATGCTGTGCATCTCACTAGGGAGTTAGAACTTCAAGCTGAAAGCAGTTGGGAGATACCAACTGGGTGATTGTAAGTTAGGAAGTATAGTTGAGTGATGTGTTCCCTAAATGTTCGTAATTTTCAAGAAGAAGTCATTCTTTCTGGTATAATCCACAAGACTTGGCTTGATCACTTTTAGAAGTTAGTTAAAATTTGGCCAGACAATACCATGTTTTTATGTGGGGAGTAGAAGGGCAGATATTTTATTCTACTTATGTATGGCTCCTTTAAGTCCTTTGAGAAAAAAAAAACAAATAGTGGGAATAATTTAAATAATGTGGAAAAATCCCTATCCTGTGGCACAAGCTCTGTCCATGCCTACACGCTCTCCACTGTCCATACACCTAGCCAGCAACAGCATCTGCCTTGCATTGATGGCTGTCTTCTGTGTTCTCATTCTCATAAATGTCTTGCTAACTCCTGGGTCAGCTGTTTTATCCATTGCTTTCCTGGATTCCTGGGTCAGAACCATCTGAAGTCTCTGGATGCTCAGCAAGCTTCTTGGGTCATCTTTTGTATGTGGACTGTATTAGAGATGCTGCATGTGTGCTTGCCCTCCGAAGAGACTAAAGATCAATAAAATAGAGGTTTCTGCTAGGATCAAAGTATAAGACTTTTGAAAAGAAAGAGAAGAGTCAATATTGGCATCTTATTTTCCCTATGTGTGGTTTGTCTCTTTTCATTTGTTATTTTTTATTTTTTATTTTAGAAAGGTGCATGGGTTACATTTTCTAAAAGTCAAAATTGTTTACAGTTAAATGGATATATTTGATTTTTAGCTTTTAATTTTTTTTTTTTTTTTGGTTTTTCGAGACAGGGTTTCTCTGTGGTTTTGGAGCCTGTCCTGGAACTAGCTCTTGTAGACCAGGCTGGTCTCGAACTCACAGAGATCCGCCTGCCTCTGCCTCCCGAGTGCTGGGATTAAAGGCGTGCGCCACCACTGCCCGGCTAGCTTTTTTTTTTTTTTTTACTTCATTGAGCTTCTCTTATAATAGTATATACAAGCAGTGAATGAAACTCTGATAGATGGTTCAATATTGTTTTGATTTTGTCTACCAGATATATGAGAGAGAAAACACCTGGTGAGCTGGGTTTGGTTTCAGGCCTTGAATCATGATCATCATTGCTTGGTTTAACTCATTACTTTAACTTGAAGAAGCCTGAATAATCTTAGTTTTCTTATCTAAAACACACGGGTTAAGTGCTCAAAAAGTGAAATGAATGAAATTCACCATTTAATAATATATCAGTAAGAACCTAATGAAGAAGTACTTAAATCAGTGGAAATTCAATTTGGTCTTTGAAGGATTTAAAAAAATGTTAGAAATTATTTAGGTATATAAATTATATAGCTATTACATATTCTTATACACAGTTGACTGTCTATACAACAAAATTTGTGTTCAGATACTAATGGATTCCACCTGCTTGTGCTTGTATGTGTGTGTGTACACAAAATATATCGTTTCCTTTCAACTGTAAACCTTTGGATTTTCCTTTATGTGTATATGTATATATATATATATATATATATATATATATATATTCCCTGAACTGTTGGTTTTTTCTTTTTCTCATGTGTTTTAGTGTATGGTGTTTATTCATGTGTGCATAAATGTGACCCTGTGTGGAAGCCAGTCTTCAGAAACCTTCCTCAATTGATCGTCTACCCTGTGCTTCTTGAGGCAGGGTCTCTCGTTCAAGCTCAGAACTCAGAGGTATTGCTAGTCTGGCTAGCCATCCTTCTGTGGGGGAACCCATATCTTCTCTTTCTGAGGCTTCAATAACAGTTGAGCTGCCTCATGTTTGTATGGGTTCTGGGAATGTCAACTTTGGTTCTCTTGCTTGCTTGCAAGCACTTTAACTGTTGGGCCTTCTTCCTAGACCTGAAATGCTATTTTCTTAAACTAAAATTTGTAAACTTCTTAAAAATTCAAACACTCCATTTTTATTCTAAAACATGAGGATAGGAAGTGACTTTTTAATATTTTATCAAGAACAATGATTCCAAACCCTTTTTTTCTTTCGTTTGTATCATATTCGCTTTGGTTTCTGTTTTGTGTAACTGGAATTTTTTCAATGTGTCCAGCTTCATTATTTTCTTTCTGTGCTATGATAATAACTTTTTCTCTTTGCTATAATCAATTCTATTTATATTTTCAGTCATTGGTTACTTTCAGCTTTCTTTTTCATCTAAATTCACCACCACTACAGGTCATAGCAAAAGACCATGGTTTTTTTTTTTCAGATTCAAGAGACCTGAAAAAAGACAGTGACAGACATTGGGTAACCTGTGGAATTTCTTAGCTAGTTATTTCTACTTATTAATTGCTTAGTTAACCAAGTTATTGTAATTTGTTTAGTGAACTTAATTCTGGGCAGCTGGCTAGAATTATTGGTTATCGGAAGCACAATAGTCTAAGTTCTTGAGCAAATAGCCTAATGGTATGGATTTTGCTAAAAATATTTTATCTTCTTTCTTTTGTGATATCTCAATTATGCTTTTATCAAATTCAATTCTATTTGACAAAAAATTTTAACTCCTAACTTTGTTTTAACTTGGTGTGTGTGTGTGTGTGTGTGTGTGTGTGTATGTGTGTGTGTATGTGTAAGAGGAATATCATGTGTAGCTATGAGGGGATTATCAGGGTAGCTAGACGTAAAATAATCTGTTAGCAGTAGATTTTTATCCATTGTCTATTGTTCTAATATTTCTGCTGCTCATTTCTCACTCGTATTTTATTTTCATACATTTTTAATTCAAAATAGAAGTAGAGTTCTCCCTTCATCCAGCAACTGATAGAAACAGAGACAGAGACCCACATCAGAGCACTGGACTGAGCTCCCAAAGTCCAGTTGAAGAGTGGAAGGAATGAGAATATGAGCAAAGAGGTCAAGACCATGAAGGGTTCACCCACTGAAACAGTTTACCTGAGCTAATAGGATCTCACAATTCCAGCTGGATTGGGAAGGAGCAAGCATAGGACCAAACTAGTCCCTCTGAATGTGGCTGACAGATGAATTGCTGGGGCAGACTGAGGCCACTGGCAGTGGCAACAGGATTTATCCCTATTGCATGAACTGGCTTTTTGGGATCCCATTCTCTTTGGATGGATACCTTGCTCAGCCTAGATATAGTAGAAAGGGCCTTGGGCCTTCCACAAATCAATGTGCCTTATCCTCTATGAGGACTGGATGGGGGTGGGGTGGGAGGATGTGTGGAGGGAATGAGAGGAGGGGAGGAAGTGGGAACTTGCATTGGCATTTTAAAAAAAATCTAATAAGTTAAAAAAGAAAAAAGAAGTAGGGTTCTCTCTAACTCTTGATTGCTTTAGCATTTTCAGAGTTTGGGTTTTATTTTGAGGTTCATCATTCATTTGGAATTGATTTTTGTGTAAGGTGAGAGATAACGGTCTGGTTTTATTCTTCTACATGTAAATACTCAGTAATCCCCCATTTTGAGATGCTGCCCTTTCTAAAATGTTTAATTTTTGAATATTTTTTTTTTGTCAAAAGTCAGGTGTCTAAAGTTGTGTGGACTTTGTTCTGGGTCCTCTGTGTGGTTTCACTGACTTATATACTCTGTGTGTGTGTGTGTGTGTGTGTGTGTGTGTGTGTGTGTGTGTGTGTATGTGTGTGCCAATGCCATACTGTTTTATTACTGTGGGTCTGTACTGGAGTTGAAATCAAGTATAACTCCACTATTGTTCTTTTTGATGAAGGGTGTTTTAGCTATCCTTATTTTTTCATACTAAATATGGGTTTTAGTATTTTTATTTTTGTGAAAAAATTGTTCTGGGATTTTGATAGGAATTGCACTGAATCTGTAGATTGCTTTTGATATGAAAGCCATTTTCACAATATTGATTATATCAATTCATGAGCTTGGGATATCCTTCCATATTTAGTTCTTTACTCAATTTCTTTAATTTTTTCAAAGTTTTTGTTGTAGAAGTCCTTCATTTCCTTGATGAAGTTTCTTCCAACGGTTTTTATTTTCACAAGGCTAATGTGTATAGTATTGTTTCCCTAACTTCTTTTCAGTTGTATTGAAATCATTGGTACAAAGGAAGGTCATTGCCTTTTGTGTGTGTGTGTGTGTGTGTGTTAATTTTGTACTCCATACTCTGCCAGAAGTGTTTATCGGATCCACAAGACTTTTAGGGTCATCTTTAGGGTCTCTTAAGAATGATATCATCTGCAAATTCCTTTTCTTCTTTCTTTCCTATTTGTATATCTTACATTTTTTCTTATTTTGTTGATCTAATGAGGAGTTGGTGTATCAAATTAAATCAGAGTGGGAAGAGTGGATATCTTTATCTTGTTTTTGATTTTAGTGGGAATGTTGCAAGTTTTTCTAGATTTAGTATGATATTGGACATATGTAAGCTCTGCAGTTATAACTGGGAAAAGGCTTGATATGGTCATTCCAAGAATTAAACCAGCTTAGTTATAGCAAGACTGAGACTAGGACAATTTTTATTGAGAACAATCAGACTTTTTATACCCTTATCAGAAACATAATACAGTGCCAATTGCCAGGATCAATGCAGTTGTTGCCAGGATACAATGATGTTTGCAAGTTGTGCAGGGTACACAAGATTAATGTCTCAGATCAATTGTCCTGTCAAGCTTCCATGCTTCCTTGACTTCTAAGGAAACATACAGAATCACAAAGCAGCCTGAACACTTCACTGCCTGAGGCCCTTCCTGTTATATCTAGGCTGAGCAAGGTATGGGTTCCACAATGCCAGTTCAAGCACTAGGGATAAATACTGGTTCCACTGCCAGTGACTCCACAGACTACCCAAGCCACACAACAGTCACCTACATTCAAACTACATAGTTTGGTTCTATGTAGGTTCCCCCATTATCATTCTGGAGTCAGTGAGCTCTCACTAGTCAGGTTAACTGTTTCTGTAAGTATTCCCATTAGGGTCGTAACCCCTTTGCTTATATTATTGTTCCTCCCTCTCTTGGACTGGTCTCCAGAAGCTCAGTCCAGTGTTTATCCATGGGGCTCTGCATCTGCTTCAGTCAGTTTCTGAATGAAGGTTCTATGCTAACAATTAAGGCAGTCATCAATCTGATTATAGGGGAAAGCCAGTTCAGGCACCCTCTATGCTATTGTTTAGGGTCTTAGCTGGGGTTATTCTTGTGAATTCCTGAGAATTTCCCTAGTGCCAGGTTTCTTACTGGCCCCATAATGGCTCCATCAATCAAGATATCTCTTTTTTTCATCTCTTTTATTGATATTGACATCCTTTTACATTTCCCCAGTGGCTAAGGTTCTTAAATATTTTTTTTTTTTTTGGTTTTTGAGACAGGGTTTCTCTGTGGCTTTGGAGCCTGTCCTGGAACTAGCTCTGTAGACCAGGCTGGTCTCGAACTCACAGAGATCCGCCTGCCTCTGCCTCCCGAGTGCTGGGATTAAAGGTGTGCGCCAAATGTGTTTCTCGGCCATTTGTATTTCATCCTTTGAGAACTCTTTGTTAAGTTTCATTCACCATTGCTTAATTGAGTTACTTGTTTTCTTGACATCCGACTTTTTGAGTTCTTCATTTATCCTAGCCCTTTGTAAGGTATGTAGTTGGAAAAGATTTTCCCCATTTTGTAAGTAGGCTGCCTTCACATGATGGTGTTTATTGCTTTATGGAAGCTGTTTAGTTTCACCAGGTCCCATTTATAAGTCGCCGATCTTAATGTCTGCACCATTGGGGTCCTGTTTGGAAAGTTCTTCCTGTGTCAAGAGTAGTCTTAGCTCTATCAGATTCAGTATCAGATTTTATGTTGATATCCTTGATCCACTTGGAGTTGAGTTTTATGCTGGATGAAAGATAAGAATCTAGTTTCATTTTTCTACAAATAGTTATCCGTTTAATAAGCACCATTTGTTGAATAATTTTTGAAATTTGACCAAATATGTATATTATATTTAAAGTGTTAAATGTATATTTCATATCATATATACAGTGTTAAAATAGAGTTATCCTACAGTGGGGATAACAGTGACCCTCCTGGATACTATAGCAAACAAACAAAAAACCCTAAAATCCTGTAGGCCTCCAAACATTAAAGGGTATTGCCAGAGCTCTTGGTTACCCTTCAGAACTTGAAAGTCAGAGCCTATCTGGAAGCTTAATCCCTACGGGCTGAGTTCCCTAGTGCTGGAAAGTGTTTTGCACACTGTAAGAGCTAAAAAGTCGTTACCTATATTTTTAGCTGTGGATGCCGTAAGTTACAGTACCAACATTTTGGGCAAGATATGCTGACTAATACAATAGTGGCAGGGTTATAATGGGACTAACCAATCACTTTCTAAAGGGGTTTTTGCCCTTTCCCAGAAGTTGATCTTACTGGGGCCTGATAAACTATGATGATCTGGTCATAGGCCCTAGGAGAAAAGCAACTATTATTATTCTGCCAAATAGCATAAAAGTAAATCAACTGCTAATGACTTAGGGTTATACTCATAGAATTTACATCTCTCAACTATCATCAGAGAAGCTTTTTTTTTTTTTTTTAGTTGATGATAACTAGCACAGGGATTCATGACTAGCCAAAGTTCATAGAATTAGACTGAGAAATTCTCAGCCCTAATGGGACATATGTATTATGCTCCTCTTCTTAAGGTTCAGGATTCATTGCAGAAGAGAAGGCAGAAAGATTGTTAGAGCAAGAAGCTGTAGATTACTACAACGAAATAGGCTTTTTGATATAAAAACAGTTGAACATATGAACTCACAGGGGTTGTGAAAATATACACAAGTTCCATGAAAGCTCAAGAAAGATGTGGAAAGCAGAATAGGCATGATATCCCTCCTGTAGCTAAGAATATGATGCCAACCAATAGTTGCTGGGAGAGGGAGAGTCAGTTTACTTTAGAGCTGTGGTCCCTGGTGGTTTACCATGCTTCTGTGGAAGGCCACATATCCAAGAGGATTGACAAATTGGGATTGACAGGTTGAAAAATGTAGGACACAAAGTTGGGTAGGTAAAGAAGGAGCTGGGGATGTGAGGTGAATATGATCAGAATGCATTTAATGAAGTTATCAGGAGTTAATAAAATGAAAAAAGAAAGTAACCTCTTTAAGAAGGCCCTCAGTAGGTCTCCCTAGTAGAGAATGGCTTTGTGACCTCCTCAGATATTCCCCAAATGCCTTCTTAGTTTATTTTCTTCAATGGCACTACATATCAAACCCTGAAGTTTAATATTTCTCAATGAGATAATCACCATCTGATATATTAATTGACTTTCTTATCAGTTGTATTGTGTGTTTCTCTTCATTAATATTTTATTTAAGGTGGTTTTTATTTATGACTACTATGTCCCACACCTACAATAGTGTCTACCATGTAGTAGATGTTCAGTATATGACCATTTAAGAAAGGTCATTTGCATTAATTCACTACTGTATACCTCATACCCACAACAGTGTTTCCAATGCAATAGATGTTCAATATATATTGCTGACTAAATGGATCATCGAATAGCAGAATAAATAGAGAAAATAAGTTATTATATATTTTAAAGAAAAGTCTACTATAAAATAAAAAATAATTCCAAATTTTGTGTCTTTTTCTCTGAAACCTTTAGGGAGGGCCTGGGGAAATGATTTCTTAGTAAAATACTAGCCATGAGGGCACGAGCACCTAAATTCTGTCTTCAGAATCCATGTAATAAGAGCCGGAGGGGGTGGTAGTGTGATCTATAATCCTAGCCCTAGGGAGGTAGAAATAGATGGATATCTAAGGATTGCTGGTCAACTGGCTATGGTTGCTTTGTGAAGTCCAGGCCTATGAGAAACTGTCTTAAAAACAGCTGAATGATACCTGGGGAATAAATCATTCTTCTTTGGCCTTTATATACAACTGTGCAGATACGCACGGTTGAACATGCATATGTATGAACACACGTATGCATACACACGCATACACACAAAGTTTAGTACCTTTCTTTTCCAACTGTTGTGCCTTTGACTGTGCATTAGCTCTCCTGTCTTAACCCTCATTATTCTTCGTCTCTGCAGACCTTTTTTCAGTGCCTCCCTACACGGGCTTTTCTTCATCTCCCCTCCTCTTTCCGGTACTCACACTGACCAGGATCTTCTCTGTTCTCATCCTCTGCTGTATGAGGTAGCAGTAGCCACCAAGATATCCGAACACTCTTTCTTCCCAGTTGAAGCACAAGATGCTTTGGTCAGCAGCCAATCATGAACAGTAAAATACATGCTTTTGGAAGAGATTTCATGTTAAAATTCTGGTTAACCCCAGTATTTCTTCAAATTCATTTTTTGACTTAATAGTATGTGTTGCTGCATTCCACTGTATTTTGACATTTTTCTTTAACTAGAGCCATTTACCCGTTTAAAGTAGATTTGGTTGCTGCAAGCCAGTGCAAGTCCCCATATACACTGCCTTGCTATTCTCAGGTATAAGAATATAGACAGTTTGTTTTTGGTCATAGTTAAACATCTCTAAAAGTAACTTGCTCTTTTTTTCTATTAGCATGGATTCATGTTTATTTCCAGAATATTGCTACTCTGCCTATCTGCACATTGTGCTCTATTTTGAACAAGAGCAAACTAACGTAATCCATCGTCACAAATTGTTACAAACATGCTTCATGGCTTGCAATGGAAATGTCATGGGGTGGATGCGCAGCACACCTATCAGCGCATCCAACATGTGGGCAAAACATTCTGCTCCCTTTCTGAACAAAGTTTCCTAGACATTCCTACAGACTCCACTTGATGGTTAGCTGCAGGAATGTAGTTCTCTGTAGAGGTGAGGATTTAACCCAGAGGTCAAAGGACTTCCCACTTGTAGATGAGTAAAAGGAATTAGGTGTTAACCACATGCACGTGCCACATGCAAATCGCACATCAGGGTTGACTAACGCTAACACACAACAAATATCCAAAATACCTCGGTTTTCTCCCTTCAGTTTAGTCATCTCTATATTGTCTCTGTCATATTCCAGAGATAATTTCCCTTCAGTTATTTAACTTACCTGTGCCAAATTACTACAGCAAAATCAAGACACTTATCTAGTTTCTCTGCTCAAGCTATTTATGTCATATCCCTTGTGGCTGAGTGTGGTTACAATAGGTAGGATGTAATGAACTGTAATTGAAGCGTCAGTGCTACAATAAAAAGTAGGCCTAAAGGTATTATGTGCTTAAAATAATATGCTAGAGAGTTTAAAGACTATATTTGGAAAAATATGACTACCCTATTCTTTGTGTTACCCAAATCTGACATTTATTAGTACCCGCTACATCTAATATCTTTTTGAAAAAATAGTTATTCTAAGGGGTAAGTGTCTTGATATTTCTTCAACCTCAGGAAAATTATTACCAAAATATTTTCACTGGAACCTCAAAAGATAAACAAATGAAAGGTATGTTTGGTTTGAATTATGATTCATCTTATCCTGATACTGAATGTAATTTGTTTTTTACCTGTAATTTCTAGCATGAATTGCAATTTGGAAGATAAAGGTAGAATAAGGTTCCAGTGTCTGGCCACAATGATCTGACCTGTGTAATAAATCAATAAATGTAATCTACCATGTGAATAAGAACTGAAAACAAACTTCATGGTGATCTCATGGAATACTCTAAAGCAGTGGTGGATGTATCTTAACACTTGATTTCAAATTGTACCAGAGAGCCAAAGACACAAAAATGTGTGCTACTAGAATAATATAATCAGACATGTAAAATGATTCAAAAGAATATGGACCCAGAAACAAACCCTAATAGCTACCGCTACCTAATTTCAACAAAAGTGTAAAAAGCATAGTTTTAGAAAGATAATCTTTTCAACAAATGATTCTGGGAAATTGAATTTTCATATGTAGATTTATGTTTCTTATCCTGAGAAATTATCAGTTCACAATTAATCAAAAACTTAAATATTACATCTGAAACTTTATAAATTCTAGAGCAGTGGTTCTCAACCTTCCTAATGCTGCACCCCTTTAATACAGTTCCTCAAGTTGTGGTGATTCCCAACCACAGAAGTATTTCATTGCTACTTCCTAACTGTAATTTTTCTTCTGTTATGAATTGTAAAATAAATATCTGATATGCAGGATATCTGATATGTGACTCCCAAAGGGATCATGATCCACAGGTTGAAAATCACTATTCTGGAGGAACACACAGGTAAAACAGTTCAAGAAACTAAACACTATAAAACACATCATCAAATCAGTAAATGGATTAATGAACTGCATAGAAGATTCTTGAAGGACCCAGATGGCCAACAATAGTTAAAAAATTGTTCAACATACTTATCCCTCAGGGAAATGAAATTAAAGTTTCTTTGAGATATGGCTATCAAATATAAGACAACATCAATTGAGGCAAGGATACAGGGAAGAAAAACCCTTACATACCATTAGCGGGAATGTAGACCTGTTCAGCCAGTGTGGAAATAAATTGGGGTTTCTTAGTTTCCCCATCACTCAGCCTCCTTCTATTGTATCTTCCACAGCTTAGATTTTCTCTTCCATCTGTTGAATTCTGTTACTAATACTTGCATCTGTAGTTCCTGTTTGCTTACCCAGATTTTCCATTTCCTGAATTCCCTTAGTTTGTGTTTTCTTTATTGCTTCTATTTCCATTTTCAGGTCTCGACCCACATCCTTCATCTGTTTTTTCTCTTTCTTCTTGGCATTCTTTAAGGGATTTGTTGATTTACTCCATTTTTTTTTTTGGTTGTCTTTTCCTCAATTTCTTTTTTTTTTTTATTCTTAATTTTTTTTTTATTAGGAAAGAAAAAAAATTTTTCCGCCTCCTCCCAGCCTCCCACTCCTCCCACTCTCC
>NC_022012.1:57205132-57211915 GCF_000317375.1 Microtus ochrogaster
GCCCCTGTCATATGATCGGGCATCTCTTGGGTATACTCCCAAGAGTGGTATTGCTGGGTCCAGGGGTTTTCCTCAATTTCTTTAAGGGAGTTCTTCAGTTCCTCTTTAAGGACTTCTTCAATCATCATCATCATCATCATCATCATCATCATCATCATCATCATCATCATCATCATCATCATCATCATCATCATGATGTTAGTTTTAAGATCTATAAGGGAGACCCAGCCAATCACCTTGCTTGTAGGGCAGGGTTCCCCTAGGATATTTTTTACTTATAAAGATTGCGGGCATGCTCCCCGCCTGCCCTTCTGCTTTCCTGTTCTCCGCTGGAACTTCTGGTTCTGTAAGTCTATCTTCCAATTAAAGCTGTATATATTATTACAATTTCTGTCTGACTTCATTTAAGCCACTACAAAGATCATTTTCTTGTTTTTCGCTATTTTGGAATATTCAGGGCTTACTGTAGCAGGATGGCTGGGCTCTGGTGGTGCCATATTGCCCTGACTATTGTTTGTGCTCTTACACTTACTTTTAGGCATTTCATCTAGGTGGCAATTTCTGGATTGTCTCTGTTGATGAGTGTTTTTCTTTCTTAGTTTCTGTTTCCTTTCTGGCCTTCTGGATCCCATGGCCTGTAGTTAAGTAGAGGGTCTCTGCCCGTCTTGGGAGCTGGACTTGATGTCCTGGATGAACTCTGGTCCAGTAGAGAGTTGTTACCCAAGTTTGGGGCTGAAGTTTTGGCTATATATGTTCATGGTCTCTGATCGAGTCTTTTGGGGTAGTAGGCTTCCGCCTGGTTTTCAGGGAGTTGGTCTGGTTTCTGAGGTTCAGGATGCTTGTTTGGCCTCCGGGTATCAGGATTCTTGCCTGGCTTGTGGTGGGATGGAAGGCCTGTTTTCAGGGTGTTGGCCTGGCTTCTGATGGGGTAGAAGGCTCTGCTTCTGAGAGATATGGGCCTGAATGGGGTGGGTGGTGAGGAGAGGAGAGGCAATTGTAATTACGCTGAGTAAAGCACAGGCTATGTGCGGGGCAGTATTATCTGGAGTTCAGGAATGGCCTGTCCTCTAGAGGAAGGGGACTTTCCTGCCAGTGGTGTGGGCACAGTACCACTAGTACTAATAAGGAGCGGATCACATGTTAAGGAGAGGAGAGCACTTGGGGTTGGTTACACTGGGCAGGGCTGGGGGGTTGGGCAGAGTCGTGGCTTCCTGATTTTCAGGATGCTGGCCTGGCCTCTCATGGGATGAAAAGCTCTGCCAGAGGTGTGGGCTGGGATCTGGTAAGGAGGAGAGGAGGAGCAGCTGGAATTATGCTGCGTGAGCCCAGGCCGGATGGTTGGTAGCATTACCTGGGGTTCAGGATGCTGGACTGGTCTCAGGGAGAAGAGGAGGCTCCCGATAGACGTGTGGGCCCAGGACATGGTGACAAGGAGAGCCTCCTTTCTCTTCCGACCTACTTTGTTTTGAGATGTTTATCAAGTACAAATAGTAGAGATTAGCTATTCTCTAACAGAGGACCACCTGTCTACACTGTCTTGTAGGAATAGTTTATTTCTATAATAATGATTAAAAAAACAACATCATTTTTGTTCCTTTTTGGAGATTTCCAGTTTCTAATTTTGTCATGGGTCAGATGCATGTAACTCTATTAAGCAATGCTATGATAGCAAATGTTCCAGTGGACTATCAAAAGACACATTAAAACAGTGTGCTAACTTATTTAAAAGAATTTATTATCTCTGGGAGACTGAACAGAAGAGTCATCAGGCCCTTCTCAGGTTTCCGCTCTGGCTGTAACATTTGTATTCTGTGTCTGAACCTTCTATGATGGGACACGAATTCAGGTGAATTTTAACAAAAATATGCGCATATTATATATAAGTGGAATAATTAGCATTGCCATTTGTTCATATAGATGCAATACGGCTCCATGCAGATCTTTTTGTAGGACAGGTAGAGCCATCACCTTGCTATTGGGGAGGGCTATCCAGCCATCCAGTTTCCTTTCCTCTAGGTGGAAATAAATTCCACTCCCAGTGTCAGACTGAGGCTGGATTTCAGAAGACAGCACATCTTCACCCTCACTATCTTATTTCCCTGCCCCAGCCACTTCCTTCCCAAATAAATCTATCAGGCAAGTATAGCTGCTTTCAACCTGTGTTTCCAGGTAATTTGACCCATGGTAGTATTTAACTTTTTCCATCTTCTTCCTTTTGACCTTACTTCCTTGCACAGTTGAACACAGAATAGCAAGGAAATGTCTCCTATTGTCTTCGGGTCTTTCTGTTGTTTTAAAAACATACACATGGGGAAGAACTCATTCTAGAAATTCTCTTTTGTACCTCTGTTGGGTTTCCAGACCATTTTATTGTAGCACTATTGCTATATATCTCTGGCTTGAGTATGTTATTTGAAATTAATTTCTACTTTTTCCTCAATATGTTCTAGATATTTGGGTTAGGAGTGTATCCTATCAGATATATCCTTCAGGACAGGGGGATTTTAATTCAGCCTCGAGGTAGATGAATAGTTGAGGGTTGAAGATACTAGTAAATATATATATTCACCTTGTGTTGGAGAATAGAAAGGGACCCAGAGTGATTCTTTTGAAATCTTGGGTCAGGGTCTTCTCTTATTAGAACATTAGTTTTACTTACAACCCTGCTCTCAGGAGGATCGGTAAAATGCAGCTCCCAGTTTTTTGTCTGTGACGTAGGAAGAACTGTAACAGCATGTTGGTGGTAAGCGTGGGAAGCAGGGGGTGGTGCTTGCCAAAGAGCCCAGTGTTCAGGAGTAACTTCCTCTTCATTCTGATTAAACTTGAATAAGCAAAGATGAAATATGCATGATTCTAGGAACGGGCAGGTAAGATTTTTGGCATACTGCATACAACTGATTTGATGTGGCCTTCATACTAGATTTCTGACTTACATAGTAAAAATATTGAGATATAAATTTTAACAAAATCCAACCTGATTTAAGCCACAAGTCATTGACTATTTTATAAAATAAAAAGTATGATTTAATAATCCGTTCTATTATATATATAATATCTATTATATTCATTTTAATTTAAAAAGATATTTTAAAAAGAGCATGATGGTACACACCTGTAGATCTAGTGTATAAAATGTAGAAGGAAGCATAGAATTAAGAATTCAAGGCCAATTTTGGTTACATAGTGAACTGGAGGTTAGCCTGTCTATAAGTCATGCAAACAAATTTAAAAAATCACGTTTTAGAAACATTGGAGACATAGGTGGCATTCTAGTTTTCTTTTTGTTGCTGTGAAAAAATACTCTGCACAAAAGCAACTTAAGGGAGGAAATGGTTTATTTGGGGTACACTTCTACATCACAATCCATCCCTGAGAGAAGTCAGGGCAGGTGTTAAAGCAGGATCTTAAAAGCATGCAGGAATGATGCTTGCTGGCTCATATGTGGGCTCATTCTTGGCTAGCTTTCTTATTCAGCTCAGGATAACCTTCCCAGGGAAATCATGCTGTCTGTAGTGTTGAGGGCCCTCCTACATCAGTTAACAGTCCCACAGATATGTCCACAGCAAACGCAATCTGGGCAATTGATCAATCTCAAGTCACTCTATTCTGTGTCAAATTGGCAGTTAAATGGACAGACGGCTCCATTTGAGATCAATTTTGGACTTGGTTCATGGGAAGAAGTTTGTAATAAGAAAACAAAATTTACTTATCAGAGCCTTATGGTGGGATAAGGAGAGGGAGGATTGGGAGGAGGAGAAGGAGAGGCTGTAGTTGGGATGTATGAAAGAAGAATTCAACAAAATAGAATCTGGATAGGAGTTCTTGAAAAATTAAATCTGAAGGAGAACAAACAAGTGAACCTGTAGGGATTCTTAATTCATCTGAACTGGCAATCAAGATGGGTTTTAGACCATGAACTAAGGTAACTGCAAAGCAAATAGTGAACTGGGAGTGAGGTTAGTGGATAATTGGTGAGATTTCTGCTATCTCAAAAATGAAAACCCTAAATAGAAATGCTTTATTGAAAAATTAAAGAAATCCATGGTTATTTTTGGAGAGATGTTTGTAGCATTACCTTTAATCTGTCATAGTTGGGATGAGTGATAGTATGGACAGGCTATGGTGGGACAGAAACCCTGCTATGGTGGCCTGTCTCCTGGCTGTAGTTATTCTACCCCTTTAAACTAGGACGTATTTGAAACTGAAATCCAGCAATAAGACAAAACAGAGATTTAAAGGTATTTGCTTATACCTTAATGCCACTTGATGAGAAACCAGCACCCATCTTTCTAATGTAAATTGCTTTGGAATGAAGATAGATCAAAGAGTGCAATTTAAAGTTAATTTTAAGTATACACTACAGAAGTGAATGTCTTGGCTTTGCATGAATAGACACAAGTCTCTTAGAATAACGTACTTCGGAAATCAGAAAAAAAGGCATAATTGCTGTGAGAAATGAGAGATAATATGCTGTTCTGTGGTCAACTTTAAAGTTAGTTTTTTTTTACATTACATCCTAAAGTTATTTTCCTCTAAAACTATGTCTTAATATGAGATGAAAGCAAGAGAAATAGAAGAAAATATGAATGTAAACATTGAGGTAATCTTAGGAGGAGAATAACATTTCTGTGAACAAAATGATGGCGCCAGAGGGGAATAAAACTTCAGACTACACGGTATACAATATACTTCTTTGTGGTGGTTTGAATGAGCATGGTCCCCATAGACTCTTGCATGGAATGCTTGGTCCCCAGTTGGTTAAGTTGTTTGGGGAAGAATTATGAGCTATTGCTTTGTTGGAAAATGACCATCACTGGGGGTGAGCTTTGCAGTTTCAAAGGTCCCCATCATTCTTAGTTCTCGTGGTCAGCTACTACTCCGACACCATGTGTGCTTGCCTGCTATCATTCTTCCCTCCATGGTGACCATGGAATCTAACTCCCTGGAACCATGAGCCCCCAAATTAAATGCTTTCTTTTATAAGTTGCCTTGGTTATGGTGTTTCTTCACAACGATAGAAAGTAACAAAGACAGTATTTTATACAATGTGTATATTAACCACAAATAATACAGACCAAAGAGTATATATCTTTAGTATTACATATGAGTTTTCAAGACTAAATTGAGTTAAAAATCTTAGAAGAAAAAGCAAAGTAATTATAAGAAGAACTATAACATTAATAATAATAGATGAAAAAAATTAATAAAATGATGCTTATTTGACAATATCATTGTCATGCCAAAGATTGATACTCAGCATTCTTCCTGGCCATATAACCAGGAAAATATTCCTTTTCAAGTGGTATGTTGCGTCTGTCCTGAGCAAAGAAGTGCCTGGCATTATCAATGCTTAATAAGAATTTGTTAAACACATGGCAAACTTCCTGAGATACAAACAAAAATGAATGCCTTTGAAAAATGTTTGAAGTGTCTTAAAATGCTAAGGCATTTTAACTCTAAGGAGTTTTCCATTAGTTTCATTTTTTTAATGAGTGTATTTTGACAAACATTTCTTGTATATTGTTTAGGAGTGAAATGTAATTAATTTAATTCTCTTAAAAAAAGAAGTGTAGGAGGAAGCCTAAAAAATAAAGTGGTAATTCTCATATAATTCACTCACTTTTTAAAGTCACAGAGAGAAATTAGCACTAGAGCAAACAAAGAGTTACTGAGTTATTATTCACCGCTGTGTGGTAGAGCTTATGGGAGAAAATTCAACTTTGTACAGCAATCATGTTCAAATAAGTACAATTTGATATAACAAACATAGAGTGAGTAAATTCATTTCTGAAGAAAAGTGGACAAATAAAATTTGTAGTACATATAGCCTTGAGGGCTATAGTATATGTGCTAACAAGGAATTTGGGCACTTAAAAACAGAGAACCTCCAAAACGTCATCCTCTCATCACAGATATATGCAGATATAATGTAAACGAGACCTTAAAGTTAAGATATTAATTTATTTGCATCCTTGTGGTATCTGATTAATAAAATGTCTTTTTTTAACCTGTTGCAAACAAAGTGAATTGTATGCAGATATGCTTTACAGCTCTCAAATACTGCTTTTGAGGTTTTGTAATAAATATTCTGGTGACTTCTGGATATAGGATTCCACTCTGTATGCTGTGAATATGCTTTATTATCATTGGTTAATAAAGAAGCTGCTTTGGGCCTAGAGCAGGGCATAATATAGTTAGGAGGGAAATCTGATATATATATATATAAATATATATATATATTTTAGGTGGAATCAGGGAGACACCATTTAGCCTCTGAAGAAGAAACAAGCTGCCAGCCAGAACCTTACTGGTAAATCACGAGTCTTGTGACAATGCATAGAATGATAGAAATAGATTAACTTAAGATGTAAAAGCTATCTAGAAATATGCTTAAGCTATTGGTCAAGCACTATTGTAATTAATACAGTTCCCATGTGTTTATTTCGGGTCTTGGCGGCTAGGAATGAACAAGCAGCCTCCATCTACAAAATGGTGTGTAAACATGGACTGGACTACATCCATATAAAACCTGAGAGATCTTGGGAAGAAATTCTAGACACAAAAGGACAGAGTTAAGCATGGCTTTTTTTGTAGCAGCATTTTCTTAGGTGGGCTCTGTTTGCTAGAGAAGGCTTCCTGACTCAATGGTAGCACACTTAACTGTGCGGCTCCTTTAAAAAGGCTGAACAGAGACTTCTCAACAGAAGAAGTTCAAATGGCCAAAAGACACCTAAGGTCATGCTCAACTTCCTTAGCGATCAGGGAAATGCAAATCAAGACAAC
>NC_022012.1:57212934-57214381 GCF_000317375.1 Microtus ochrogaster
GGCGAGGAGGAGGCGGAAATCCTCAATAAATTAATAAATTAATAAAAAAAATAAAAAGGCTTCCTGGTTGATGTTAGTTGCACAAACAGCTCTGACTCTTTCAGGAGGCCAAGCACTTTAATGGGGTCTGTGAGTAGCATGTTACAAATTGCTTAATGGTGACACAGACCCGCTGTGACTCTGGAGCTGGGTCAATGTGCATGACTTTCAGAGGCAATGAACATGCCTCCACCATGTTGGACTGCATGGAGTTAGTCTTAGCCATGCCTACTTAGCATTTTAAAAAAATGCTTCTGGTTAAAAAATAATTACAGATACCATTGCAATAAAGACAAATCCAGATGGAAAAGACCTCTAAATGGGTCACAGTGTTGGATAAATGTACATAGGCTAGAGAGAGGGAGGAGAAAGAGTATAGACAATTATAATATAAAAGACTTCAAACAGTCATAGATCAAAGGAGTAAAACTAGTAAAACAAATATTAAACTTGTAGAAAAAGTAATAGGACAAGAAAAATAAGCCAAGTAAAGATGAAATATACATAGAGAGTCTGGATTATGTATATTGTGTTTTCTTTGAATTTTTTGATTGTGAATGAGCTAAGTACAGAGAGACATTTCATTGTACAGGCTCCTAAGCTAAACCAACATATATATTTTAAAGGTATCTTGAATTCAAAATTTGGGTCTAAGGAAATGTTACTTTTGAAAAGAGGTACTGCTTTTATTTCCACAGAGAATAGCAAGTTGGGTATTTCTTACCAGCTAATATGTTTTGATCAAACAAGACCCCCTAAAGCAATTGCCTAGATGGTCCAACATCCATGACAGCTTCAGAACTGCTAGCTGAGATGCACTTACCACTCAGAATATCCCATGAAAGACTTGATTAACTGTGCCCCCCAATCAGCAGGAAGTAGTCTAAAGAACAAGACCTAAATTCCTTAAATGATTGTTTATAAATGTTTGTTTACATTTAAAGGAGGATATGCTATAGAGACGAAAACTTTGCATTGGTATGGATCTTGGTTTATTAATACAAATTTAAGGTCTAGTTTGTTATATATTTCTGCTCTCAGTTAAGGTATTGTGCTTGTGCATCTCATTTAAAAATGTACTGTATAATTAAGAAATTCAGGTTAATAGATAGTCATTTGTAATATTCAAGCTTGTAATCATGTTAGTAGGTTTTCTAGAGATACAGAGATATATTTTAGATAGACAGGTATTCTTCAAACCTTTCTAAGACTAACAGAATATGACATTTAAAATGTTTTAAAAACTTAGGATTTTCTTTTCTTTTCTTTTTTTTTTTAGTTTTTCGAGACAGGGTTTCTCTGTAGCTTTGGAGCCTGTCCTGGCACTAGCTCTTGTAGACCAGGCTGGCCTCTAACTCCCAGAGATCCGCCTGCCTCTGCCTCCCGAGTGCTGTGATTAAAGGCGTGC
>NC_022012.1:57214504-57241134 GCF_000317375.1 Microtus ochrogaster
TCTTTTTTCTTTTTTTGTTTTTTTGGTTTTTCGAGACAGGGTTTCTCTGTAGCTTTGGTGCCTGTCCTGGAACTAGTAGACCAGGCTGGCCTTGAACTCCCAGAGATCCGCCTGCCTCTGCCTCCTGAGTGCTGGAATTAAAGGCATGCGCCACCACCGCCCGGCTCCGAAGAGGTTTCTTATGGAGTTTGTTAGCCATTTGGGCAAGAAACTGCTCTTGCCTGGACTGCTTAATGGTATGCTGTATAAACTGGACATTCAGAACACACAGAAATATCACTGCTAAAGTTTCCTAAAGAAGGTGAGACAGTCATTCAGGGTTCCTGCTTCATGAAAGAGTCTGCCAGACATTCTGCAGGACACAGAAGAAAGTGACTGACAAACTGCCAATATAGGTGAACTGTCTTTGAAATTTCCTGCTTCATGGGAAAGTCTGCCAGATACTATGGGCCTGAAGACTGAAGATGGATGCAAAAACGATACAGAAGAACTTTGGGTGACTGTTCAGGTAGCAAGATTTCTCTATCGAATCTAGAGTTTTGGAAGTTGCTTACAATGCACTTTCTGTGTAATTAGGTAATATTATATCCTTCTGGAGTCTTTGATTTAGTTAAAGAATAAATAGTTGTAATTATAATTTTCCTTAGTTATGGTAAAAGATAAAATAGATACAAATATTGTAATTGTAATTTTGCTTGATACCTGTTTTGTCATATATAATTTCACTATATTAAAGGTAAAATCTTTTTTATTTAGACAGAAAATGGGAGTGATGTGTGATTTTCTTCTGTATGCTGTGAATATGTTTTATTGTCATTGGATAAGAAAGAAGCTTCCTTATGCCTGTAGCAGGGCACAAAGTAACCAGGTGGGGAATCTGATATATACACAGAGAGAGAATAGATGGAGTCAGGGAGATGCCATGTAGCCAATGAAGGAGAAAGACACGAACCACCAGCCAGAAACTTACTGGTTAACCATGAGTTTTGTTGTAATAAATAGAATAATAGAAATGGGTTAATTTAATATATATGAGCTAGCTAGAAATACACTTAAGCTATTGCCCAAACAGTATTGTAATTAGTATAGTTTCTGTGTGGTTATTTCAGATCTGGGTGGCCAGGAATGAACAAGCAGCCTCCACCTATAACCTCTGACCTGTAGTTTCAAGTAATGTTGTAAACAGGTTCAAAATATGAACTTATTTTATAACTCACAATCTGAAGTGCTAATAAATATTTGTTACAAAGATATTTTCTATAGCATTCATGGCACTGATTCATAGATAGACAGATTTTAATTTTGTCACAGTAAAATGACTTGGGGAATTATTATTAATTATGAAAGCTTGGCCTTCACTTAGGCTTGTCTCACTAGCTCTTATAATTTAAATTAACCTGGTTTTTATTAATCTACATTTCACCATGTGCCTTTTTATCTTTCTTTTATTTTGTATACCCAACTCCCCCAGTCTCCATGGCATCTCGATTCATCTCCTCTTCCTTTCTCTCTGCATGGGTACTTCCTGCCCAACGATCAACCCTTCAGTCTTTTATTACACCAATCACAGCAATACATTTTCACACAGTGTACAAATATTCCACAGTCCTCATAATGCCAAAGTGAAACAGATTCAAGAAAACATTAGATACATGATGGTGGAAACCTTTAAGGTAGGTGGATTTTTCTGAGTTCAAGGCCATATTGATTTAATACATAGCAAGTTCAGGCCAGTCAGGATTACATAGTGAGTCCTTGTCTCAAAGAGGGAGGGAGAGAGGGAAAGAGAGAGAGAGAGAGAGAGAGAGAGAGAGAGAGAGAGAGAGAGAGACAAAGAAAAGAAAAAAACTGTAATGATGATGGAAATTTTTCAGGGCTTTAAATTATTTACAAAATATTTAGAGGGCTAAGTACCTTCTATGATATGAATATTATTGTAAGTAGTATGAAAATTACATATACAATGATCTCATTTTTATCTTATGTGGATGAAAAGCAGGATACAAGCACATTAAATAACAATAGTTATTATTTCAGAGGTGGTATAAATGTGCTGGATGTTCAGTTTCTTTTATTTTGTGTTTTCCCAAAATGTCAGCAATGAGGGCACAGCACTTTTAAAATCATAATTTTATTAGTGGCCTTTATACTATCACAATAATGAATTTATCATAGATGTGCATACTAAGCCTTCCAAAGAAGGAAAATTGTTTAAAATAGAACCCTTAAAATAAATGTAAGGAATTTTTTACTCAAACTGAAAATATAACATAAAAGAGTAAATATTGTAAACTAGGTATGCACTTTGCATGTTGAAGATGACTCTCAAAGATCATTTGTATCTATTTATATTATGTCAACCTTGCCTCACACAGTTTTTCAAGCTAGAGCAACACACTGACTCAAACGACATTTGATATTATTGTTACACTACAGGTAAGCCCTGTAGCCTTCTTAGGCTATGTATGGACTTGTTATTAGCAATGATGATACTTACTTTAACAGACATACTTTTGTATGCATGAATATGTGAAATTTACAGATAAAGGACACTTTGCTGTCTACTTACATCTGCACAAGTGTACAGTGGGCAGATGAGGGTACCTGACTGTGTGTTCAGGGCTCTAGATGGAGGGTTTGATAGGAGCGGAGTGGTGAAAGGCAGGTTCTCAGGCTCACAAATATTGTTTCTACCTCTAAATATGGTACAATTCCGGGAAACCCATTCTTTCACAGGATTAATAGGCTAGCCTGCAAGATAACTATGTTATTGATTGACTTCTGACTGTAATCCATTGATTAATTAGGAATGTTTTGGGAAAGCAACATCATTTACGAACATTAAGTGTTCTTATGGTTACGCTTAAAATGTGACTTTAAATTTTTTTTTTTTTGGTTAGACAAACATTTGGTCAGTTGGAAAGAGATGTGATGTTGGCAGAGGCTTGTTTGGGTTTTGCTAGGATGATCAAATGTGAGAGAATGAAGGCCTAAAAGAGCAAAATTCAGAAATAAGGAAGGGACTGAATTTTTTGGAATATAAGCTGCATTTGGTGGGAAAAGGATCTGGAAAAGGGACTGTAGGAGATTAAAAGTCACTGGATCCAGAATGACAAGGCTTAGGAGGGAGTCTCTTTAGTGTGGCCAAGTACTTCTGATCAACAGGAAAAGGAGAATACAAAAACTTAGAGATTTGGCAATGGTATTGCTGGTAAAGTTAATATTCACAAAAGAGTTCAGTGAGTGGTGTAGACATGAGGTGAAAGTAAATGTGAGCAACGTGACACAGAGGACCTCAGAAGTTCTCCTCTAATAGGAATGCAGAGGGAAGAGGCAGGAAGACAGGACAAATCACTCAGCGAAAGTGTAGCTCTTTGTCATACATGTAGAGGGAAGGAGAAACCAACATGGAGGACAACATTGAAGGTGGTTAAAATGAGTGTTCTTGGGAGTCGAATGAGATCATAGCTGCTGCTGGAATGATATACGATAATTGTTGTCTTTAGGGCAGCAAAAATGGAAGGGGAACTTGGCAAAGATATACAGGCAAACTTCATGTAAAATAGAGAAAGATTAGATCTTCGCACACCACAGTGTAACTACTCTTACAGTGGCACAGACTATATAGGGGTCAAAGTGGAAAAAACCTAAGGGAGAAGACTTCCAGGTCAGCTGGAATAGATAGAAATGTCCCCAAGAAAAAACTAAATGGAACTAGTGTTTTAAAAGTTGAGGCAGTTTCAAAATTGACAACTTTTCTGTAGTCTTTCTATCTAACCTGAAATACAAAATGCTAAGTCACAGAGAGCTAACTGTCATCAGTGCTCAAGTAGCCTGTAGCATATCTGTGGGTTCCAAAGTAGCGTCTTTACTGAGTTATATGTTCTGAGCCAACTCTGGTTGTGTATCATTTCAACGTCTGTGCCAGGCATTTTTGTTGGTTGGTCTTCCAAATGTATTCAGGCTGGCATTAAAAATCCATAGCTCATCAGGAACACTGGAGATACCTCTACCCCAGGAAATTGTCATCTTTATAAAGTTGAAATTCCTCTATTTTAGGTAATGAATACTGAATACTAAAACAGTGTAGAAAATCACGTACAAACACAGCTGTAGTTATGCCTTAAAAAAATCCATAGTTATCTCAGTTGTTTGAATGCATCAATAATAAAGTTCTAGTTACCAATAATGTGTCAGTGTTATATTGAGGAAAGAAATCAAGGTCTTTCACTTCAGTGTTGTTAACCAAGACTGAGTCCAGGTTCTAACTCTATTTTGCTCTCCCTGTGTATTGTTTTCTTGTCTGTCTGTCAAATGAGTCTGAATCTGTGCCTGCTCGAAGGCTATCTTGTGAATTTGTACCTAACAAAAGGCTTTGCTTTTTATTTACTGAGTCCAAAAGAAAGCATCAAACAGGGGAAGGAATGAGGGACAATTTCCAGAAATCAAAAAGAGATTAAGTCATTTACCTAATTGACCCAGAATACAAACAGTGATGCAAACATCGTTGTTTATCAATCAATATCCTTATATAATGTTCTACATTTATGGTATATTAATTATTTTATAAAACTGTTTTAAGTCAAATTTCTGTTTCCTACAAATGATTATTGGAATAAATGCAAACAAACATGGAACTCATGGAAGGGTACATAATTTAAAATCACAGCTATGATTATCTTAGGTTGTCAAAGTTGATTATATGACAAGTCTAAGGTAAATGAGGTTTACTATTACATTGTTCTCTTAAAAGCAAGTAAACAAACAGGCTGAGTACGTAGTAGGATAGCATTCTTCAGTCTTAAATGACGTGTAAAGTCCATTGTAACTTTAGTTGTGCTGTTCCAAGAAATTCTAGTCCCTTAGGATGTGTGAGATATTTTTAATAATAATTCATTGACACAAAGCTATATTTGAATTTTATGCTCCAGTTTAGTCTTCAGACTGTTTTGCAGGAAATGGAAAAATAACTAGTTTGTTTTATCATTCTGTTGGGCTTTTTCAGAAAAACATGTACACATGTTTATCTTGGCCATTAATTCCCATTTCCATAGATTCTGTGCTCACACTCTAGGCTTGGAAATAACCTATAGCTTCTTCTCCAACTACGTGTTTTCTCAAAGATAAATTCTCTGTAGCCTCCAAAAAATGTGTTTTATAAAAACGTTGTTCCCTTATCTGAGGGTGCATGGGATTTTTTTGTACACACTTCACATCATAGTTCAATAACCTATCGCTTTCTTATGCTTTTCAACTTTTCTGTACACTAACCAAATCAATATTTATTTCCTTTGTTTGGCTACTATAAATCCTAATTTAGCACTCTATGAATGCTATTGGAGCCATTTGTTTAATATTTGAATATCTAACAGTCAGTGAGCTTGTTAAGAACAAAAATGGTTGATATCTTATACATCTTTCCCTCACTAGGCTTAGAAGTCAGTCATCACTTATTAACATGTTGTATACTTGACGGGAAGTTGCAGCATACAGGTCCTTTAGGACAGTTCATGAGTAAAAAAATCTTGTTGCCTTAAATAAGTATGTGAGAAATCACTAGAGATTTCATGTGATTAAAAACTCAAAAATCTTATAGAAAATTATAATTTTACTTAATGTTTCCTATACCTTTTGAACAGATAATTATTGTCAATATTGTAAAGCTAGAGCAAGACTTAGAGAAAATTTTCTATAAAGGCCAAATAGATGTTGATTAAAAGAAAAACCGACATAAATCAGGACAGATGAGTGACCCACCTGCCAGCAGATCTATACACCTCCCTGGATTATTCCTCCCATTTTCCCTAGGTCAACACCATCCCAGCTCATCCTTGGTCCTGTTGCTGCTGGGCTCTGCCCCTAATGCCTGCAGACTTCTACCACTGAGGCACAGACCATACCAGAACCACCCTCACCAGTAAACAAGTGGCCCTTCCCTGGAACTCAATACCAGTTGGAAGAACAGGCAGCATAAGCCCATGTAGAGTTCACACCAGTTGGAAAACAGCCCTAGTACCTCTACTAGAGGCCAGGCTGGTACTACATATCCCAAAACAAAACTCAGGCTTTACTGGAGGCCAGGCTGGATCGAAAGTCCCAAGAAGACTTCTGCTTTACCAGAGTTCAGACTGGTTCAAGGGACCCAAGGCCTTGAAAGCCCCAGTGGAGACACCCTCCTGGACTTGAATACTCATCAGTCACCAGAACCCTTGACCATTTAGACCAGAAGACCAGAGAGGAAACAGAAACCAAGGAATGAAATATCCATCTAACAAAGACAAACACAAGAGCTAAAACCTAGATCTATAAAAACCCAAATCCAGATGCCTAAATGCCAGTGTAAGAATGCAACCAATAACAGAAAGGACAATATGTCATCACGAGAGTCCTGCTATCCTACAAGAGTAAGACCTGAACAATTCAATGCAGCTGAAGCACAAGAAAATAACCTTAAAAATAATTTTATGAAGATAATAGAAGTCCTTAAAGAGGAAATAAAAAAGGAAATAAAAAATCCCTTAAAGAAATGGAGGAAAGCGTAACCAAAAAACTGGAGGAAATCAATAAATCTCTCAAACAATGTTAAGAAAAACCAAGAAAAAAACCAAACATTGGAAAAAATAAAACTGTTTAAGACTTGAAAATGGAAGCAGAAGCGATAAAGAAAATATATTCATAGCATTCTGGATATGGAAAACCTGGGGAAGAAAACAGGAACTACAGATGTGTCACCAAAAGAATATAAGAGATGGAAGAGAGAATCTCAGGTACCAAAAATACAAGAGAGGAAATAGATGCATTTGTCAAAGAAAAGTTTAGTTCTAAAAAATTTCAAACATGAAACATACAGGAAATCTGGGACACAATGCATAGACAAATCTAAGAACAGTAGAAATAGAAGAAGAAGATGAATCCTTTCTCAAAGACCCAGAAAATGTAGTCAACAAAATTATAGAAGAAAAGTTTTCCAAACTAACGAAGGGCATACCTACAAAGATATAAGAAGCTAATAGAATATCAAATAGATTAGTTCAGAAAAAAAGAGTCCCCTTGACACATAATAATCAAAACACTAAACATACAGAATAAAGAAAGAATATTAAAAATTACAAAAGAAGATAGTCAAGTAGCATATAAAAACAGACCTATCAAAATTTCACCAACTTCTCAATGGAGACACTAAAAGTCAGAAGAGCCTAGACAGACACTTTTCAGACACTAAGAGAACACAAATACCAGTCTAGACTACTATGCCCAGCAAAATTTCAATGACTATAGGTGGATTAAGTGAGACGTTTCATGACAAAGTTGAATTTAATCAACTTCTACCCAAAAATCCAGATCTACAGAAGGTACTAGAAGGAAAACTCTAACCTAAGAAAGTCGAGTACACCCATGAAAACACAGCAATAGATAATCCCAGGCCAGCAAAAACAATCCTGTACAATAAAAGAACTGCCTGATGTATCAGTCTCCTGATCTCAAGCTCTCCTACAGGCTTATAGTAAGAAAAACCACATAGTATCAGCATAAAAACAGACATAATGATCAGTAGAGTTGAAGAGCCAGACATAAATTCACATACCTACGGACACTTGATTTTTGACAAAGAAGCGAGAGCTATACAGTAGAGAAAAGAAAGCATCTTCAACAAATGGTGCTGGCATAATTGGAAATCAGCATGTAGAAGAATGCAAATAGATCCATATCTATCACCCTGCACAAAACTAATTGAAATGGACCAAAGACTGCAACATAATTCCAATTGCAATGAACTTGACAGAAGAGAAAGTGGGAAATATCCTTGAAGGCATTAGCACATGAGACAACTTCCTCAATATAACATCAGTAGCACAGACTCCAAGACTGACAATTAATAAATGGGACCTTCTGAAATTGAAAAGATTCTGGAAGACAAAGGACACTGTCAATAGATCAAAACAGCAGCCTACAGAATGTGAAAAGATCCTCACCAACCCCATATCTGATAGAGGGCTTATCCTTAAAATGTATAAAGAATTCAAGAAGCTAGACATGGAAAAATAAATAATTTAATTAAAAAATGGGGCACAGACCTAAATATAGAATTCCCAACAGAAAAATCCCAGATGGCAGAGAAGCACTTAAAGAAATGTCCAAACGGGGAGTCTGGTCCTGATCCTGAAGACCCTTCGGAGGGGTGAGAGGGTTCTTGGCCTGTGGCAGGAACCAGGAAACAGAGCGAGGGCATTTGGCAGGCGCAACCCTTGGCCAGTAGGGAAACCTGATCCAGTTTTAGAAGACCCATTGGATAGGATCGATAGGAGGAGATGGGTAGGCGCCAAGGCAAGAATTCACCCAATAACCTGAAAGGCAACATGAAAACACCAGAACCCAATGATCTTACAACAGAAGTATTTGAACACCCTAACACAGAAGAAGTGGAAAAAATTGACTTTATGAAAGCAATAGAGTCCCTTAAACAACATGTGAAAAATGCCCTTATAGAAATGGATGAGAAGTATAACCAAAAATTTGAAGAAATGAGTAAATACATACATGATACCCTGGGAAACCAAGAAATGTCCAACATCTTAGTCATCAGGGAATGCAGATCACAATAACTCCAAGATTCCATCTTATACCTGTCAGAATGGCTGAGATCAAAACCCCAAATGACAGCTTATACTGGAGAAGATGCGGAACAAGGGGAACATTCCTTTATTACTGACTGGAGTGAAAACGTGTACATCCACTGTGAAAATCACTATGGAGGTTTCTCAGAAAATTGGGAATCAGTCTACCTCAAGATCCAACTATACCACTCTTGGGCATATACCCAAAGCATGCTCAATCTTTCCATAAGGACACTTGCTCAGTTATGTTCATAGCAGCATTATTCATAATAGCCAGAACCTGGAAACAACCTAGATGCCCCTCAACCAAAGAAAGGGTAAAGCAAACATGGTACATTTACACAATGGGGCATTAGTCAGTTGTTAAAATAATGACATCAGGAGATTTGAAGGCAAATAGATAGAACTAGAAAAAAGTCTTCCTGGGTGAGGTAACCCAGACCCAGAAAGGCAAACATGGTATGTACTCATTTATAGGAGGATATTAGCTATAAAATAAAGGATGAGCATGCTGTAATTCACTGCCCCAGAGAAGCTAGATAATAAGGAGTGCCCAAAGAGGGGTGGGGCCACATGGATTTCCATGGGAAAGGAAAATAGAAGAGATTTACTTAATAAACTGTGGTCCAAGAGGGGATTGGAATATGAGGGATTGGGTTGGGGGTGTGAATGGAGGGAGAGAGTAATGAAAGAGACATCTTGATGGTTGGCATTTTGGGGTCAGATAGAAACCAGGTGCAAGGGAAAGTCTCACGAATCTACAATGATGACCCCCCCACCCCTCTAGGACTCCTAGAAATAATGGTTAGGTAACCTGAACTTGCCATCTCCTGTAATTAGATTGCTAACTACCATAATCATCAGAGAGCCTTCATCCAGTAACTGGTGAAAACATGCAGATTCCCACAGCTAAACACTAGGCCAAACTCGGGGAATCCTGCTAAAGACAAGGAGGAAGGATTTTAGGAGCCTGAGGGGTCAAGAAAACCCACAGAAACAACTAACCTGGCTCATAGGAACTCACAGAGTCTGAATTAACAACTAGGAAGCCTGCGTGGGACTGACAGTTGTAGCATGGTCTATTTGTGGGACTCCTAATAATGGGAGCAGAGCTGTCCCTGGTGCTTTGGGAACCTATTCCTCATACTGGATTTCCTTGCCAAGCCTAAATACGAGGGTAGGTGCTTAATCTTACTGCAACTTAATATGTTACTCTTTGTTGATATGCATGGAAGGCCTGCCCCTTTCTGAACTAGAAGAGCGGATGAGTAGGTTGGGAGTAGTGATGGAGGGGAGGTGGGGGGAAGTAACGGGAGGAGAAATTGTGGCTGGGATGTAAAATAAACAAGTAAAACAAAAAAAATAAAAAGATAAACTGATAGAAAATGTAAAGTTCACAGTGGTACATTATTCAGCCACAAAAGATTGAGATTTTATCATTAATAACATTCATGAGCCTGGAGGATGTAATGTTTAACAAAGAAGTACAAATACTGTAGGATTTCACTTAGACATGGATTATGAAAATATTTGTTTCATAGAAACTGAGGGTAGAATGGAGATTAAAGAAGCTGGGGGTTGGGGGGAAGGATAAATGGAGGAAGTCTGATTGATTAATCAGCAAAGGCAGTTGCTTTTTTCTTAGCTATATACTGTTTAACATACCATTAAATTTTATGACCAGTTTTAAAAATTATATTCAAATAAAAAGCATTTTGTTTTTGTATATATGTGTTTTTCCTGTGTGTATGTCTGTATATCACATGTATGCAGTACCTGTAGAGGTTGAAAGAGCCCCTGGATCTGGAATTACAGATGCTGTGAACTGCCATAAGGGTACAGGGACCCAAATCTGGGTCCTCTGGAAGAGTAGCTAGCTTTCTTCTTAGTCATCTCTTCAGTCCCTTTAAATGCACTTTATATTAAATTTTAAAATATTTATTTTGCTATTTTCTGTGCATGAAGTTTTTCTTGTATGCATTGCATGTGCAGCATGTATGAGCCTAGTGCTTGAGGAGGTCAGAAGAGGGCGTCAGAGATGGTTGTGAGCCATCATGAAGGTGCTGAGAATTGAATCTGTTTTTTTTTTTGTAAGAGCAACAGGTGGTCTTAATCACCAAGCCGTCTCCAGTGCTTTATACACATTTTAATTAAAATATAATTATCTCACTCTTGTCTTCCCTACCCTGTCTTCAGTCCTTCCCATGTCCATTCCTTTCAGCCTGTCATATAACCTCCTCTCACATTGATGGTCTCTTTTCTTTGATTATTGTTACACACACACACACACACACACACACACACACACATTCAAATTGGTGGGCCTGGTTTTCTTTGTGGGCATATGGTTTATGAACTGACCACTTTGTATTGGATCACCAATTAAGGAGAAGATAATTCTCCCCTTCTCTTCAGTCACTAATTTCCTGTAGCCATTTTTTTTTTTTTTTTTTGCCTAGGGGTGGGATCTAATGAAAGTTTTCCCTTTCTGAACTACCATGTCATGTCAATGATGGCTTGAGTACAAATGACTCCTACAGGTCCACATATTTTAATGTGTGGTCATTATGGAGTTGTACTACTTGAGAGGTATTGGGATTTGTGGCCTTGTTGGAATAGGTGTGACCTTAGTGGAACAAGTGTGTCACTGGGGTTGGACTTTGGATTTTCAAATGCTCGAAGCAATCCCAGTGTCTTTCTCTTCATGCTTCCTGCAGATCTGAATATAGAACTTTCAGCTATTTCTCCAGCACCATGTCTAGCTGCATACCACCATACTTCTTCCCATGCTGACACTGGACTAACTTCCGATCTGTAACTCAGCACCAATTAAATGCTTTCCTTTATAAGACTTGCCATAGTCATGGTGACTTTTCACAGCAATAGAAACCTGAACTAAGATAGAAGTTGGTGCTTGAGACCAGAGTATTGCTTGTCACAGGTCTAACCATGTTTTTTTGTTGGTGGGATGTGGGGTTTGGAAGAGGAAAGCAGTTCAGTGCTTTCAGTGGGGCTTAATGAATTTTCTAAGATAATATCTATCGATACTGTCATTTCCCACATCTTGTTCATGCACCCATTTCTAAGAGAGATAGTCTCTATGCACACTTCCTGGTATTCTCGATCTTATGATCCTTCTGCCTATTATCAGTTTTTAATACTAAGGCAAGTTATAATTGAGTTGATTTCACCATTTTTGTTACCTTTAATCTGTACCAATGGTTCTCAACCTTCCTAATGCTGTGACCCTTTGAATACTGTTCCTCATGTTGTGGTGACTCCCAACCATAAAATTATTTCGTTGCTACTTCATAACTATAATTTTGATACAGTTATCACTCATAATGCAATAAAGGCAGAAACTGTAAGGTAATTTGTTTTTCTTTGATCAGTGCCTTGAGTAGAAGACCTTGGAACTTTTCTCCTTTGCACATTTTGTTTAAAACAGGATGGGTTCCCTAGACTCAGCTCCTAGGTTCTTATTTCTCTTTCTAGTCACCAGAATTAGTATTTGTTCTCATCTTATATTTTGTGAGAAGTTTATTTTGACACTGGCAAATAACATTTAATATGTAAAGTTTTACCAGGAGAATATTACTGCTCTGCAAAGCCATGAAAATCCTACCCTCAAGAATGACTCCTTAAAAAATATACCAATTTCTACCGTATTCCTGTCTGACAAAGGCTAAGAGTGGAGATTTCAAAGCATAGGAAGCAAAGGCTTGACTTTATTAAACTGTCCTATATGCATTTGTCTACATAAATCTCAACTTCCCATTTATGTGGGACATCGTAAATGGCAAAAACAGAACCCCTTGCCCTCTCACCTCCTTCTAATATACTCTGCTTGTTTACTGAAAGCAAAGGTAGAGTATGATATATCCCATGTTGCAGCAGCAACATATTCTGTAATAAAATTTGGGAAGGATTGCTGGCATAATGTTATTTTTTGTATTTTCTACATATTATTTACACACAAACCCTCATATATTTTTTTTATTTTTTTTCAAACCCTCATATATTTTAAGCAGATTATTAGAACATACTATAATACATTTCTACTCTTATCCAAGGTATTGTAACTATGTAACTCATTTAACAATGTAATAAAAATTTCTATTCCTTGAAAATTATTATTGCCAACTGTTTAGGATAATCAGGAAATGGAGGTTAGTAATTTGTCATCTATTATAATTGACCTTGTAGTCACATTAGGTATGTTTTTAAGGTCAAAAAAAGATATATTTTAGATAGACAGGTTATCTTCGAACACTTCAGACTGAGGCTGAATACTTCAGTGGCTGGCTGTTTTGCTTTTTTGGTCTTCAGGTTGAACTCCAATATCGGTCTCTTTATTAATCGTGCTACAGCAGATTTCAAAACTCAGAAGGGACATGTTGAAGACTGATGTGAAGCAAACAAATCTGAAACTGAGTTTACTTTCCATTGTAAGTCTCCAGAATTTTTGCTTCTCGTTGTTGCTAGGGTCTGTGTTGCAGTTAATTGTAGAAATAATGATGAAATGTAGAGCTTTTCCTTCAAAATGGCCACAAAACAAATGAAAAATAGGGCAGATGGGGTGCAAACTGTCAAATGGAATCCAGCTTATACCCAGTCTAAGTGTATGTAATCCCCTCCTTCGTCCCTATGTAATAAACCAGTGGTTTGTATATTAGGAGGGGTCATTTTACGTGAGTTCAATTTGCAAGAGCAGACTAAGTTAATAAACAGAGCTGTGTCTAATATAAATTACTAGCCTGTTATTGGAATTGTCTAGAGTGATAGATCAGTTTTTGACTCAGATCACCATGTTCTTGTATGTACATACAAGCCATGTGTGCATTCAATATACAGTGTTTTAGGTAAAGAATGGACCCCAATGAATTACTCTGGTGGGTCTGTATCCCAGTGTCACACAAAAGGAACTTCAATTACTATTCCTCAGTTGGATATGAAAATTTAGCTGGTCTCAGATGTTCTAAAGTAAATTCACATGTCAGCCAACGCAAAAGCAGCACTGTCTCGAAGCAGGAAGTCTCCTGAAGGGATGCTTCCTGACAGCAGCTGGGTTAGTTTCTGTAGAGAATTCTGAAGTAACTAGGAGTATTTGTTGGTGGCCAGGGGAGCTATTTGAGACCAAGAGCACATTTGACAGAATATTGCAAAAATAATTTGATTGATTGGAAGATCCAGGAATGGAGGAAGACTTAGCTATAAGGAACAATGGAAGTGTAGCAAACAAGATGGCGCTGAGTGATACAAAGGATTATGTGTTGAGAGATGGAGCTGCCTCAGGGGAAGGAAACCAAGCACCTTAGTTCTAATGTGATGGGGGTCAATGAGAAGCCATGCTGATGAGTTCTTGAGGGAGATGCTGTATAAGGATAAAGATGCTTGCTGCCTAGACTGATTGCTTGGGTTTTGTTCATGAGACTCACATAGCAGGAGGAGAGAAATGACTCCTGCAAGTTGTTTTTGGACTTTTACATAGAAGACACATGTAACCCACACCCAAAAGAAACAAAATAAAAAAAAAAAGAAGGTGGTGTAAATTGTTCCAGATGAAAGAGAAAAAAAAACCCCTAAAAGTAGAGTATCATATTTGTTAGCAGCAAGAATGGTGAACTGGTGAGAACACCAAAGAGGAATAACTGTGACCACTGAAGGCTGTAGAGGGGACTGGGCATGGTAGCGTTGTGTCAACACTGTTGGGTGAGAGCTGTCCAACAGGGTGAGAACTTAGGCCTCAATACTCAGGTTGCTCCTGCCAGGTGCTGTTTGTTTGAATGTAGAGGTATATGCTCTTGTCATTCAGGGTTTGTGCTCCAACGTATCCATTCAGTGAAGTAGCATTCCTGTAACTACCTTTTTTTTTTTTAAAAAAAAATTTATTTATTTATTTATTTATTAAAGATTTCTCCCTCCTAAGTTAAATTGATCTTGTACATTGAGTTTTATTTCAGAGATGGCCACTAGAGGGCATTGCTTTATTTCAATAAAGGAACATATTAGAAACCAATAAAAAAAAAAACCAAAACAAAACAAAAACAAAAAACAAACCTGTCTTAATTTTAAGAAGGGGACCTGTCTAGGATAAAGGAAAACTTGGTCATGCAATATTGATTCAAATCTCAGTTCTTTTTAATTGTTTCACAATTTTTTTCTGTCCACCCCCCCTTTTCCTTTTCAGATAGGGTCTCACTATATAGCCTAGACTAGACTGGATCTTTGTATCTCAGGCTGGCCTCGAGCTCATAGATCTTCCTGCCTCAGCTTACCAAGTCCTGGCATCATAGATATGTACCCATCTAAGTCCATACTTTCATCTGTTGCCTTCTTTTGATTTTAGCACTTCTCTTCCCTGGGCCATTCTTTGCACTATAATATGTGAATTTAACAAAATGATGTAAATGCTTAGTTTTTATCAGTATTTGTCACAGAACAAAAATAAAATCCAAACTAGAAGACATGAAAGTGAGATGCGGACTTGGTGGAAGAAAGGGAGGTAGAGGGTCTTGAAAGAGTATAAGAGAAGGTAGAGAGATGTGTGTAACATGATGGTATGCTATGCATGATGATATAATCCAAGAACAAAGTTACAATAAGAAAAAAACAAAAGAAAATTAGTTATCTCTGTTTCAACAAGTTCATGCTCATGCACATGTATTTGCTTCTTCCCAAATACATGTTGTCCATATATACATGCTGAGCGGAAATACAGAGGCTTATTAGTGCAATATAAATTTAATCTTATTACTATGAAGAAGTAGATGATTATATTACCAATAAATGAGTGGTTGATTGATTTGGCCTCCTTCTGACTTATGTCATACCATATTTCCATCTTAGAACTTCAGTATTCTTCTAACTGGTAGCTAACTCCCTGTGTTAAACAGATGGCCAAGAGCAAATGATGCTGAGTATGAACTGGACACAGTTGACCAAGAGCAAATGATGCTGAGTATGAACTGGACACAGTTGACCAAGAACAAATGATGCTGAGTATGAACTGGACACAATTGACCAAGAGCAAATGATGCTGAGTATGAACTGGACACAGCTGACCAAGACCAAATGATGCTGAGTATGAACTGGAGTGCCTAGACATTTCTGTATGCTTCTTTTAGATGCAGGTTTCTCAATCATTGTTACTGAAAGGAAAACATTCCTATATTTTGGTAAACTTCAGGGAAGATAGAATGCTCATATGTTTCTGAACCTGGTTATATTATTGACTTTTCCAACGACAGAAAATAGGCCCAGGTACTATGGACAGCATTGACTTGAGGTCTAGAGAGAAAATACTGTAACAATAAACAGACCTGAGTCACTCTCTGGTATAATATGTCTCCTTTGTTCTGCTCAGGCTCATCTTAGACCACTAAGTGAGTTCATCCATGCATAGTATGGTATCTACTATGCATTTATATCCATTATATGTGACAATGTTCTAAGAGGTTCCTACCTGCAAATGGAAAGTCAATGCATTCCAGATTTGAAAACTACGGAGAAGAACATTGGATTGATGAACCCAACATTGTTTCTCAGTCAATTTTAAAATAAATTATATGAGCATGCCTGACTTGTTTAAATGGAGATATAGGATCACACTTAATTCCTTCTTATTAACAATTACTTGGTTCACAGTGCATGCCATTGTATGTCAAAATTAAATCTTTGTATCTTAAACTGAGAGTATTGTTCACTAACCAATCAGGTGAAAAAAAGCAAGTTGGTTTTATGTTTTGTATTATAAAATAATTTATTTATCAACTACATTTTATGATGTATGATTCCCCTCTGTATGCTGTGAAAATCATTGGTTAATAAAGGAATTGGCTTGGCCTATAGCAAGGTAGAACTTAGTTAGGTGAGGAAAGCTAGGCTGAATGCTGGGAGAAGGAAGGCCGAGTCAAGGAGAAACCATGGGGCCACTGCTGGAGAGAGATGGGCTGAAACTTTGCTGGTAGGCCATGACCTCATGGTGATGTACAGATTAATGAAGATGGGTTAAATTAAGATGTAAGAGTTAGCCAATAAGAAGCTAGAATTAATGGGCCAAGCAGTGATTTAAATAATACAGTTTCTGTGTGATTATTTTGGGGCTAAGCATGTGGAACTAACTAGCGGCCATCTTGCTACAATTTTAGTCCTAGCAAAACAAGGAATCTTGTAAAGATGACCTTGCTGGAGCAGATGGTGAGGTTTCCTCAGACCAATACAAGTGTCACTTTTACTTAAAGATAATTTAAGCTATTTATCTCAGATTCTTGTCAACCCTTGATCAGTCACACAATTAAACTCTCCAATATGATTCACTTGCAAGCTCCATTCGTGTCTGGGCTGTGTTAATAATAAGGCAGGCATATTCCATACTGGGCATTGACAATGAATTTTTTTTTCCATTTGTGTCTCCAGAAGCCTGAGTCTTTCATCATTATCTGTCAAACACGCGGTCTGGCTCTAGGAGACATTTTAGATTAGTGTGCCTGTTGGTCTTAGTTTCATCTTGTGGAGATTTTAATTCAGTCACATTCATCATCTTTAGCTCTTTGTAAGATATCGGTGATGACTCGACTCCATTGCTGCTTGCAATTTTCTGTTTGGTTTAGTAGAACATTATTTAAAAATGCTCTCAAAGCCTTAACAAATACTATTAATGGGCCAGCGAGATGGCTTACAGCAGTGGTTCTCAACCTTCCTAATGCTGCGACCCTCTAATGCAGCTCTTCACCATGTGGCGACCCCCCAACCACAGAATTATTTCATTGCTACTTCATAACTATAATTTTGCTACGGTTACTAATTGTAATGTAAATATCTGATTTTCGACTTCTGTGAAAGGATTGTTCAAGCCCCAAAGGAGTCTTGACCCACAGGTTGAGAACCCCTGGCTTAGAAGGCAAAGGAATGTGCCCTACAAGCCTGTTAACCTGAGTTCTTAGACTTGAAAAATTTAAATGACATTTATTTATTTGTGTGCCCATGTCTGTGTGTCAGATATCAAAGGACAACTTACTAAACTCAGCTCCTTCCTCCCCAGATGTGGATTTCCAGAATAGAGCTCAGATAATCAGGCTTGGCTTCAATGGCCTTTACCTATTGAGCCATCCTATTAGCCTTGATAAATGATTTCATAAGACCCATAAACAAAATCTTTCCATAGAACATGCAGTTGTATCATATAACTGTCAGATAGCAGACCATGAAGTGACTCTTTAACCATACAGCAGCATTTCCTACTCTTTAGCATTTAGTGTGAAACAGTTTACAGTTTTACAAGGAAAGCACCGTGGTCATAAATAAGAGCTCTTATAAAGGGTAGGGGAGCAATCACTCCACTGTGACTCTCCTGGATGGTTTCTGTTTCTCTTTAGTTCTGTACCCTATTGCCAAGTCAATTTGCCAATTAGGTTTCAGAGAAATGAAGGACCAGTCTTATGTCTTAATTACCCTTTGCTTTAACTAAAGGCCAGATACGCATCAATATTAGTATGCTCTGAAATAATCTGCATCACTTATTCTATCTCCTGCCTTTCTATGGTTTTCATCACCTAGAGAATGAACTAATTTTATAATACTTATAGCACATTTAACTTTAACAGAAGATGCACATGCCTGAAAAAGAAAATTATTTTCACTAGAGCCAGTTAGAGATGATAACTAAATAAATAAGGATTTTTAATGGAGCACGATTTTCTTAATCAAATCTTCTCCCCAAATTATTCTGCCTGTAATGTCAAGATAAGACTCCAAAGGCAGTAATTGGTCACAGATTAAGTTTTATTCTTTTTTTTTTATCTTGAACTATGTGGTCAGCTCTTGGTTGTTCATGATATAAAGAAGAATTTGATATGCGAAATTAAAGATTTTGAGATGCGTCTTCTGCCTTCATTTCTAAACCGCATCACTGAACTCCCTTTGAGACAGGGACACTGTCACTGGTAGGGTTCATAACAGTAGGAAGAAAGCTAAGGAAAACACAAATATTTCCATGCCCAAAGGTTGTGTCCCTGCCTGCCCTGGAACTGTGAGTAGCAAGAATGACTGGTCATCATGCTGTTCCAGTAGGATCTGGAAGGCTTTAGACAGAATTTCTGTGTAAGGGGCAATGCTGAATGGCCAATATAGATAATAGCATTTTCTATTTACTTTTTAAAGACTCACCCATATGCCTTCCTTAGGTACTTTCATGGCTGTGTAAGAAACAGCTACACAGCATGAGTTATGTTTTTCTGCCTCTGAGAAGCCCAAGAGGCAGCCAGATTAGATGACATGCTCACAGTTAGTTATCAAGGTGATGAAAACAGTATCAAAATTCAACCGTACACTTACTGTAACTACTTCCTTTCTCAGTGGCCAATTCCCATATACCTTCCTTGAATTAGGACATGGGTTTTCAGAACACAGCACATCGATTCTCTCCACTGCTCTTTGAGAAAGGCATTGTTTTAGTCTGTAACTCTACTGCTTTATCCTGCAGAACATCTGTGAAGTTACATGTTCATAGAGCAGAATTTTTAAGTGGTAGCTCAACATTGCTTTTAAAATGCCTAGTTTACAATTTCAGTTCTTCTTCTTTACTTTGAGATCAATCTCTTATCTCTAGGCTTTTGTGTTAATTTCTACCACTCAACAACGGGTCTTGTGACTCAATTAGATAGACCCCTATTTTGCTCTAAGCTAGTAGAAGACCTGTGGATGATTCTGTGCACTACAAAATTCTATGGAGATAAATTATACACCTCAGAATGCACCAGCAACACATTGTCCTTGATTCTCAACAAAGATTAGAGCCACTGGAATTATATAAAAAATAGAAACATATTGCCTATATGCCAAAGAGTATATGATGTAATAGTTGTCCTTGATTCTCAACAAAGATTAGAGCCACTGGAATTATATAAAAAATAGAAACATATTGCCTATATGCCAAAGAGTATATGATGTAATAGTTAAGGAATTTAGGTCTCAATGAAATGTTTTTTAGAATAAAAATACTTTCTTGTTTGCTTCTATGTTTAATTGTTACGTGATAGAACACCTCTCAATGACACAAGGGAAGATGTCCTGTCTTCAGGGGAGGACCTGAAACTGAAGTTTCATAAGACTGGCTCATGAAATTTAGAACCAAAACATAATATTTATGATCACTAACATCACTGAATCAAGTATCTTGAAAACATATTTCCCTAAAGACACATGAACTTGATATCAGAAACATTTTTTTCTCTGGATTATAGTAATAGAATTTGAATTTGAATTTTCCTTATGTGATCCAAAATAAGTTACCTAGGTTCTTTAAATTCTAAGATTATTTTAAAGTTGTGTGTGCTATGGGAATATCGTAGGTGATAGGGATGCTTAATTTTTTTCTGATCTTTTTGGTAACTATATGATTTTCATTTTGAAATAAATAAAATTTTCGCTATTAATCTCAGCCAAGAAGCTTATGTTTTTGAAAAAAGACTAAATTCTCTAAAATAAGTGAACTACACATCCATCTACTTCAAACATTTTTATTCTAGAAAACTCTGTTTTTTGTCTAGTCAGGTAAATTGTACCTTGATTGTGGAGATAAATATGGAATGACTTCCTGGATTCGGTTAGCATTTGGCCATGAATACACAAACATAATAGAACAAGTTAGATTGGCTAATCTATGAAGAAGCACTAATAACTAAAGACATATGCTTTTAGGATTTCAAAAAACAATTCTCACTTGAAATTGACTTTCAGGAGTAGAAAACAGAAAAACTTACATGTTGGCAGCCCTTCCTCCACTTTATCACAATCCAACAATTTCTTTGGAAGTTGCAGTTTATAATAGAAATAGCAATTCCTAAAAGAATTAACATCAGACTACACAAGATAATTGTATTCAAAACTTTTGAGAAATTATCTCTTATTTCTCATTGTAGCCTCTTCATTACACACACACACACACACACACACACACACACACACACACACACACACACACACCTTTCTGCCCTCATTCCCATACTGGCTAATGCCATGACCATTTTGTTCTTCAAGTGAGCTCAGATCTTCTTTCTCTTCACACACACACACACACACCTTTCTGCCCTCATTCCCATACTGGCTAATGCCATGACCATTTTGTTCTTCAAGTGAGCTCAGATCTTCTTTCTCTTTTACAATTGTTTCCACTTCACTTCTTCTTCTTTTTAATCTTAAAGTGCATATGCCCATCATGTCTCTCATCTGATCTACGGCAGTAGATTTTCAGGTAATCTCTGGCTCCAATTACTACCATCCTGATTAATCCTAAACCTTGCTAAAGACAATCATATTCCTTTCTTTTAAATTTTAATTTTCATGCTATTCCTAGTTCCACCTCACTTCCGTCCTCTTGCTTGTGGCAATCATATTCTTAAGATCACAACTGGTAGATTTCCTGCTCAAAATTCTGTTTGTATGCTCAACATAAGATACATACAGTTCCTCAGCATGTGAGTTTGCATAGCAGTGCTTGCTAAACTGATTTTTTCTGGATGCTACCACACCAGTAAAACAGGTACATCCTCTGGAACTGACAGTCAAGCTGAAAGTCAAATGATGTTTTAGTTAAAGCCCATTACAAAACAGTAATCAAGCACCTATTAACTTAGGAGATTTAAATGCAGATTACTAGGTTTCTCAGTTCTCTTCTCTCTTCCAACTACCTATCCATCCAGATTCCTACACAGAGACAGTGCGGATGGAAGGGAAATGTTAAAACAAGAATGGGTCATCCTATTATTTTTAATTTGTTTGATCTGGATTTGTTTACAGGTGAAACTGGGCTTTAGGGTAAGTGAGCTTTCTTTTCTTTTTTAAATTATAATCGTTTTGTTTGTCTTCAGTGTCTGTTAACACACAACTAACAGCCTACCTCATCCTGCCAAGCTAAATGTGTCAGTAATTACTGCGGCCTGTATAGAATTACATTTATTTTTTAAATTGATTAAAATTCTTTAATCCATTGCAACAAAGACTCTTAAGTTCCTCTCCCAGAAGCCAGGACACCAGGCATCCCACAGGGCATCTTTCGTTGCCCATGTCTGTTCCTAAAAATGTTTCAGGTTCATCATTGCCTCCATTATTGCTTTAATAATAGATTAATATGCTTACAACTTTAATAAAACCTAAACTGGGTTAAATTAACACCAATTTTCATATTTTATTGGTGAAGAGAATATGCTTTGTAAAAAAGTAGGAAGAGTGTGGCATTTTAGTAGTTCAAGCTAAAAATGTTTGAAAACAAGTTAGATGAGTCCTTTTTGCCTTCACCTGGAGGAAGACTGTTCTCATTGTTGCATTGGAGGGAGGAAAGAGCTTTCTGACCCGTGATGGCTCTCAGGCCCTGTCTGGGGGTACAGTGACACTTGGCTCTCTTTTTGGAAGCCCTGTATCTGGAAGTCATTTGGTTATAATTGTCACATCATATCAGATTGGAAAGGCATTCGGTGGCCTGTGCATCTTCCTCATATGGTTTTTTAGCAAACACCGAAAGTCAACTTTGTCTTTATCCTTTATAAGTCTTATTTGCCAAAGAAAAATTTCTTATCACAAACACTTCTATTGCTTTACTCTAGGAGATGCGGTATTTGCTCAGAGCTCTCAGAAATTCCAGTTTCATTAAGTTTGGAAGCCTGTCTCCACCTCTTTTGGAGGCATTCTTCTTTTCCTATATTAAATGGGTAGTTGTGCATGGTTTTTTTTTTTTTTTTTTTTTTTTGGCTTTTAAGTCAAGGGAAAAAAATGGACGTTCAGTCAGCTGTTGGAACTCACAGAGTGCCGCTTCTTTAGCTGGAGTTTAAGAAGTAGTTTTGGAATGGAGTTGATTTTATAGGTTTCCCTGGATGCTGATGTCTGGTTGCAATCTGTAAAAATGTTGTTGATAATGAAAGCAGAGGTTGCTTCTGTAATGGGAGGAAATGTAGATGCCAGTTTCTTTGCGGGTTGGTGCACCATTTGGCATGAAAGAATCTAGTGTTTTATCGGGGAGAGTGGATTTGTGCTTGTCAACAAATGCTCTATATGTAGAAGACCATGGCGTTGGAAAGTGATCTCTGGAAAGGGTGGGACCATCATGCAGAGGTGAGAAGTAGTCTTTACTGACTGCATTTGTCTAGCAAGGGCTACACTTTTGCAAGCGTTTGTTGTGTCCTACATTGACACAGACTAAATGAACTTATGACTGAATGAAAAACATGGTGGAGGAGTGAAGATCAAAATAGAATTGCCTCAGATTACTGAAGTACGAAGAATATGAAGTCAGTCTACTGGGATTACTGGAACTTTTACCCCCTCAAATCTTATTTTTCATGATTGAAGTTATAGGCCACCCCTGAGTGGTTTATGTTTTTAAAACATTTAGCAATGAAATACAAATTATGAAAGATGCAAATATTTGACACAGGGAATCAAATATTCATGATGCTTACAACAAATGATATTTACAAGCTACATTTAGATGGAACAGTAAAAATTTTACAGGATTTTACCACCACACTAGTTGGGGAACTAGAAACAGCTAAATATTTTAATGCTTCTGATTATTTTACTGTTTGACGAAAACAGGTGTAACCTCAAAAATATATATCAAGGGCCAGGGATATAGTTAAATGATAAATGGCAAAAAACAAAAATTTAAGTTAATAAAGAAAATGTGTAGGTCTTGTTTATATATGAGTATCTGGTTTGGGTTAGGGTGGGATTGTTTTTTAGTGATCATTTAAAAATATGTGAATTCTATATAGCAGAATTCGATACAGCACTGGTCAACACAACATTACCGGCTAGAAATTCGCAAAGATATGTGCAAACTTACTCAAAAGGATCTTAAGATCACACTCTTAAATCTTTTGTTTTTTTTATTGGTCATAGACCTGTAATGTCCCCACTCAGTAGCTGTTTGTCTTGTTTAGGTCTCTTCTATGACACATGCCCAGTTAAAATCAATTGCTCCTTTTCTAATACTTCTATGGAAGCATTCTGCCCTGAATTCTAGTTCTTTATGTGTATGTCTGTTTCTTTCCCAGATGACATGTTCTAAAGACAGGTAATGTTACTCCATATTGTGTCACATATCCGGGTAGCAACTAACGTATGCCTTCCTTATGTATAATGAACCCTACATAAATATTTGTTGAACAAATGAGTAAAAAGAAAAATGACGCAGTTAATCATCTGGATGAAAATCACATTAAAACCCTACAAAGTCCTGACTGGAAATAATTCTCTTGTCATCCTGGTCATGAAATAATATTTAGTGTGCCCCTAGGTGTAGGTAGTATTCAGTGTAGATGAAATTATACTGAATTACTGAGTTCAATTAGTCCATTAATTCTATCATCATTTTGTAAAATATGTCCAAGAGATACCTTAACTCATAATTGGAATTGAATTACTTTAGCATTTTATTAAGAGACATGTTGGATTCACATCTCCATTAAAAGGGTAGAGCTTCATAGTCTTGTAGGTGGACTTGTTAAGTGTACTCCCAATCGCTGGACAGAGTGCATTGAAAATGCCATCCTGGCATGGATGCAGGACACTTCAGAAACAAGGAACTACAAGAAGAGTATGAAGGGGGTTGTCAAGAATCTTCAGAGTGGTAGGAATTGAAAGGTTTGGAGGTGGCTCTTTTGTCCCACAGTGAAGCTCTGGAGCTTGATGGATGTTCCATTGAAATTGATAGTCAAAATAGACCCCTGAAGTCGAAGAAAGCAACAACAGGAAAATGTGAAAGCTTTCATTTAGCATAAGTCCTCGTCAGGTGGGCAAGTTCATCCCTCATGCCGAGGTATTTAAGTGCAAAGGAGAATCTGAAAAGGAAAAAGAATAAAGTGATGGAGATTCTACCCCACGAAAACATTCCTCCATTTCCTAATGCTGCTGTATCTTCTTTCTGTCAACCCCAGTAGACTAGGAAAGCTCTAGAAGGCAAAATATAATCTACTTCCCCAGCCCCGTTGGCACTTACCTCCCTTGAACTGCATTGCTCCTTTGGCAAACCTACAGATCATTTTCAGCTCTTCTTCATCATCCTGAGTTATGCCTTACCATTTGCTCTTCTGCCATGTCAGCAATGGCAAGATCTGGGATGTAAGGGAGCTAACCCTGACTGAGCAGCTGTGGTCAGAGTCTGACCCAAATCATTACTATAGTCTGTTCTGGCTATAGCATATTCTGACTGCCAGTCATCCAGGCACCTGGCCCCACAGTAGAGCTAGGGTGTGGACCCTACTATCTGGCGATAGGAGCCGTGAACATGGCCCATCAGTGAGATGGCTTTGTGTTCCTCGCCATTTCTTTCAATCCCTTGCTCCTACTTACAGCCTGTAGTAGAGGCTCCACCTCTGCTTCTTCTTTTCTCTTTGTTCCTCTTCTTTCTGAGACTCAGCAAGGATCCACTAACTATCTAATTCAAGGTGTGAGTACCTGACCTTTGATGGTTTCTTGTTACTCTCCAGATCTGGGTAACTAGATAGCCTTTGCAAAGCTGTGTTTGGTGCAGTACAAATTCAGTCTCTCCAACCTTATCTATGTCTTCCCAATGTTTAGTAAACTGTTTACCTAGTCACTTGATGACCCTTCTTACCCTCCATTCTACCCTCCATTCTTTAAATTCTATTCTCTTGGCCTTTCTCATGTTCAACAGGTAAATCAATTTTTACTTTTTGGGAAATTATGGATAACCATTTCCTTTTAATCTAAACATTTCTGCTTCTATAATCTCTCTTTTTAAATTGATTTTTTATTGAGCTCTGCATTTTTCTCTGCTCCCCTCCTTACCTCTCCCCTCCCCTTCCACCTTCTCCCAGGTCCCCATGCTCCCAATTTACTTAGGAGATCTTGTCTTTTTCAATTTCCCATGTAGATTAGATCTATGTGTGTTTCTCTTATGTTGTGATCTAGCTGCCCTCACTCCCCCAGACTGACAGTGGAACTTCCTTGTGGTCTGTAATGGACAAGGACGTTTGTGTTCTTTCTGGCCGGTAGTTTCCCACAGAAGCAGTAGAGGTATAAAAAGCTTTAGCTCGGGGCAAAATAAAGGTTGCTGTTCTTCCATCTGAAAAGAAGCCTCCCTGTCTCAATCCCAGCACCCCCTGCCAGTCTTGGCATCCAGGCTGTGCTGGTGAGGCACTCTTAGGGTCCTCATTGCTGTCTATATTCTCTGGGATTGTGATTTGTGGGCTGGTTTTCTTTGCTTTATGTTTAAAAACCATTTATGAGTGAGTATATGTGATAATTGTCTTTCTATGTCTGGTTTACCTCACTCAAAATGATGTTTTCTAGTTTCATCCATTTGCCAGCAAAATTCATGTTATTTTTTTCTGCTGTGTAGTACTCCATTGTGTAAATGTACATTTTCCTTATCCATCCTTAGGTGGAGGTGCGTTTTAGGTTGTATCCAGGTTCTGGCTATGACAAACAAAGCTGCTATGAACATGGTGGGAATTGAACTCGGGGCTTCAGAAAGAGCAGCCAGTGCTCTTAAGCACTGAGCCATCTCTCCAGTTCCATGTACAATCTCTCTTTTTATATCATGTCTCATTTCTTTAGTTTTAAAGTTGGCTTCTCTCTGTTTTACTGTCACCTTCCTTCTGTGTGCACCTATTTAGAAGTTGCTCAGCAGCAGTTCTGACATGGTTTTTTGTCTTCCAGGTGTCTATTTCTTCCAATTCCTCCCTGGCACGGGTAAGTTCTTTCTGAGACTGTCACTAAGCCTCTGCTGTGTGAAGCATGGCTCACTGTGAAGGCCACACAGCTGACTGATGTTGATCACGGCCTGCTTGCAATCCTGTCCCATGTGTCCTATGTGTGCTATTTTCAGGGACTGAAAAATGGTCTCTACTCTGTAGGCGTAAGTCACAAACAATGCCACAGCAGTTTGGAATTATGATTAATAGGGTATTATTTATTTAAAGGGGAAAAAACTTACAGATCACCGTCAGCCCTCTGTACAACCAGGAAGGGAGTCTAGCCGCCAGCCGAGCAGGA
>NC_022012.1:57248802-57278290 GCF_000317375.1 Microtus ochrogaster
TGGCCGCTTTTTTAAAGGGAGAGAGACCACGCCCCAATGGGCTGGTATCTCAGCGGCTATAGGCTGGAGGAGCGGAAGGACCTCCCGCAACACTACTCCATTAGCAAGTCTGGGAGGGGCACTCTCACACATAGGTGGTGGATCCCATTCAGTGGGATGCCATCTAGGAGTTCAGAAGCAGGTTAATGTTCTCTACCAATTAAAGAATTAAAGGACAGGAAAGAAGTATTTCTGGAAATCTCGGAGAGAGTCACAGCAGAGTCATCATATGATACCCTGGGAAACTGGGTCTCCCCTTCTTAGTCTCATTAATAAAAGAATTTAAGAACAGACACAAAACAGAAGCTCAAGGACAAAGAACAGAGTCAAATGGAAGCTTGGGGACAATTTATTAGATTTCAAAGTAAAACCCCAAGGCAGGGAAAGCTGTAAGTCTCACAGTTGCCTGGACAGGAGCAAGAGAAAGGAGAAGAGAAGGAACAAAAGTCAAGCTGCTTGAGATAAAGCAGCTTGGAGGTCAGCCACCTGGCAGCAGGCAGTCACTTGGTGGGAAGAGGAGCTTTAGAAAGAGAGTTCTTTAGAGAGTTTAAAAGCATACTTAGGCTCTGGAAACATCCATGCGAAAAAGAAGAGTAGAAAAAGAGATAGTTATATCTCTTTGAATCAGGTCTTAGGAAGGTGGCCAGTTTCAGCTGAACCTCAGAGAGGCATGTAGGGACAGCACAAGGAGTCAGGAATCTTGGGAAGGAAAGGCTTATTATCTTAAGGTGACATAATCTTTTTAGGGGTGGTTCCTTAGCCAGATTCTTGACTGCTGCACTAGACAAACCCTTAAGGGAGGGAGGAGACAGGGTCAACATGGTTATAGACATGCTACAAGATTGGTGTGCCGCCTCCCCCCATGTAGAAGAAGATGGCCATCCCGGGTTCTCCATAAGGCTGTTCCCCCGATATGTGACTTGGTCTTGATTTTATATCATCTCAAGTACTATGCACCCATATATCAGCAAGGAGGTACACCATCCCAAATTATACGTAGAAAGGTAGCCACATCAAGATGAACGTCATGTACCACCCACATGAATAAGCTTCAGTTATCCCAGCTTCCAGTGTCTTTGTCCCATGTCTTTATTACTTTTTAAGTTCTTCTCACATATATTACATCCCCACTGCCATTTCCTCTCCCTCCCCTGCCCTCCCCTCCCCAGTCTTCCCCTCTACTCTTTTTTCCCCAGATCCACCCTCTGGACTCCCCTCAGAAAAGAGAAGACCTCCAGGGACACCATACAATTAGCCTAATATTCTAATATAAGACTAGGCTTATACTATCACATCAATACTGGGTGAAGGTGTTTATTACTTTTAATTTTCTGAAATTTAAGGGTGTTTTGAGAACACTTATGGATAAATATATGTGTTAAATTTGTATCATATCGATGTAATTTATTTATTTTTAGAAGTCACAAAACTCCACACATTCTATTTTGAAATGAAGAATTGAACCTTTCAAATTTCTATAATCTGTCTTTATTTCATGGTTAGGAAGGAGGGTTTTTTTTTTCAGTGCTGATATCTGTAGTTTAAAATGACATGTACCGAGAAATCACTTCTTATTTATTCCCACTGCTGAGAATATTGCACCAAAGAGGCATTAGGCTTGCTTCTCTACCCCTATACTCTGCTAGCGTGACTCTCTTCTCCCCATCTCCCCTCTCAGTCTCCTTAAGCCCCTTGGTGGATTGGATTCTGCTTTTGTGTTATCTGCGAGTATATGAGCTTATGTATCCATAAAGTCTAGGGCCCATAAACAAGAGATAACATGTGATATTTGTCCTTCTGAGACGGACTTAATTTGTTTAATATGATTATCTTCAGACTCCTCTATTTTCCTGAAAATGACATGGCTTTGTATTTTAGTGTTGAAAAAAAAAAAGCAAACAAAACAGCTCAGTGTGTATGTAAACCACAACTTCTTTATCCATTCCTCTGTTAATGGATGCTTAACTTGGTGCCATTACTTATCTGTTATAAAAAGTGGTGCTGTAAACTGACTGATATGCAATCAATTGAAAATCGATGCACAAGCATCTCAGTACTATGTTGACTTGGCGTCCTTTGGATGCATGCCGGGAGAGATATAGCTGGGATGTATGGGATTATTTTTAAGACCCTCTATATTGATTTTCACAGTGACTGGAGACTTGTTCATATCTCATCAGCGAAGAAAAGGAGCACTCATCTGTCCACACAGGAAAAGAAGTTCTGAAGGGCTTCATGATTTACTAAGCCAGGTGCATCAATTTAAGGAGCATTATGATGTATCATAGGAGCTGCTTCATTTATGACAAGTGTGGCAGAAAGATCTGTGGGAAATCAAATTTATAACTTTCTAAGAGAAACTTTCTTTCATGAGAACACTATCATTGTATCTTTAAACGGGGAAAAAAATCAAACCTCAAGTCTATAGTTTTCACTTGTGTGTCTGTCAAGATCAGTGATCACTCCACTGATTCAAATGTTTTAACACCTATAATAATGAGTGACAAAAATTTCAGTGTGTAGTGAAATCTTAAAAAATATCTTGGTAGCTATAATTGCGACCAAAATGTTGACATTTAATGAGTTGGAGATCAGGGATAGGCATGGACTCAAATTCCAGAAACTACAACTTCTCACTGAAATTTTCTGCAGTAAAAATAAATTCTGATATGAAATCATTATTTTTTAAATGAAATCTTTAAAACTACAGAAACACCAAAGCACAGTTTTGCTAATTGTCAATTGGGCAAATACCCTAATATTTGTTCATGTGCACATTGGTGATTAATTCAATAAACACAGTTTTATACAACAGTTCTACTTTTAGGTCCTTTTTCATTCAGTAAAAGTATGAACCATCATCTTCATTAAAGGAAATAACTCATCTAATTGCTATATTAAAATGTCCCTCTATTCTCAATACAGCTTCATAGTAGTTAATACTCAACGAGTGACACAGCAATTAATTCTAGACATAGAGAAGAATCTTGGATGGCAAGTGACTCTTACATTCCTATCATTCTTACATTGGTCCCACCTTGTTATACTGCCTTGATCAACTCATTTAATCTCTCTGAATTTGTATTACTTGCCTGAAAAGGGAGTGGCTCAGTTACATGTCTAAGATGCACCCTCTTCTGAGAATCAATAAAATTGTAAATAGTATCAACTTTTACTCTCAGACTGCAGAATAGGATTAGAAACTGAGGCACAGAAGGTAAAAACCCCTTTTATGTCATGAAACAGAATTTCCAAATAGACCCGGAATTGTTTCTTGTACAGCTTGGGGGATTTGTGTGAAGAACACTGAGCACAAGTTCAAGTTCACCCCAGTTCACCGAAAACAGCTCAGGCATGATTTTATTTTATTATTGCATAGAATTTATTCAAATACCTATTGAGATGACCTGAGAGTCTAGAGAAAAAAAAATCAATGAATCATTGATGAAGATGAATCATAAACAGAATCCTAATGAAAACTTCGTTATTTCATTTTAATTTATTGCCTTCCTTTGGATGAATGTAAGTTGTTTTAGTCACTGTGAAAAAGGAGGTTTGATTCAGCTTCTTCTTGTAAGGACTGTGAATGAGGTTCAGTTTTCTATGATGGAGCAAGGTCACCAACAGGTACAGTTTCTTGCCTTGTCTACCATACTTAGGCCAAACTGCCAACTTCCCATGAAGCCAAAATCAGTATGTGACTGTAGAAGGGTGGGGAAGTTCTGGAATTGCTGATGGTAGGATTAATCTTTTCCTCTCTACGTTATTGCCATCCAGTCAAGGATGACAGAGAAAAAAGTGGGGACCATCTAGGCCTCTTGCAAAAATTTCTCTTCTCCAAAATCATCTATAGTGTCCCTTTATCTCCTCTCTGGACTTTAAAAAAAGGGACTGCCTGTTTTTAGTTTTATGTGTGTGTGTCTGTGTGTGCGCATTTGTGTACATTTATGTGCAAATGCCTTATGAGTCAAGAAGATGGTGTTGTAGCTCCTAGAACTGAAGTTACAGGGACTTGTGAACTGCCCAGTGTTGGTTCTTTAAACTGAATTTGGTTCCTCTGCAACATCATTTTGTACCCTCTACCAATTCTCTCTCTCTCTAGACCCATCCTCTTGGGAATTCTTTCATAGTTCTTTGGTCATCAGGATTCTGCAGATTTCTCCTATAAAGTGACCTGCAAAAGAAATACTTGTTCATGTCATATATGTTGGATTTTGACAAATAATAATTCTTTACAATTTATGTGTGCTGTTCCATGCTTTGATATATGCTTACATCTCGCATATTTATCACTTTTTGTGGCAAATAGGTTTAGAATAGAATCTCACAGAAATTAAAAACATGTTTAAAGCATCATTGTTTTGTCACTGTTTGATGAAGTGAAGGATGGTCACATTTTAAACACACTGACAGCCAATTTATACAACTGATAGTGGTTGCTATCATTAGCAGTGATGTTGATTTCTGCGTGTGTTTGTGTATGTTGTCATGTGTGTAACTGTCATGCACGTATGTGTGTGTGTGTGTGTGTAATCCAGAGGTTAATGTTAGGGGTCTTCTCAATTATTACACATCTAATTTTTTGAGACAGGAACTTGCAATGCATCCAAAATTCATTGGTCATCAATCCTTTCAGACTCTAGTTTCCAACTTCCTAGCATTGTGATTACAAGTGCACGCAGACACACCTGACATTTTATGTGGGTGTTGATGGAAGCTCAGGTTCTCATTCTCAGGTGGCAAGCACTTTACCAACCAAGTCACCATCTCCCTAGGCCCCAGTTAGGCTGATTTTCAATTATTTTTTCTTTTCTTTCAAAAAAAAAAAACCTGGAAGATTATTAGGAAATGAGGCAGCTATGAAGAAGAGTCATAGCTTTAAGAGTTTCTTCCAGTGAATGTTCTTGGGAACACATCATATAGGCATGGTTACTAAACTTGGAGACTCCAGTTCTGAAGTTACACAGAAGTTTTATGGACTTGGGGGTCTCATTATTATTTAAACAATTGTCAATAGCTCATAAATTGGTTCTGGTGATTAGCGTTGTATGAGCCAGCCTGTAGCGCTCTCTCTCTCTTTCTCTCTCTCTCTCTCTCTCTCTCTTTCTCTCTCTCTCTCTCTCTCTCCCCCCTCTCTCTTTCTTTCTCTTTTCCCATTTCTCATGCTAAGCAATCATACCTAGCACATACACAAGCTTGGCAAATGCTCAACCACTGAGCTAAGCTTCCAGCTTGGGTATAATTTTAATTTGATGGACAACTTCTCTTTAGCAAGAATTTAACAGGCAAATCTTCCATGTTATATTAGTGTCTCAAGGGCATGTGAATCTTAGAGTCCAATTCTTTCAAACCCATTGTTACCTAAAATACAACCACCATGCCATATCTCTTAAAACATTCTCTTGGCAGTCATGTGGACTGTGAGCTGTTATAGAATCAGAGTATAATTACCACTTTGTTAGAAATTATTCAGCTCATTTTAAGTTTTGATAGAGATAACATTAGTTGGCAGTTTGAGGAAAAACCAACCAGTAATAAAGGGTGTAAATGAAAGAATACTTGGAACAATTTTTGTTTTCCAGATATCAAATATAAATGGCAGGAATGAAGAACATTAAGACAAGAAAACTGGCCTGAGGTTGATATGTACAGAATTATCCTCAATTTAAATCCCTTAAATTTAAATTATTTTCTATCTCATTTCACTGTGCCTAGACATTTGAGGAACCAATCAGAACTGAAGGGAGAGATTATTAAACAATGGTACTCTATTTTTACTATTTTAAAAGTCAGAGGTAACTACCAGAGTTTTTCTCATGAATAGATTGTATATCCTGCTACACGAGAGAATGAAATAAAACGTTGCTTTCTTTTTTTTTATCAAGTATTCTACAAGTTGAAAAAAAAAACAACAAACAAGCAAACAAATACAAACAGGCAAGATACCAGTCAATATGTTATTTACAAAAGTAGAACTGGCTGATTTTATTATTTACCAAACAGATATCCTAAATTTATGTGAATGGGCATCAAATGGCCACTACCTTGTAGTCTATCTACACCTCTACTCATGGGATAAATTGTTATTGTCTTCTGGTGTCCTGATTTTAGCAAACATCAGGCAGCTACTGAATTCATGTCTGTAGCTATACTGAGCTTATCCCAATATTCCATTTATCATAACTATTAACATAAATTATAGTTTCTCAACACTTTATAGTAAGTTCAGATTACTACTTCTGACATGCCTGAAATGTCATATTGTTCCCTTCATGATAATTTTCTTCATACCTTTTATTTTGTGGTATATTTTATATATTTGATATAATTATGTGTTTCTATATGTTAAGCTATGCCAATACCTGTCAAAATCAACATGGTTTTTGGTATACACTGGAGTAAAAAATTTAAAATTAAATAAAGAGATAATTGCATATATAGAAATTTAGATTTGTTTATATTTTTCTTCATAAACGCATAATAACTAAAGCACATTATTTAGGTGCCATTAGTAAGCAAATGCAAATCGTTTAAAATTTTCTTTAGATTTATTTTATTTTACACATATGAGCATTTTGCTTGCATGAATGTATGTACACCATATGCATGCCTTGCACCCTAGGAGACCAGAAGGCAACAGATCTCCTGGAACTGGAGCTATGGATGATTATGACCTATCATCTGGGTGATAGAAATTGAACCCAGGTCCTCTGCAAGAATAGCGACTGCTCTAATCTGCTGAGTAATTTCCCAGGGTCCTGTAGCTTGTTTTAAAACACTGATTAGTAAGTTGATAATTCAATATTGCTTTCTGAAAATTAAGACTTGTGGAACTCAGCATGTTTGTGGAATATAAATATGTTTTCCCTCAGTAATAATCAAGATAACAAGTTGTTCCATAGCTATCAGGAGCAAACCAATTACTGGGATGTGGAAATTAATTTATAAGCATAATTCCTACATTTGCTGATTGCTTTTCTCTCTTTAGAATAAGATTAAATCTTAGATAGATAATTGATATTAATTAATTTCCTCTAGTTTCAAAGACTATGGTCTGGACGGAAATGAGGATAATACTAAGCTTACTTAGATTTTGATATAGCAGAACTGTAAAAATGAAGGAAATAATAATAAGTAAAGAGCCTCTAAGTTACTGACTTTTTATCCATGAATCAATTTCAACCCTTTTCTCTCTGCAATTCACTTTTTTTTTCCTCATTGCTGATTGAAGGTTTATTGTATGTTTTGGGGTTCTACAATATTCATGTTGCTAATATCATAGTTCAGTTTGTGTTGCTGTGATAAATATCATAACTGAAAGAATATTGGGTAGGATTTTCTATTTATTAACCTATAATAAAAGTTACAGAAGCTAAGTTAGGAATACAAGGCAGGAGCTTGAAGCAGAGGCCATGGGAGAACACTGCTTACTGATTTTTCTCTGTGACACAAGACTACCTGCCAATGGGTGGCACTGCCCACAGTGAGCTAGGCCGTCCTACATCAACTAGCCTTTAAGTAGATGCTTCACAGATATGCCCAACAGGCTGGTCTGATACAGGGAATTCTTTAATTCAAGTGCCTTCTTCCCAGGTAACTCTAGGTTTGTGTCAAGTTGAGAGCTGAAGCTGACGATGCCAGTTGTGAGGGTTGTCTGGTTTTAGGCAAACTGTGTCACTTAGTTTCAGCTGTGGCTTGCTTTATATTCATTTCTTGATGCTCAAACAGAGTGGTAAAATTTGGGCGTAATGAAGCACATAGAAAATGCTCAAACTCTTCTGCTTTCATATGTGTAATGTATATGGAGGAATTAGGCTTTTAGGAGATACACAGAAATAACAGTTTAATTTGACATAAATTGTAAGATAACTTAAATTCATATGTAGTCCCCATACCCTTAACATACTAGATAGAAAGATTCTGTGTGCAGCTATCACTCAGTCCAAATTTTCCTTAAATGTATTTGATTTCATTATTTTATTAGTCATTATAGAGTCATTTTAGAGCAATGATGTCATTATTTACTCTTGTGCACCCAGCTATAGTCCTGATTCCTATTGTATGTATACATCTAATGTTTTTGACACTTTTTACACAGATATGTCAACAAGGGCATGTAGGACCATGTTGTGGGAGGCTGCTTGTTTGTTTTCAGCAGCTTAGACCCGAAATAATAACACAAAAACTATATTATTTAAATAACTGCTTGGCCAATAACTTAAGCATGTTTCTGACTTGCTTTTATATCCTAAATTAACCCATTTCAATTATTTTATATTTTACCACAAGGCTTGTGGCTTACTGGCAAGGTTCCAGCTGGCAGATCATGTCTTTCCCCTCTGGCAGCTACATGGTGTCTCCTAACTTTGCATTCTTTCTCTATATATACATCTCCTCCAGCATGGCTCTATTCTGTTAAGCCATTGGCTGAAAGTGGCTTCTTTATTCATTAACCAATAAAAGCAACATATATACAGAAGGACTTCCCACACCATTTCCCCTTTTCCATTTAAATAAAAAGGAAGGTTTTAACTTTAACATAGTAAAATTACATATAACAAAACAGGTATCAAGAAAGAATTACAGTTACAATATTTATATCTACATTATCTTTTATCATAACTACAAAACCTATAACTATCTAATCTTCAGCTACATCAAAGACTTCAGAAAGATGCAATATTACCTAAGTTAACAGGAAGTGCATTTTAAGCAACTTCCAAAACTCTAGAACTGTGTACATAAAATTATTTGTATGTTACTACTGCATACATGATTTTTATGTATCTTTGTTTTTGTCAGCTGTGTAAGTGGAACAGATACAAGTATGAGTAGATTTAGATGTTAATGTCTATCACTCTCAGGTCTTGAAAAATATTAATCTTTATGCTTATGTAATTTTCCCCTGCTCTATACATACAAATCAATTAACTACAGAAGCTATTTAGACACAAATATATACAAAATGTCATATACATGCATATGTGTGATGGAGGAAGGTCATTGCTAATAAAGAAACTGCCTTGGCCCATTTTATTGGTTAGAACATAGGTGGGTGGAGTAAACATAACAGAATGCTGGGAGGAAGAGGAAGTGAGCTCAGACTCGACAGCTCTGCTCTCTGGTGCAGAGGCCATGCTCCCCTCTCCCGGGCAGATACACGCGATGAAGCAAGCCGCCAGGTCAGACATGCTGAATCTTTCCTGGTAAAACTGATGCTACAGATTATTAAAGATGGGTTGATCGGGATGTGAGAATTAGCCTGTAAGGGCTAGAGCTAATGGGCCAAGCAGTGTTTAAAAGAATACAGTTTTTGTGTTGTTATTTCGGGGTATAAACTAGCAGGCGGCTGGGGTGCTGGGGACGCAGCCCCGCCGCTCCTATTACAACATATATGCACACATATAAGTGCACAACAAAAATTTTCAAGAATGAAGTTTAATAGGTTTAACAGGTTTGTTACGGTTTTACTTTGTCAAAGTTAACTATTAATTCATCCCAGAAAGAGGAACTCTAAATGATTGGGTTTGTGTGCATAAGGGAATAGTTAAAGATTGGAAATAAAGAGCAACTTCATTTTCTTAGAGATTTTGGGGTCATCCACTGTGAAACAATTAAAAATTGCTCAAAAGTTTAATATATGAAGTAGCATGCAGTTTGGAAAGATGGTTATAAACTTATATAGCATGAAAATAATATTGTCAAATTGCAAATGAAAATATTGCAAAATACAAAAGGTGAGTGTTTATAAGACCTTCTCTGTTTCTACTAGCATTTAATAAAATGTGGAGAAAGGAAAGTAATTATCTCTATTAGTAAGCAATGGACAATTACTTACTTAGAAATAGTTACCCTGTTCATATGCATTAAAGGAATCTTGCTATTAAAAACAAAATCAAGAAAATTTAGATGATGAATAAGAAGGCCAAAACAGTAGTAAACAAGGATTTTCTACATGTACATTGATGCTTTGTGGAATCAGAGAGAAAAGGAAAACTGTGAGGGAGAAAAGACGAGAGGCTAAGGACAGATCAGAAGAAAGGAAGAGTGAGTGAGGAAGAAGGGAGGGAGAGAAGTGTCCTACTCTCCCGGGGCTCCTTAGCAACTTCAGTGAGTGTTGCCTGCTGTTTCCTATGGAAAGTCAGAACTTTGACTGTAGGAGTTTGCTATTTGTTGAAGCAAAGCGAAGGAATTTGGGGATTGGTCTAGTGTATAAGAGCAGCAGTTATTCCATTAAGACAAGCGGTAACCTTTGCAAGAAACTATAATCATTTAGAAACTGACATTTGATTTCCCATGTGCTCAATCTCCCACTATAATTTGCTTCCTCTAAACAGCCACTGAATAGTGTTCAACTTGAGGTTAGGCACTGAACAAAACAAAAGGTCTGCCCCAGACACTGCATTTCACAAGCTGGTACACAGGGCACTTAATTGGTGGGAAAATTATTAGAAAAGACTGGAACAGTTTTTATGAAGAGAACACAGAGAAAAGCAATGTTAACAAAAAGAAAATGCATTGCTGTGGCCATGTTTCCTACCTGACACATAAATAAGCCTAAGTCCCCATGGCATGTCATTCAAAATCAGCATGTTGGAAAACAGTGATAAGGGTCATCTACACCACTGATGTTGACTTTCCAATTCCAAGCTTTGCTATTTATTACTAATGTGTGTAGTTATATACAAACAGGAACATCTTCCTATTTCCTTGTCCGTTAGCTTTGGAAGACATCTCTATTTCCATACACATATGAATCCTGGGCTAGTCACTGAGGTCACTTCACTACTGGGACTCTGGGCCCCTTGTCCTCTTGACTGGGCCATTATCTACAGAAACACTGACATCTCTTCACAATATTTCCCGCATTAAATCAGCATCAACACTGTTTTCAATCACCTTTTGCTTTACTTCCAATGAATGTTGGATCTGACGTTTTCTGCTCAGTGTAATTTCTTCAAACAGTTGACTATAGAATCTTGCTTCTTTTGTTTAGGATGCCAGAGTAGCCCTCAGGAAGGGTGTGAGGCCAGGGCCATAGACAGGGCTCCACATTCAGAATTGGCTCCTTGAGTTTGGGGTGTATGTAAAGACTGGTGGTGGCCATGTTGGTTTGTGACTTTATTCTCAATGCTTTGTGAGTAAAGTATTTATGTTCTGGAGCAGAAAAAGTGTAATGGACAAGTTACCAACTGAGAAAGTAGGGACAAGACCTCAAATGTAATACATCAGCAACTTTGATTATTGTCATAGAAGAAAAAAGACACACAATTTGATAAAAGAAAATTTACCAACTTCTTGATACTGGTGCGCATCTTGCAAGACTTTGCACAAACCTATAGGAGTTGCAATATATATCAACCAGATAACATACATGGACACTCTGAAAGTCAAATGGAAAGTCTTGTCATGTGTACGCATGCCCAAATAACGTAGCCCTGAGCATTACTGTACTTTATCTCTTATGCACAAAGCTTGTATCCTGGTTGACACACTTCAGTTAGTTACCACATTTAGCAGCAAGTAAAACTACAGAAACCAAAAAGCAAAGCTAGTACATTTAGATACTTTCTTGGATCCTGGAACTATGGTCTAGGTTGTTGATGGATTAGATCTTTGTTCCTGTTTTGGTAGGTATTGGGGCCTATGTGTGGTTTTAAGGCTAGAATTGTGCCTCCAACATGGTGTCTGTTAGGTTGAGGTCTGAGGGCTTGTTGCCTGTCCTACACTCAAGCTTATAAGTCATAAATCATTGAGTAGCACCTTAAGCACAATATTTTGCAACCAATGTGACATAGTGAGTAATTTCCTGAATGATATCTTTTCTTCTTGAGACAATACATCGGGCCTGTGGCTTTGAAACATTCATGGTGTGTACCCCCAAGCAGTCATCCTTCCTTTGCTGCCTGCGACTATTGTTACCATTTTCCAAGATGGATATCAAGTCATTTGTGAGCATGTGGGATTCATAGGTGGGATGTTCCATTAGTTGTTCTGTCCCCCTGATCTATTGGCTAGGCATGGACACAAGTAGGGTGGTACCAAGGGAATTCTATGTATCTTGAATCACTAGGGAAGCAGCCTTTCTTCACTGGACTTCCAGCATCACCAGAGGTCAAAGTGGTAAAGTGAAGTGGCTGGGCCCATTTACTAGCTCTGGGAACAGGACCCAGGTTTGTCGATATCAGGTGGTTGGCCTCCACCAATCACATCCATGTCCTGAACTCTTCTCTTTAACTTGTCTTTTCTTCTCATGGTCTTCCTTCTGCATGGCCTTGCTTATACAGTTCTCATGATGGTTAGAGGTCACTCAACAGCTCAGATGTTAACTAAGTTCCAAACGTGTCTCTTTCTACTGCAGTCACAAATCACCTTCACAGTGTTTGTAGTAGATGTTAAGGAGACATTTGTTTCTAGTTCGAGGGAAAAATAATAAAACATTGCTTATGTATAAGATGATAATGAACTTATATACTCTAATTCAGTTAGTAAACAAGCTTATGAGATAGGTAAGATCTCTCATAATTTTGGTTTTGGACAGTAGAAGAAACGGATGGCTGGATGCAATAGAGCATCAGAGGTAGGCAGATCTCTGTGAGTTTGAGGCCAGACTGGTCTACAGAATGAGTTTCAGGCCAGCCAGGGATACACAAGAAGATCCTGCCTCAACAGATAATAAGAAAAATAGAGGCACATAGAGTTTCGTAACTTCCCAAAGTCACACAGCTAGTGGGGGAGAGAACCAAGATTTTAGTCAAGGCAGCCCCTTTCCAGATTTTAAGTCTCTGCCACTATACATGGTTCTTTTCTCATTCTGGTGGCCAACTGTCCTGAGGCTCTGGGAAGTGACTTTCTCATGCTTCATATTCTCTGCCTTCTAAAAATGGGAAATAGTGTGATTTTACTCTGTTTTCTCTGGAAGAGTTAAATTTGTGAAATTTATTTTGTCAAAATTCAGACTGAGATATTTTAAAGACAAATTCTTTCTTTAGTTTTGTGCTGAGCCTTTTTGCTTCTGGATGGCAAATGTGAACAATGTACAATCTTAAATTATTCCTTTGAAGTTTGAATTAGCTACTGTTGAATAACACGGGGGGAATGAAATACTTAAAATGCTGAGACAAGTAATCATGGAAGCAGCATTTAAAATGTATAATTGATTCACCCATCAAATATTTATTGGAAGTCTGCTATGTGCCAGGTACCATACAGTGTCTGAGAAGATATGGATTCCATTTACATAAGGTTCAGTTCTCAGGAGAGAGGGAGAAATATAGGAGCCATAGCCTCATGAGACACATGGCCAGTGGGATCTGCAGTATTCCTGGGGGATGGGGAAGCCTGTCTGCTATCTGTACATGCAGTCTGTGCATATCTACCATTCAAAAACCTCACCTTCCTCAGCTGCGGAAGGAGTTCCTGCCTCACTCAACTCTTAAAGTAGTATAGGGGCCAAATGATAGAATTTAGGATACAACAACAGTCATTAAAAGTTGAAAAATATTATTACTATTGTGGTAACTCTCGTTAGAGCTGAGGCTGAACTCAGGGGAAGACAGATGTCTCCGGTCCATGAGCAGCTTATCTTCAATGGCTTCCACATATCTAGAGGGTTCAACTAAGCATCCATTACATTAAATGAAAGAGAATTTACTTAAGAGAAACGGGAATTATCTGCCTTCTACTTCTATGGTTTCTTTTCTGCATTATGGGAGCTCAATCGTGGCTAGAGATGACATAGCTGGGAGTTTTGTCAAACTGATATATATTTCTGAACTTCTATTTAAATGCATTGCTCTAGTTTAGTCCAGAAATACAGTCAGTGCTACAGCTTCACCTGTACAGGTAGTGGGAGCAGAGCATTATCTTTGTCCCAAAGTCTGAGTGTCCGCAGATGTTCTTGACTTCCATGTCTGGGAGCAAGAACTGTTTCTTACTGGATCACCTTACCCAGATCCAATGCCTTGGATGTAAGCCTTGCTTTCTGGGTGATATTTTCTAAATTGTTGTAATGGGAGGGCCGCTTCTTAGTTCTCAGTTGCTCAGTTCCCAAATGATCACATTGAAACTGTATTAATTAAATCACTGCTTGGCCCATTAGCTCTAGCTTCTTATTAGCTAACACTTATATCTTAATTTAACCCATTTCTATTAATCTGTGTATTGCCACAAGGCTGTGGCTTACCAGCTAAAGTTCTGGCGTCTGTCTCGGGTGGGGCTATATGGCTTCTCTCTGACTCTGCCTCCTTTCTCCCAGCATTCAGCTTAGTTTTCTCCATCTACCTATATTCTGCCCTGCACAGGCCCAAAGAGTCCTTTATTAACCAATGATATTCACAGCATACAGAGGGGAATACTACATCACTAAATTTATTTATAGATAAAACTTACTTTGTTAATAGAGGTTGTTCTTTCTTTAAGGCACATTTTGAGTGATTTTCTGTGATGAGGTGATCATATGTAACTTAAAAAGACTGATTGTAAGGGCTCCCTCTCACTGTGATGAAGGATAGGGCTCCTTATTACTTCAGAAACAAAAGGCACACTCCACATTTTGATGGAAGAAACTTGAGCTAGGAAATCGACTCAGTGTTCAAGTACTTGTAGTAAGGAGCGGTGGGCTGCGTCTGGCCACCCTGCTAGCTTTACCCAGAATAATTACACGGAAACTGTATTCTTTTAAACACTGCCTGGCCCATTAGTTCCAGCCTCTTATTGGCTAATTCTCACATTTCGATTAGCCCATTTCTAATAATCTGTGTAACACCACAAGGTGGCTTACCAGGAAAGATCTTAACTTGCGTCTGTCTGGAGTGGGAGAATCATGGCGACTAGGCTTCTTTCTCCCAGCATTCTGTTTTGTTTACTCCACCTAACTAATTTTCTGTCCTATTAAAGGGCCAAGGCAGTTTCTTTATTTAACCAATGAAATCAACACAAAACAGAAGACTCCCACATCAAGTACTGAAAAAGGAGAGAGGACACTGAGGGAGCTCAGTTAATAAATGATAGAAACAAGCAAATACCACCCTTATGCCAGGGATAAAAACAAAAAAGCTTGACTGTCAGAAGTCCAGAGCTGAGTTTATACCACAGTAGAACCTGTGGCCTGCGGTGGTAGGGGGTCCAGCCCTGTTGCACCTAGAAGGCAGAAGGATGGACATGGGGCTGCTGTTTTGGAAACATGGATAAAACTGAAGCCTGGGATTGGCTGCTTCTACCAGAGTGAAAAGCCCCGCTGAGGAAGCACATTGAAGGAAGGAGTCTAAGCAGGAAGCGCATATGTCCACTCTTTGTCTTGCAGCCTCTCAGTCTCTCAGGACTGGATTACAGGAACGGGCTCATTACTAAGAGAGAATTTCTTGATCATTCTAACAAGTTCTTTGCCTGCTAAACTGAAGATCAGATATGGTGAGCAGTTCTGTAGTTTAGTGAGGTAATTCACCATTTAGGTCACAGGAGACAGGAGACAAGGTGATTTAGTAGACTATAAAGAAAGCAGTGGGCATGGCAGTAACAAAAGGATAGCGTACTTATTTTTACCCCCACATGTTCAGCTGTATTGATTACAAAAGGGACCATGTTCCCCCACAGAGATTCCTTAAAGATTGATGCTGATAACACAAAGAAGATCATTTAAAAGATTGCTTTTTATCCAACTATTAAAATTGTCAATAGGATGCTGTCTGTTGACACAGGTGACCATGCACTAGAAAGTCAGAGAAGCTGGTAGCCCAGGTAACCTCCTCTTAATGCTACCTTGGCACAAGTCCAACCACTGTCATGAATCTTCTTATACTGACTGAGTATAAACTAAAAAAAATTCTTGTGAATTTCAGGGAGCAGGATTAAACAGGTCCAAGAGACACTAGACAGTACTACACCACAAATCCTGGGCAGGAGTGAAGCAACCAGCTACCCAGTGACCGGCATCCCAGCTTTTTCAGGTTCCCCCAAGACTATGAAGTCTACAAATCAGCAGGAAGCAGTCTTGAGAACTCAGCACCCTCATCCCCTTAACCTGCCATGCCTAACTTCTTGCCTTTTTATTATAAGAGAAAGACACGACTGTTATAATTCTTCTGGCCTGCCCTGCCACCTGGGTACCCTGTCCCTTTAAGAGACAAACTCTGCCCCCTCCCAATCTCCTCTTCTCAAAAATCTCAACTAGGCAAGCTGATCTCCCACCTCATCTCTGCATCTCTTCCTCTTTTTTTCTCTCTGTTCCTTCTTCTGAAGAGGAAGCCTCTGCCCCTCCTTCCCCCCTCCTCTTTCCTCTCTCTCTCTCTCTCTCTCTCTCTCTCTCTCTCTCTCTCTCTCTCCCCGCCCCGTCTCTCTCTTTCTCTCTCTCTTCCCTTCATAACCCCCTACCCTTATACACTTCTTAATACCCACTAAATAAACTCCATACCTAAATTCTCTCTGCATGGCGTATTTGTCTGTCTCCCATCCACTGAGGACTCTCCCATCCAGACCTGCCAGAGTCACTCACACCATAAACCATAAATCGTAATAGTGAGACTTCGATTTAGTTTCCTAAATTAATCCTATCCTGTTGGATTATCTCGGCCCAAGAGAAAAACCAGGCTAACTAAAAGATAGACCAATTGTATTTTTCTTTATTATAAGGGGAAAACTCAAGAAACAGGAACAAGTAGTCCAAGCTCAGCTGTGTAGCATGGAAACTACAGAGAGAGAGAGAGAGCTCCTGGATTGCACAGCTTTTTTCTCTAGGTACCCAGAAAGCCATGCCCTAACTTGGTTCCACCCCTTAAAGATAATTGGCTGACAGATTCTCCATCACCATCCTAGGATTTTCCATATGCCATTCACTTTGTCTAGAAGCTTCTTTCTCACACATTATACTTTATTACTCAACTGGTCTAAGCATACCTCATAGAGAGGTTGTTTTCACCACACAGGTGACATGATGTAGGTCAGTCTTAATTTCTAGCATTTCACACCCATTGTAATTAGGGTACTCGTCATCATTGATACCACATCTTTATTTCTTCTGTCCTTATGTCCCATCCGCATAACAAGGAGGGCACGTTTTCCCTTCCATTACTGGAAGTCACCCAATATTCTCTCTACATCTCAGACATGGCAGGGCTCAGTAGCTATTTACTTAATAAATGGGTCTCCACTGAAGTTCATTTCCAAAGCACAAGTCTCTGGGTGACTTTTTTTGTGGTCTGTGCTTTCTCCAGTTGGAGGGCTGGACTGATACTGTGGAGATGCATTTAGGGCATTCAACTTGCCAGGGAGCAGCACCATTTCGGTGCTTAGAAGCCTTTGAATCCCATTTGAGAGCTGTTTCTTTTGACTAGCTCCCTGTTAGTTCAATTACAGATCCAACGGGCAAGGCCTTCAGCATTGCCACGCATGGCGGCATGCTGGGTAGACTGGGCATTGAGTAGCAGTGAAAAGAGCCCTGCTCCATCTGTTAGGGCATCAGCTGCTTCGCAGCTTGCATTACAAGTCTGTACTCTGCTGGAGGGAATGGGAATGGGAGGGGTGGTTGGGCTCCCACTTCAGTAAGATGGATAGTGGTGCTAGGATTTGCTCTGTTTGTGGCTGAAGAAAGTGCTGGGCCGTGACAGGTTACTGAGAACGAGGCAGGACACCGGTGCACCTTTTACTGTAGAAGTCCAAGAAAGACTGATTTTAATGAAATAGAGACTTGTGAAGCGTGTAACTGGGCAAGCAAGATTGCTTGTAGGTAAATAGATTTGCAATCTCTTTTGGAAAATGTTTTCTACCTTATTTTATGTTTCTGCTTCAGTTGCTTAAAATCATGGGTGGGTAGTTTTATTTTTCAAATGCCTTTAACCAACACACTGATGAGCCTTAATAACATTAGTGGTGACAGCCGAGGATCTTGCTGCACAGTGTTATTAACGAGGCGCCAAATTCCCAAAATACCAGAATTTCAATAGAGAGGTTGTCCACCTCCTCCTCTTCTCCCCCAAGGTCTTTGAGTTTAAGGGAGTAAACAAATTCTTCTTCCTGTACCCTCCAAGCTTGGTCCTCTTTTGTGATCCGATATTTAGCTCTGATTAATTAAAGAGCAAACCTTTGCCTCTGACCTTGGCTGTTTCTCCTTGCTGCGACTCGGTTGTGACACACTCCCCGGGAGCTCCTCGGTCTGTTAGCCTCTGTGGAAACTGCCTGACCTGCGCGGTGCTCTTTTTGGAGCCTCCAGTCCCCAGCTCAATAACGGAAGGTGAGCCAGCTATGCTGTCTCCCACGTCTCTTTCCAACATCGCTTTACCCCTAGCCTCTGAAAATGCTGCGGTAGCATTTGTGGTCATCGACCCAGAAGTCAGTGGTTCAATGTGAAAAGAATCAAGTACTTTGTGCTGCTCTCTTCCTGCTCAGCTCAAATAAAGGGAGGAAAGGCGTGTTTTCCATGGACGAAAGGAGAGGAACAATTATTTCCTGAGCCCCTTCAGGAAACTGAATCCCTTCCAAGTCTTGAGTTCCAAAGCTTGAGCATTTGCCCAAGGGGCAGAGGAGCCAGGATTTAAAGAATGGCTCTCTTGATGTCCTGGAACCCTCCGTCTTTATGTGACGCACCTCTGCTAAGATCAGAAGCATCTTTCTGCTTCTAAAACCTCCATTTCTGTCCTTTTCACCATAATTGTCAGGATTTCATAAAATGCTATGAGTTTAATTAGAGGTTGTTGTGAGATCTCCCGTGCGGTCCAGTTTAAAGGTTACATTCTTTGGGGGCCTAGGAGTTCTATTTTTAGTAGATTCTCATAAATTCTCTTATACTGACCGATATCTGCAATCCATGGGAGTGAATAAAGCCCCCAGGCTCAGTGCAGGACTCAGGGGAGACCCAATACCACCCCACTTCCATTCCCGTCCCCATGTGTATTAACTTTTACTGTTTTAACTAACCAAGAGGAAAATATTTAGGAAATAGGTAAAAATAAAAAGTCTACTATCTCTCGTAACACACCCATCAGGAATTTCTACTTGAGGCAATTCCTCTGTACGTGGCCACGGAATACTTGATGTTAGAACTTCTAGTTTTCAGAAAGGAAGTTGGCCAGAAAACATTCTCTGGGAACATTGTGATCTAGTGATAGAAACATCAAAGGGACTATTACAACCACCACAGAAATTCTAAGCGAGTTTTTTCTTTAGAGGAGAGCTAGGAAAACTTTCATTCCTAATGCAAAAGAAGACACCCAGTGCTTTGAATTTTTAAAGCGTATTATTGTTTGAGAAAATTCTCTCTCCCCTTTCCACCTTTGTTCTGGGTATTTCTGTTTTTATAAGGCATACAGCAGAGAAGAATCAAGTGTGAAGGCAGCGAGGACCAACAAAATGAGTGTGTGGCTATATCATAACAAAAGTATAGTATTCTCTCATTGGGGTTTTCAGGAGTTAGACAGAGATCATAGAATTCCTTCTATGAGAGAATCTACCATGTGGACTATTATATCAATTTATATTAAAAGGAATCCATTTCCTAAAACAATATGTGTTTTGAGTAATTCAGTGCTAGAGAAAACCTAGGACAGGCAACCTAGAATATTCTTTATATCCACTATGCTGCATGTCTTGGTTTCTCTACTTTCTTAAAATGTATTTACTATTACTTACAGTTATGTTAAAGACGATATATTGCTTAATCGAATGAACACTGCATCAGATTCTTACAGCTGTTTTTCATTTTCTACCTGCAGAAGAGCTGTTGAGTTTCTAAACTTAGAAGGAACACAGAGACTTGGCTGTTAGGCAGTCTATAGCTCCAATATGTGTAGTAACAGAACCAGCGAATGGGACTTTTCATCACTGGAAAATATTAGAATTTTAGGCAAAAAGTAATGAAAAGCCTACACACTTTTCAAAATATGCATATTTATAAATTTGACATTGTTAACGTGATACTAACAGACTATTGTACACCTTGTATTGTATTATGAATATTTAGTTTTTCACTTCAAATTTTGTTTTTGTTGATCCTATTGAAATTTATTTAGAAGATTAAGTGAAACACAGAAACATCTCTCTTTACACACACACACACACACACACACACACACACACACACACACACACTTTTCTTTGGTTACAAATGTTAATAAATGGGAAAAGAAAAGAAAAATCAATCTATTTTCTTTTATTGAGTTATTATTATTATCTACATCTCAGCTACAGTTTCCCCCCTCTCCTTTCCTTCCAGTTCTTCTGTCCCACCTCTCCTCTGCCACCCCCATCCACTCTTCATCAGTTTCTATTCAGAAAAGGGCAGGCCTCCCACAGATATTAGCCAAACATAGCATAACAAGTTTCAGTAGGACTAGAAACCATCCTTGTATTAAGGCAGGACAAAGAAACCCAGTATAAGTTATAGGGTCTCATGAGCTGGAAAAGATTCAAGGGACAGCCCCTGCTCCCACTGTTAGGAGTACCACAATCCAAGCTACACAACTGTAACAAATACAACAACCTGTATGATAGCTCCCTGGTTGTTAATTCAGTCTCCGTGAGTCCTTATGAGCCCAGGTTGGTTGATCCTGTGGGTTTTCTTGTGATATCCTTGACCCCTCTGGCTCGCACAATTCTTCCTCCCCCTCTTCCACAAGATTTTACAAGGTCCACCTAGTGTTTTGCTGTGGGTCCACATTTGTTTCCATCAGTTGCTGGGTGAAGCTTCTCTGATGACAACGGGCTAGGCACCAGTATACGAGTACAGCAGAATATCACTGGGCATCATTACATTCAAATTTTCTTTCCCAGTACTGCTTGGTTCTATCTTAGGTCTCTAAACTACCCATCCTCTGGGTCCTGGCACTCCAGGCAATGTCATGGGTAGGCTCCCTTTCATGAAATGGGTCTTAGGCTGGAGAAGTTATTGATAGGCCATTCCTACAATTTCTGCACCACCTTTATCCCAGTACATCTTGTAGGCAGGAATGTGGTACATTTACATAATGGAGTATTACTCAGCTGTTCAAAACAATGACATCATGAAATTTGCGGCAAATGGATGGAGCTAGAAAAAAATCATTCTGAGTGAGGTAACACAGACCCAGAAAGACAAACATAGTCTGTACTCACTTATAGTGGCTATTAACTATAAAGTAAAGGGTAACCATGCCACAATCCACAGACCCTGAAAAGCTAAGTAACAAGGAGGACTCTGGGGTGGGGAATGGTGCTGGGATCTCCTGGGATCCTAATTTTTCATGCTTTTTCCCTGTGCAACATAATTAAACACTGTTATTGTCTCTAAGAGTTCAGAGTCTGTTGTTCTACATGTAAGGTTATGTCTTAACGCTGAGGAAGGTAGCTTTGGCTTTTCCTTCTTGGTTTGGCTTTAATTTCTTTTGCTTGTCCAGCTTTTCTGGTTGAGAAGAACTTCCACTCTGGTGCCTTCTGACTGGACCTGTTATAAGGGGATGGATGGGTGTGTCTGGATACATGGAACCATAGACCTGCAAATCTCTGAACCCAGAGCCGTGGGTCTGCACCTCCATTGTGAGTCAGACCCATGATGGTGGACTTATTTCCAGGACACACATGGCCTTTTCAAAATAGTTTTCTTCTGTTTGGGGCTCTATGATGATGGTAAAACCTGCATATTGAGACTCTTATAAAGCCACATTTGTGTTGATTAGTAATTTGTTTATTCTTTATGTTAGTCATTGCAGCTACATCAAGGTGTGTTAGCTCAGAAAGCTTGGGTTCTATTGCTTAGAGATCGAGAGTGTGTGCAGAAAGGTAGGAGAAAGTTACTCTGTGTTGAATACCAACAGCACAGAGCTTTGCAGTGAACACTTGGTTCGATCATTTATCCTGTGCTTATTCCCCGAAGAGAACTGCCTGCCTAATTATTCCCACGTTTAGATGTCCCCAAGGCAAGCTTCATGTAAGGGTGCATGGATTAAGATAGCAGACCTTAGTTATGGATTCATAGCATCCTCATCACACAATTACAACACAAGAGCATGACAAAGGCAGAAGCCCTTCTTATTGTGGGTTCAGGGTTGTACTTTTTGCTTTGTCAGTGCACAAAATAATGTGTACCTGAAATGAATGAAAGCTTCTGCAGCACAAAGTGAGAAGTAAGAAACTGAGAAAAAGTAGAATCCCCTTCTTTTTATTCTCAGATAACCCAGAAAGGTCTTTGCTATATACATACATCATATACATATGCATCATATACAGGTACATGTAATACATACATATACAGAAACAAATAAACATTCATATACATCATATACGTACAAAGCCTTAAAGTAATATATATATATTTTAAAGTAATGTTTGTTAAGCCTTTCTCTTGCAAATTCCCCTCCCCCTGCCCTGTGCTATTTCTGTCACTGGAGTGAGCCTCAGCACTGGTGAGCAATGGATGGCAAACTGAAAGCATCCATCCTTCAGTGAGGGGAGACAAGACAACACTCAAGTTTTCTATTTATAGAGAGAACCGGAGAGGCAGGGTGGGATGCTGCCTGTTTATATCGGCTCCCTCAGCTGCTTCGTAGAAGCTGCCTTTGTAGGAATTTCCAGCTCTTCCCCACACTTCACCATATCTTGCTGTATGTGAAATGAAAACAACACTTTCGTGTCTATGAAAAAAAATGTGGGAATTTTGAAGTATATGGAGTTGGTCATCCAAAAGCAATTCTTAAATGAAAAGAAAAAAAAAACCGAAAAGTTTTGCTGGTGTTGCGTGGCGCTTCAGCTGGAGGCCTGACCCTCTCGCTGCAGACGCTCCTCTCTTCAGTACTCCGTCTGTTGCACGACATGCCCGCGTTTCATTTATTAATACGATTTCAGCTGACAACAATGAGTCGGTGGCTCTCAAAGGCCAGATTTCATTTAGCTAGTTTGCCTGGGAGCTGTTGTCTGGTAGAGGATAACAGCTAATGATTTCTTTTTCAGGACCCTCTGGCACATGGGGACTTAGAAGAAAAAAAAGCCTTCTGTATTGTAATGATATTATAATAAAATTTATGTTGATTTTATTTTTAATTAAGTGTGTGGGAGCATGTGCGTGCATGCGCGCACACACACACACTTGAGCGCAGGTGCACGTGGAGGCCAGAAGACAGTATCATATCCCCTGGAGCTAGGGTTGTAGGCACTTGTGAACCATCTGATGTGGGGCCCTAAGGACTAAACTTGGGTCATCTGAAAGAGCAAGATATGCTCTTAAATGCAGAGTTATTTCTCTAGTCACAGCTCTGCTGATTTTTACTTTTTCTTTTCAAAGCTTACAGCTCTTATTTTAAAAAAGCCCTTATTGTTAGCTTTGTGCCAATCAAGGAAAAAAAACTAGGTTCACTGCAAAAACCATGGGTACCATTATGTTGGAGAATGTAGAATTCTTCCTTTCAGATAGTCAAAACCATGTCTTTTTTTACCCTTAATCTTGGAAACTAAGAGCATAAATGTATATAATTGTTTTTTTTTTAAATTCTTTTGCTTTCACTAGACTATTACTCATCTCAAATAAGTAGATTTAGTCAAATAATTTTTGGTCCTACCAAGTGAGTCTATTATGCAAATATAAAGTGTTGCCAAAATGTATACTTGGCAAAGATCTGCCTCATTAGTAGTAGGATGTTGGTAATTGGTGGAAGTCTATAGTTAATGATTTCATAATGGATTTGTATGCACAAGGAAATGAGTCCATTTCATATCTTACTGTTTTCAGAGTCTTCATAACTGACTCTTGGTTTAACCCTGGGTTCTCTCTTGTTTCTTTCCACTTTATCAGAGTCGCTTCATGTCCTAAAACCCTGTAAATGGTTTGCAGATGTTCAAAGCAATATACTTTATAATGACTAGCAATTTACATAAGTGTAAGGAATCTGCCCTTATTTCAATCCCTCGTAGTGGGAATGTGACTTAAACTCTAAACAATCTCTGCAATAACTGCTCGAGAATATTGATTCCCCAATTAGATTAGAAAATTCCTAGTAAAGAATAATAAAATCGCAATCACCAGAGACTGTAACAATGGTTTCAATCTTGATATCCAAGGGAGCAGCAACTAGATAAGAAATTATAATAGATGCTACACATAAGAAGATAGAGGAACTCATAATTAATCTAAAAAGTCAGGTATTAAAAAGGAAAAAATATGTAATATAGTATCAGTTTTAACAGTAACATGGAGAAAGTGTTGAAAGGGAAGATTCTCAAGGGCTCATGTGCACAGTCAGATGGTAGCCAAGACTGTCAGAACCATTGTAGATCTCCTTCAAAAGCAGGGTGAGTATCAAATGGTACATGAGGTACTTAAGAATTCTACATGGGAAAAGGCAGAAGGTCAAAGTTGCTGCCTCATGCAGGATCATTTATCACACCACCTGATTATAAGTGTGTTGGGCAGGGTGTGAAATGCCAAAGAGATGCTAAGTCTAGAGAGATTTGGAGGTAAACAGGAATGACAAATGAATTGTACTTCACCAACATCCATCCTTTTTTTTGGAAACACGAGAATGGAAAATGTTAATTCCTTCAGCAATAGTGGAAACTTTCTTGAGACCATAGCTGGATTTAGATTCCAGGTATACCACTTATTTTCTATACAACTTGGTCAATTTCTGGGTACCCTCAATTTCCTTGCATTTGTACACTGCCCCTCTCATACCATTTTCTGGGATTCATTTTACGCAAGTCTGCAGGGACACATGGTCACGTTTGTTTTTATTTAATACTGTCTTCAATAATTTTTGAGGATATTTTCCTGCATTTAATAGTAGATAAACAGGAAAAGTGTTTTGAGAACAATCAATTAGCTTAAACCCAGAGATATAATCTTGATCAATTTCATCCCCAAATTCAATTTTCAATTAATAGTGTCATCAGTGAAAATACTGATAAGAGAGGTAGTTTCTCAACAAATCTTATTTCTATTCAATTTTTTTGTGCTTATTGTATTCTAGATATTCTACCCAAAGTGAAGAGGGAGGAGAACACACTAACAGAGAGTGAGACAAGATAAAGAGATTATGTTATCTGCTGTCTGACAAAGCAGGGAAGGACACAGTACAAAGTCAGATTCCATATCTCACTAAAGGGATTTGTCAAAAAGGTGGTGGTTAAGAGCACCAAGAAATCTATCAAGGAACCAAATTTTCAGACTTAAAATTTCATTTTATATGTTATATAACTCTATGGTCATTTACTTATAAACATACAAGGAAAGATACCAATGTGTAATTATACTTAAATAGATAGTATTTTAAAATAGATGGAGTAATATAACAAGTCTGATATATATAAATATATATGTGTGTGTGTGTCCATTTATCTATCTATTCTCTCTCTGTCTCTCTCCCCGTATCTTGACATATCAAGACATTAGAATTGTGCAGGAAAATACTGAAAACCAGATAACATTTCTGAGTTCAATATAATAGAACAATGTTCACAAAGAAGGATTTGGGGTATTAATGTTGAAGGATTAATAGGATGGGAGCAGAGAAGCACGCTTGAAAGGGGAATTAAGCAAATGTTCTAAAAATCCTGGGAATGTGAACCAGCACAGACTCTGTGGGGATAAGTTATTACCAGTACATGAAAAACATGTCAGTTGTCTTGATAAGTCATCTGGAGGGGTGCAGGGGGCACTGCACTGTGGTTTATAGTGGAGATTTGTATGCCTGGAGTTTTCTTCATGTTGTACAATTCTGTAATAACAACAAGAGTCAGCTGTTCAGTAACAGACACCTCAGAGCTACTTAGGACTATATTAGAACAATGTATACTGAAATGTAGAGAGAGATAGAGATAGATAGATAGATAGATAGATAGATAGATAGATAGATAGATAGATAGATAGGATAATAAAAACCAATGACAAAGGAAGACCCTATAGGTTAGCCCTAGTTTGGCCGGCACCTAAAAGACAAATACTCATCAATATCTTTGCTCTTTACAAAGGGGGAATTGGTGATCAACAGAAACTTCGTGTAAGTCTATGCATTTTATATATACATACTCACATACACATGAATATGACTATGTCTAATATATTAACTGTGTGCTTGCATTGTGCTCATGTTTGTCTGTGTATGTTGTGAGCACAGGTGTTCGTGCATCTATGTACATGCGGTGTCTCATTTTACTCTACTTTTTGAGACAGGGTCTCGGGTCTCTCTCTGAACTTAGAGATCAACAAACAGGCCAGTGGAGCAGCCCACAAGCTGCAGAAAGATTCTCCAGCCTTTGTCTTCCCAGCACTGGGATTACGGGTGTGTACCGCCATGCTTGGGTTTTTACGTGTATCCTGAGGGTCTAAACTCAGGTCTGTTTGTGCATCAAGCACTTTACCCATCATAGAATCACACTAGCAATTATTCATGTGATTGTAAAAACATAGCCAGTGCTTTTGATCTTTCTAAATTTCCAAGAAAAATTCACTTCAGTAATTGAGTAAATGGCGTCATCTACTGTATGTGAGGTTTTGTATTAGCAATGTGTACTTACATATATGTGCGCATATGCATGTATGCAAAATTATGAGATATACAACATCAAACTCCAGCTAATCATGAACTCATTCTCCAAGGATGCATAAAATATGGATTTTGACATGATGCGTACCAGGGAGGAGCAGTGAATGAGTGAGGTGACCACAATGACATCTTAACTGTCTAGTCTCTAGGGAGACTAGTCATACTCATTGCCTTCCCAGATCCTCCTGTCTCAACGTAAGCCTTTTATTTCCTTACAGTTTTCGCAGTTTGAAGCCCTAGGAGTGGTGCATGTCCCCAGTAGTCCATGTCAACAGGACCACATTGGCAAGTTGTCCCCCGACATTCATTTTGGGGAAAAAGTGCATAAATATACCTACCTCTTTTTAAATTTATTTATCACCGACAAAAAATAACCTTGATTTTTAATCAAAATCCTTTAAAAATGCTTTATTGTAGCTATCCTGGGCTCTCTAAACTCTACGCTAGCATATATTACACTCTAGCTCCTCGGGTTTCCATTTATCTGAAGTGAATTTTTGACTTCCATCAATAAGAGCGTATGTTTACTCAAGTCCCAGACTAGATAAATCTAACAAAAATGTGAAGGTATTTTTTTTTTGTTTCTACTAAATGAGCATCATATCTAAAATTGACTAATTTTAATTAGTGGATTGAAAGAGACTGTCAGTAAAACAGCTATTAAACAAAAGGTGGGTTAGATTATTTTCTGTCTTGGAGTCCAATTCTTTAACATATTTAAAAGTTCCATTTTTTAAACAAGACACATATGTTGATATCTAGCTGAAATACTATAAACCATGTCTTATTTGCTTCCATGTAAACAAGCAGGTGTGCGTGTGTGTGTGTGTGTGTGTGTATGTGAGAGAGAGAGAGAGAGAGAGAGAGAGAGAATGATGTATGAGTGCACCTGTATGTGTGTGTATGTGTATGTGTGTGCATGTGTGTGTATGTGTATGTGTGTGTGTATGTATGTGTGTGTATATGTGTGTGTATGTGTGTGTATATATGTGTGTGTATGCGTGTATGTATGTGTGTGTATGTGTGTGTGTATGTATGTGTGTGTGTATGTGTGTATGTATGTGTGTGTGTGTATGTGTGTGTGAGTATGGTGTATGAGTACAACTGTGTGTGTATGTGTGTGTGTATGTGTGTGTATATGTGTGTATGTGTCTGTATATGTGTATGTGTGTGTGTATGTGTGTGTGTATGTATGTGTGTGTATGTGTGTGTATGTGTGTGTGTATGTGTGTGTGTATGTGTGTGCGTGTGTGTGTATGTATGTGTGTGTATGTGTGTGTATGTATGTGTGTGTGTATGTGTGTGTGAGTATGGTGTATGAGTGCACCTGTATGTGCTCTCAGAGAGGACAGAGAGGGACATTGGGCACCCTATCACTGTCACCATCATTGTCACTGCATCTTTTGAGACAGGGTCACTTACTGAACCTCTGTGACCCGCCTGTCTCTGCTCTACAATGCTATGACTATAGGAATGCAAAGCCAATCCAGACTTTCACATGGGTGTGCTGTCCTCATGCATCTAACACGTGTTCTTGCCCACTGAGACATATACCCAGTCTCCCAATGAAGTTATTTTAAGTGCAAAATCGCTGTTTTAGTATTTGAGGTTTCTGATGATATTAAGAAACATCACTCATGCTTTAATCATTAGCTTAGGCCGAAATAGAAATGAAGTCATTTTAGAAGAAAACAGTGTGATACGGCCTGATTGCAAAAACATCCTCTACCACAAACTATATTTTCTAATAACAGACGAAAATGTTAGCACAATTTATTACACAGCCCAAGAGAAAATAGAATTTGTTGTTATGGAAAACAAAACAGAAACGACCCACGGGATGTGAAACACACCCTCTAACTAGAGCACAGTGCTCCATGAGAAGTCAGCTACTGCAGTATAGTACAGCACACATATCTCAAGCCTTGTTGTGGAACTGGAGGAGCCACTGTGATGAGCCCTGGCTCACACAGCCTGATGCTGCTTCTTTCTAAAACATTCTTCATAAATGCACTTTAGAAGGACTTTCAGAAGCTCTTCCAAAGAAATTATTTTTTCCCTGGAGTTTTAACACATTGCTATTTTATATATCTAACCACACGATAATATTCTTTTATATTTTCTCTACAATAATTTGGTGATTTTTCAGATAACCGATGATTTTAGAACTTTTGATTGAGCATATAAAGTGACGTATGACACTGAAAAAAAAAGTGATACCCTACCATTCAGTGAGTCCATGTCCAGCAACAATGGATGATGTTTACAAAAGCAATTAGCTCTCAAAAGAACAAAATTAAAATTCAGTTTCTTTGGCCCTTTGAACACAAATTTTGGTAGAGATTGTCCTTGGATTATTGGACATGCCAAATTCTCTTTTCAAGGCACTCAAAATTTTCTGAAACTTTGTTCATATTTAAGTGATTCCCACCTTCCTAGGGTCAAACAAAAATGTCTTCTCCTAAGCCCATTGCAGAAGGTGGGGATGGGAGAGAGAAAAGCCTCAAAATTCACATGTAGCCAAAACAGAGGTGGAAGACAGTCCTTCCCTAGCGGGTGCTCCGCACCTCAGTCACAATGCTCGAGCAAGCCGTGGAAGACAGCAAGATAGGACTTTCGTACCGCTGTCAACAGAAGAGACCTCAAGGTGAGGGCTGTGAACTGGTTTAAGCCAATAGTTTGAAGAAAAGACTTCATATTTTAGTATACAAAATAAACAATAATAACAAACAAGCAAACAAAACAAAATCAAGCGAGCAAGCAAGCAAAAACGGAAGGTAGTTAGATGAGATAAAAGAAGGGTCGTAAGATGTCCCTATAGGAACTAAACAGCTTAAAAGGCAGAGGGCGTACTTGGGCTCCACTTAAGAATGGATTCAGAATCTGACTGGTGGAGGGAGAAGATAGTGAAGGCAGTAGTGACCTGTTTAAGTTTTTTTTTTTTTTTTTTT
>NC_022012.1:57278390-57281993 GCF_000317375.1 Microtus ochrogaster
AGACCAGGCTGGTCTCGAACTCACAGAGATCCACCTGCCTCTGCCTCCCGAGTGCTGGGATTAAAGGCGTGCGCCACCATCGCCAGGCGACTTGTTTAAGTTTTGTGGGTGACATTAGTCTTGGGTTGCGGTCTGTGCTTATCTTGAAGCATTCTAGAAAAACTCAGTCGATGTTACACAAATCATTTATTCTGTTTGTAATCCATAGGCTATGGATGAAATGCCCCATTATCCTAGAAATAATGTCCATTAAGTCCCTTTCACAGTGGCTGTGCACAGCAAATTATGTTACACTTTTTGCAAACCCAGCGGGGACCCAAGCACAACATTCTTGGAAGGTAACTCATTGCATATCATTTTCACAAGTGATAGTGTAGCTATCACTACATTTCTCATTTTATATTTTGCTTTTCTTTTTTTTTTGATAGAAACTCATTTGATGCTCATCTGCAAAAATGTTTAAATGTACATTCCTTTCTTGTGCTGATCCGATTAACTGTACAAAGGCAGAAACTACTATTTTATTTTTGCAATAGCAATTTTGTTCCTGCTTCTTGTGGTTCTTCTATCTTCTTCAGGCTTATCCCAATGCGTGGAGTAAGGCATACATATTGATGTATGTGTCTGGAATTTATTAAGTAGCTACCATTTTCTAAATTGATGCTCCTGGCTTTGTGCTTGTGAGCAAAGGGAAACCTAGAGCACCTCTGAGTGACTTACAATAGAGTGACAAGGATCCACAGTGGTTTGCAGCCCTGAAAGTAAACAACTATGGTAACAGCAACAAGATTAATTTCTTCTCCTGTACATGTTTCTAGCTCAGAAAGGCAGATGGAGCTTTGGTTAGAAGTGCTGTTCTACATTGTAGTCTTTGTTTCTAGCTGAGATTTTTTTCAAGACCTCCATTTCTCCTTGAACTATCAAGAATGACAAACAAAAAGAAAGAAAGAAAGAAAGAAAGAAAGAAAGAAAGAAAGAAAGAAAGAAAGAAAGAAAAAAGGGAAAAGAAAAAACTTCCAATGGATTTGTGGGATGTCTGTTTCTATTATCTTTCTTCCACAGCATTTTTATGGAACTACTGAGTATTTTTTTTCTCCCTTTTTTGCACCCATAGGTGTATATGATGTGCATGCTGACATTTGTGTGCACGTTGGTGCATATTTACATGTGCATGCTTTTATGTATGTATATGTATGGAAGCCAGAGGTCGGTGTTGCATGCTTTCCTTGATTGTTGTCTGCTTACTAACTGAACTCTATTGCTGAACCTGGAGCATGTGGATTTGGGCAGTTTGTGCTCTGGGAATCCCCAGTCTTTTCCTCCTGAACTCCGGAATCACCTGGTTGACCACAAAGGCTGCTTGGCTTTTATCTGAGTGCTGGGGTTCCTAACACCTATGCTCACACATACACAGAAGATGGTTTGTCAACTGAGACATCGCTCAACACCAGAAATCCTTCTTAAAGACAATTCTCAAATTTTTTGGAAGAACTTAGTGTGTTGTGTTCACAAGGGCATCCAAACTCTGTATAATTCTTAGTTGATTCATCCTTAAAAATGGAAAATCACGGTGACTTAACAGGTTATATCATAATTTTCATCATAATAGTACTAGTCCCTTGTATTTTAGATGTGTGTGTGTGTGTGTGTGTGTGTGTGTCTAGGCAGGCAGAGACTGTTCATTTTTTACCGGCCACCCAGACCCAACATAACCACACAGAAACTGTATTAATCAAAACACTGCTTGGCCAATCACTTAAGCATATTGCTAACTAGCTCTTATATCTTAAATTAACCCCTTTCTATTAATCTGTGTATTGCCTCGTGGTTGTGGCCTACCAGTAAGGTTCTATCTGGTGTCCCGTGTCTGTCTCCTGCAGAGGCTACATGGCTTCTCTCTGATTTATTCTACTTTTTCCTTCTATATCTGCTTGGAATTCTGCACTGTAATAGGTACAAAGAATAAGATTCTTTATTAACCAAGGGTATTAACATCATACAGAGGGAAATCCCACATCGTGTGTGTGTGTGTGTGATACAATTATAGTATATTCTTAAAAATCAAATAATTAATTAAAAAACAGACTTAGTGGTAGAAAATCAAGACAAGAAGTCTTAATTAGCTAAAAGTGTGGGTCAAAACTGCTTTTGGTTCTTTTCAATGAACATTAATTTACTGAAAGTGTTCAAATACTTTTTTTTTCAAACTGAAAATTGATTCTTTTTCACACAGTGTATCCTGATTTCAGTTTCTCCTCACTGCTCCACTTCCATCCACATACACCCCATTTTCTTTTTCATTAAAAAACAGACATCTAAGGGATAATAATAAAATACAATAAGACAAAATAAAAACAAATATATCAGAATAGAGCAAATAGCAAAAGTTTGGCTTCTTCCTTTCCAATTTTTATTCCCTTGATCTCCTTTTTTGTCTTATTGCTCTGGCTAGCACTTTGAGTACTATATTGATTAGATATGGAGAGAGGGGATAGCTTTATCTTGTTCCTGATTTTAGTGGCATTGCTTTGAGTTTCTCGCTATTTGGTTTGATGTTGGCTGTTGGCGCTGTATATTGCTTCTATTATGTTTAGGAATGTTCCTTGTATACCTGATTGCTTCAAGACCTTCATCATGAAGGTGTGTTGTATTTTGTCAAAGGCTTCTTCAGCATCTAATGAGATGATTATGTTTTTGCTTGTAGTTTATTTATATGTTGGATTACATTGACTGATTTTCTTATGTTGAACCATTCCGCATCTGTGGGATGAAGCCTATTTGATCATGGTGCATGATTTTTTTGATGTGTTCTTGACCTTTTCTATTTTATTGAGCATTTTTGTGTCAATATTCATGAGGGAGATGGGTCTATAATTCTCTTTCTTAGTTGTGTCTTTGTGTGGTTTGGGTATCAGGGTAACAGTAGCCTTGTATGAAGAGTTTGACAATGTTCCTTCTTTTTTATTGTGTGGAATAATTTGAGGAGTATTAGTTCTTTGAAATTCTGGTAGAATTCTCCTCTGAAATCATCTGTCCCTGGACTTTTTTTTTTTAATGACTACTTCTATTTTCTTAGGGGTTATAGGTCTATTTTAAATTTTTTATCTGGTCTTGATTTAATTTTGGTATGTGGTACCTATCCAGAAAATTGTCTATTTCCATTAGATTTTCCAATCTCGTGGAGCACAAATTTTTGAAGTATGACCTAATGCTTCTCTGGATTTCCTCCGTGTCTGTTGTTATGTCTCCCTTTTCATTTCTGATTTTGTTAATTTGGATATTCTTTCTCTGCCTTTTGGTTAGTTTGGATAGGGGTTTGTCTATTTGTTGATTTTATCAAAGATTGATTCTTTGTATTTTTTTCTTAGTTTCTATTTTATCGATTTCAATCCTCAACTTGATATTTTACTGACATCTATTCCTCCTAGGTAAATTTGTTTTTGTTATAGAGCTTTCAGGTGTGCTTTTAAGTGACTAGTGTGAGATTTTTCCATATTCTTTTTTTTGTATTTTGTTTTGTTTTGTTTTTCGAGACAGGGTTTCTCTGTAGCTTTGGTGCCCTTCCCGGAACTAGCTCTTGTAGACCAGGCTGGCCTCGAACTC
>NC_022012.1:57282093-57326201 GCF_000317375.1 Microtus ochrogaster
AGTGCTGGGATTAAAGGCGTGTGCCACCATGCCCGGCCCTTCTCCATATTCTTTATGTAGGCGCTTAGTGCTATGAATTTTTTCTTAGCACTATTTTATAGTGCCCCATAAGTTTGGGTATGTTATGCTTTCATTTTTTTTTTTTTGACTGTGGAGTTTATTGAAAGAAGGGTAGAGCAGAGGGAAGGGAGGTGGGGAGGAGAAAAAGGGGGATTAGGGGGAGGGAGAGAGGCAGAGACATGCTTGCCTCTTCAGAAGAAAGATCTTATGCTTTCATTTTTGTTGATTTTAGAAAGTCTTTAATTTCTTTATTTCTTCATTGACCAGGTGATTCAGTTGAACATCGTTCAATTTCCATGAGTTTTTAGGCTTTCTGCAGTTAGTATTGTTGTTGAGTTCTAAGTTTGAGACATGATGATCTCATAAGATACAGGAGGTCATTCCAATTTTTCTTTTGATATGTTGAGGTTTGCTTTGTTACCAGATATGTGGTCAGTTTTAAAGAAGACTCCATGAAGTTTTGAGAAGAAGGTGTTTTCTTTTGTGTTTGGGTGGAATGCTGTATAGATATGTGTTAAGTCCATTTGAGTCAAAACGTCTGTTAGTTCCTTTATTTTTCTTTTAAGTTTCTGTCTGGATGGCATGTCTATTGGAGAGTGAGGTGTTGAAGTTTTCCACTATTAGTGTGTGGGGTTTAATGCATGACTTAAGCTTTAGTAATGTTTCTTTTCCAATGTGAGTGCCCTTGTATTTGTGGCATAGATGTTCAGAATTGAGACTTCATCTTAATAGATTTTTTTCCTTTGATGAGAATATAATGTTCTTCTCTATCTCTTTTTTTATTAATTTTGTTCAAAGTCTATTTTGTAAGATATCAGGATAGCTATGTTAAGCTTGTTTCTTAAGTCCATTTGATTGGAAAAATCTTTTCCCAACTCTTTACTCTGAGGTAATATTTGTCTTTGAGATTGAGGTGTGTATCTCATATGCAGCAGAAAACAGGTCCTGTTTTTGTACCCAGACATGGGTTAGTTTAAGTTATAAAAGCTAGCTAAAAATGAACCAAAGCTATTGGCAGAGTATTTATAAATGATAATAAGTCTCAGTGTGGTTATTTGGGAGTGACTACCAAGACACAGAGAAACTCTTCCTACGAATAAATGTTTTAAATTTGAAAAATACTTTTAAATACTGTAAAGCAAACACCAGGAAGCTACTATAACAAAAAAACTCAATAAAAGAAAATCCCAAAGTTAACACTAGGAATTTAATGTTGCTTGCAAATTATTTTATTTGTTTCAACTTTTTAAAGTGTTATAGGAAATAGTTTTTTAAAAAGATCAACCATTATGGACACGACAAAAGTTTTAGTGTAGATTCATTGAAAATGTGCTTAACATACTCAAATACATGCTTTTTATGGTTATATAAGACACAGTGATAAACATTTCCCTCCATCTGATAGACGATGGAGACTGGCTTGTTGTTACGTTCCCCATTCTCTGAAATAATGGAAATCTTTTAGTTGATTATTGCTATGAAATTGTTTTGCCCTTTCCCATGTTTCTTTCCTTTTCTGTTAGTAGTATACTGATTGTGACTGGATATTGTTGATGCCTAATTTGATACAAGCTGGAATCCTCTGAGAGATTGTCTATGTTAGGCTGGCTGGTGAGCAATCCTGTGAGATTTTATTTTTTGATTGGGTTGTTGAGATGAAAGGATTCATCCCAAATATGGGTGGCATCATTCCCTTTTCAGGAGATCCTGGATTGTAGAAGCATGGAAATATGTAAGTTGACCACTATTGTTCCATTCACTTTCTTTTTATCTGGCTGAAGGCATGTGATCAGCTGTTCTAAGCTCCTTTTTACCTTCATGTGCCCACTCTGATGGATTGTGTGTGCAACTGTTAGTTAACTACACCGTCTCCCTAAAGTTGCTCTTCCCAGGGCGCTCAAAACAGCACCAGGAAAAGAAGCTGAGGCTCTCATCTGTCTTTCATTTGTTTCCCTTATAAATCATCCATGTTTTGACAGCCATGTATTTTTGAAGTTAACGCTAACCCATTTACCGTTTGTCACTTAGGACAAAGTTGGCTTTGCCAAAGTGACAAAGGGAACGTCCCCAAGTAGCGGTGTCTGAAATATTGTTTCTCATATAAACAATGTGAAGAAGGGGTGACTTCATCATATCCGGCAGCTCCTTATCAACAGTGGAAACTCCAGCTCCCCTGCCCCACTCAGCTTCACAGCTTCTAGATTCCATGATTCAAATGTCTTGGTTTTGTGGTTTATTCTTGTGGCCTGGAAGAGCTCTAGCTCCAAATCCTCTCCCCACACAGCAGGAAATTAAAAAAGGAGAACCTTGCCAGGGTTTAATAATTAAGGGAGTTAGACCACGCTTTATAATTAAAGAAGAACGGAATAATGGATACTGGGTGGGAACCAAAGAGCTTTGTATCCCTCTACATAATCTGCCAAATGCAGGCTGCTATTCAATTATTCCGAATGCAGGCTTATTTCTTTATTTCTCTCATGCTGCGGTTTTGTGGAATGCCTGGGTCAGCCGCTTTTGTGTTCTTCCTCTGAGACGCCGAGACTTGCTTTTGGTGAGAAAAGTAACAACCTGATTAAATCGGCATTGAAAAAAATTCTCCCTTTATGCAGAAATGTGGATGCTGTAGTACTTTGCGCTAAAACCTATTAAATGCTGTTCTTGGCAGGCATGTTATTGTACATAGTCTCACACTGGATAATTTTAAAGCTCTATAGTAGTGATATCCAGAGAACAAAAGGAGTTGTCATGTTATGATAATATGTCTGTTGGCCCTTCCTTTATCTCTGTTTGCTAGGTATCATTTTTAAGTCCCTCACAAATGATAACTCCTCAGAACATTCTGCTTCCACTGTCTTACATACAGTGGAATTTTCTCACAGGACACACGACTTCTGATAACACAGCCAGTTCCAGGTAGTTGAATATGTGCTTGCAATTCTTTTTCTTTAACTTTCCTTTTTATTTATTCTTTGTGTCTTTCACATCATTCATCTCAATCCCGTTCATTCTCCTGTCCCTTCACATCTACCTCTGCCCTTTCAACCCCCACCCCAAATAAAAAAATTAAGTGAAGAAAAGAAAAAGAGAAGGAAAAGGGGGAGGGATTCTCATCATGGAAGCTGTCGTGTGACATAGTGAGTCACACAGTAAACCCTTCCATATATCTTTACTTGCCAGTGTTCATGGCAAAAAGTCATTGGTCTGGTTCAAAACCTCTGGTTTCTGCTTCCCTATCAATGCTGGGCCCTAACTGGGACTCCTCTTAGATATCCTGTTTTTGCCCTGTGTGGTTACCCTTGGGGCCCTGCTGCAATTTTGGATCTTCACATGCTCCTGTAGATCATAGATGGGGTGGTTGCTGTGGTGGGTCGCATGGTAAATCTGGTTCTGGGCCAGGGTAGTTTCAGGGTTGGTCAGCCCACCAGCTGTCTCCCATCCTTACTGCCACGGTGAGCTCTCCAGCATTGCCCTGGCTAGGGCAAAGGGTGGGCCAGTTCTCCTGCTTTCATGCATTCAGGGTTGGCTCTCCCACACTTGGATCAGGAGGGCCAGCTTTACTATGTCGTTCGGAAGAGGTGCAGAGTTCATTCCCTGAGTACTGTAGCTGGTTGGGGCAGGGACAGCTTTCCCTCCTTCCTCAGACAATGAGGGAGTATCTTTCCTCTGGCCGCACCACTATATGGTAGATGAGGGACAGGGCCAGATCTCCCATGCTCACATCCTGGGGCAGGGTTTACCCATACTCCAGTTAAGAGGTCAGCTCTGCTGTGCTATCCAGCAGGCTCGTTTTCCTGAGTGTTGCAGCTGGTAAGGCAGGGGGCGGGGGTCTTCTCCCCACAGGTGGTAGGGCAAGGTGGGGAGGGCATCTTTCTTTCACCCACACTCACACAGGGCAGATGAGGGAGGCATGACAAGCTAGCCCATTTTCACACCCTCTGGGCCAGCTCTTACCTCTGCCAATAGGATCAGCTCTCCTGGGCTTCTCAGGCAAGAAACAAGGCCCACTTTCCTGAGTGCTGCAGCTGGTAAGGGGATGTCAGGCAGTGAGGGATGAGGGATAAGTGTGTATGTGTGTGTGTGTGTGTGTGTGTGTGTGTGTGTGTGGTTCATCTTCTCCCTGCCTACACTACTGCGTGACCTATGAGTGATGGAGGGAGGTCATTGGTTAATTAATAAAGAAACTGCTTGGCCTCATAGGTTAAAACATAGGTGGGTGGAGTAAACAGAACAGAATGCTGGGAGGAAGAGGAAGTGAGCTCAGACTCTATAGCTTTCCTCTCTGGGGCAGATGTGATGAAGCTCTGACCCAGGATGGACATAGGTTAAGATCCTCCCTGGTAAGCCACCTCGTGGGCTATACAGATTATTAGAAATGGGCTAGTCCAGGTGTGAGAGTTAGCCAAGAAGAGGCTAGATATAATGGGCCAAGCAGTGTTTAAAGGAATACAATTTGTGTGTTATTTCTGGTGTAAAGCTAGCCATGCAGGAGCCAGGTGGGACGAAAAGCAGGCCTGCAGCTCCTTTAACAGATGAGTAGCAGTGAGCTCTTCCATGCTCTCCACTTTCAGGGTTGGCTTACTCACACCACCACCCACAAGACTGAATCTACTGTGCTTCCCAGGAGAGATGCAGGGCCTGCTTTCCTGAGTGCACAGCTGGTGAGGGGCAAGCACAGCACACCCGATCTTATGACCTTGGAGCCAGCTCTCTTAAATGTCTCAAAATTTTGTATTTCAACTTCTTAATAGTTGATAACAGGACATATGGACTATTTAAACAGCAGAGTTTGAGAGGGTTCAATAACCTTCTATAATTACCACACAGCAATTGTGCACCATAAGGGGACTAATTGTGCCATTTTCATCCATGCAGATGATAGTTGGATCACATCTCCCATTAACGTTTTTATTCAGCCCTCTAACTCATGTGTTTCTCCAACTGTCCTTTTCTCATTTCATATCCTCTCTCTTTCCTAGATTCTTTCATTGTTTTGATCCCCATTTTAAATGATCTTGTTTAATTTTCACCTTGGATTGTGAACAATTGGGACATATTGATGCTGAGGCTGAGATCAGATGCCTTGTCTAGCTTGTAAGAAGTTGATTTAGGCAGAGTTGATTCAAAGTTCCACCTGTAGGGTAGGTTTCCTGCCTTGATGCTCTAGGCTAGCCAACTGTAGAATTCCCAGGAGGGCTTACTCTGATCTTCACATGGGTGTACCCACTGTCTGTGAGTAGCACTCTTCATTCTGTGTTACAAACCTCTTTTCTCAGTACTGGGCACTCTTGCCATTAGACTCAGTTCTTCTTTTTGGTTTTTACTCCCCCCCCCCGGTTCCTCTCTTTATTTCTTCTTATCACCAGGGAATTTTATTCATGTTTACACCAGTATCAGGAATCCATTTTCCCTTCTGCTGAGTGTCTCATCTAGCCTTGATGTGAACATTTGTGTTTAGTCTTATTGTATCTTGTGTCATGTTCACGTTCAGTTGATATCACTGGAAAGGCTGCTCTTTTCTGGAAGGAAATGGAGAAGCAGTACTTTTGGGGAGAGTGGAAGTGGTGGGGGACTTGGAGATGATGAGGGAGGGAGGATGGCTATGGGCAATATGTATTTATGAGAGAGGAATAAACTAAAAAGAAAATAAATAGATTACCCCTTCCCTTAAAATAAAGTGGCAAAAGGAGTGATACACAAAAAAAGACCCTAGCTGAATCTTTTTATACAGAGTAAAGAATCCTCTCGGTTGTCAGTGGTTTAGGTCTCAAAACATCAAGACTTACTTTTGCCATCTATTTTATGAAAATCAGAAAGGAACTCAACAGTTTTTTAATATTAATCATTTTAGGATAGGGTTTTACTTTGTAGTCCAAGTTGCCCTCAGACTTACTTAGCCCAGGCTGGCCTCAAATTCATGGTGATCCTCCTGGCTTATCTTCCTAAGTTCTGGGATTGCAGGTACAGGAAACCAGGCATGACTTAAATTTATACTGGACTGTGTCTCTACTTCCCCACAGCATCCTTTCCAGGATGAATAGCATCACTAACTTCCCATTTGCCTAGATCAGAATCACCAGTCATTGCTACTGTTTCCTTGTCCTTCATAGAAAGACTGTCTTCCACATATTATCTTCTCTTTTCTTTTTCCATTCTGTTACTGATGCTCAGCCTCAGACTATCACAGATCTTTCATGAACTATTATCACAGTGTCTTAATTTATGTCCACATCTGAAAACCTTGCTGCTTTTTTTAAGTTTTGGGATTATAGTGTTATTAAATTTTCCTCCCATCCCCTACCTCCAAACCTTCCCAATATACCTCTCCTTGCTCTTTTTCAAATTCATACCTTTTTTCATTAATTGATTTTTGCATATATGTGTAGTATAAATTGTTATATGCATATATGTATAAACATATGTAGTTTTTATCCCTCATCAAGGAAACTCTCTTTGCAACAGATGGAGAGTATTTTGAAAACCACTATCAATAAAAATGCAGAGTTGTAGAGTCTAGTCCCAATGAATACATCTACAAAAATTATCCATACAGGAAGTTTAGGGAATATGGCAAAAATGAGGTGGAAAGATTATAAGAGTCAGAAGATCAGAGAATTTGCTGTGATATTGTGTTTCCTAGAAATATCAGAAGCTATACTTGTAAATTCTCATCATCGTGGCTGCCTAAACATGAGCCAAACAAGTATAACACCAACAGATACGTCAAAGTGAATGGGGAAAGGCCCATGTGGCCTCAGTCCTACACAAAGAACTACAGGCAGCTAAGAAATGCTGAGAACAGGAGAAACAGTCTTCCCTAGGGAAGAATAAGCCAATTGGTCATCCAATACCAAATAAATGATTAGCCCTAAAAACTTTACTTCTTCAAAATACTTTCCATTATTAGAGTTGAAAGAACATCTTGCTCAAGCATACAGTAGAAAAGCAGTCTTTACGCTAGCAAGTGTCTTCCAAGACAACAGAATAAAGAGATTATATATGGGATGCTCTACCATGGGGATGAGAAGTTGTATGATTTGCTTGTGAGCTCGAGCATCATTAATGCTACTAGTGAACTTCAGCCTTAGTTAGAAAACCTGGTGATTTGAAGCTTGGTGTCTAAGGACAGGAGAAGAGAGCTATCTGAGCCCAAGGAAAGAATGAGTTACCCTCCCTTCACCTCTTTGTTCTAGTTAGGCCTTCAATGGATTGGACAATGCTTGTCCACATTGATGAGGATAGACCTTTTCATTCAATCTCATGATTCAAATAGTGTATTTTGAAAACACACTCATATACTATCACACACATATCAAAGAATAATGTTTTAATAGCTAGCTGGATATATTTTGAGCCTAATCAAACTGCCACAGAGATAATTATCACATTTCATCATCTGAGAGTCTTTAATAAGATTCCTGAGTCATCAGCTATAAGGAAGAAGATTAGACCTTTACTTTGCTGTCATATGAAGCCTATTCTTTTTTTTTTTAATATGATGATCATGATCAAAGTCAGTGCCAAACACATGCTCATCCTAGAGCTCAGCACAGCTCTTCAGCGGGAGCTGAATCCAAAGCTTATTCTTTATCCAGGCTTATATTGTATCTCAATACATTTTAAGAATGAACCCCCTAATTTAAGTGAATTGTCCAATATAGCAGGCTTATCAAAGTTACAACAAGGCTGCATAGTACTTGTTCAGAATTCCAGAGTTTTGAACTTTGTGTCTTCATGAATTAAAGAAGGGCAATGATCACTTCTAAAGGATTCAAAGGAATGTATTTATTGGTTTTCTAATCACTCACCCTAGAGATGACTATAGCTTACTTGCCATGTAATGTTTGTCTTTATTCTGACATTATGGCATCTGCTTCTATCCATTTTCCATTCATAAGACATGATTTCACTGTTCCTTGTAGCATACCAATACAGCATTTTGTATACATAGTTTTCTTTATCCACTTGTTTCTTAATAAGTTCCTAGAGTAATTATGCAATTTGGTCATTGTGGATAGTTTCACAATAGCCATGAGTATGTAAGTCTCCTTTGTATGGCTGCTCTAATTTCTTCTGATATGTATGCAGGAATGGTTTAACTAGATAATGCGATAGTTCTGTTTTCAGGCCTTTGAGTGACATTCATGATGTTTCCCACACTGGCTGGGTTGATTTGCATTCCTGCCAGTGATGTTCATTGGTTCCTTTTCCTCCACCTGCTCACTAGCGTGTGTTTTTGTTACTGTTTTGGAAAATAGATATTCTGACAGGAGTGTGATGAAATCCCAATATAGTTTTGACATTCATTTCTCAGGTGACCCAAAATGTTGAATTCTTTTTCATATACCTATTGATCATTTGCACTTCAGAAGTGTCAACTAAGTTTATGTAAACACATGATCAAATTCCTTTAATAACACCCTAAACACAATGATGCTTCATTAATTCAGAGCACACTCCTGTGGCTTTCTATTATTTCAGTGACTGGGCTGAGTAGAGGAGAAGCTTGTGTTTGCATTCTACCATAAGATTTATTCTTGGCCTAATATATTTTTATTTAACTTTCATGAAAACAAAATGAAATGGGTATTAGTATTTTGCTTTAGTAGATGCAAAAATTGAAGCTCAAAGAGTTAAATTTCATAATAACTCATGTTGTTTCTCTCAGAATAAATAATAAGCATAAAAATTTTCTAAATCAATAGTGTAGAAGATTGTTCAGGCCATGTCTAAATTGTTTTAGATGTACAACTTTGTAAATTTTTGAGCATTTCAATATGTCAGTATAAATATTAATTATTCATTAATTTCTAATACACAGTATTTGATGTATTGGGAACTCTTAACATTGCTTGAAAATCTACTCACAAAAACAGTGTTCTACTGTTCTTATTTCAGAGTAGCAGATTCCCTTATTTAAATTAGTGAGTTCTCACTCTGTCACATGGTTAAGCAGGATTTATACTCAAAGCTGTTGATGAACTATAAGGAAGACAAGAATATTTGGAGGTGTGAGATGGCATTCAAGTCCTTCTACTAAAATGATACACAAGAACTGTAAGTCTCAGGATGCATTTAGCAGGATGCTGTTCTGCCTTTTTAGCTGTGCTTGTCCTTTCCATAACCATATGGTGTAGATGGCACACTCTGTCATCAATGGGCAGCCGCTTTCCTCAGACTCTTCTCAATAAGTTTTCTTCACTGTATTCAGAGAGAGATGAAGCCTGAAGTGACTTAACATCAGTCCATCTTTGGCACCTATCTTTGGTCAAAGGATGTTGAAAATAATTTATGGTGTTCCTTTGAATCCATTGAAATCTTTTAAAAACTGTTTTTATTGAGCCATATTTTTTTTTCCTCTACCCTCTCCTATGCTCCCCATGCTCTCAATTTACTCAGATCTTTTTTCTACTTCCTAAGTAAATTTGATCCATGTATGTCTCTTTTAGGGACCTCTTTGTTGTTTAGGTTCTCTAAGGTTGTGAATTGTAGGCTGGTTTTTCTTTGCTTTATGTCTAAAAACCTCTTCTGAGTGAGTACATATTATATGTTTCTTTCAGAGTCTGGGTTACCTAACTCAATATGTTTTCTTCTAGATCCATCTCTTTGCCTAAAAATTTCAAGATATCATTATTTTTTTCCACTGTGTAGTACTTGATTCTGTAAATGTACCACATTTTCTTTATCCATTCTTCAGCCAAGGAACATTTAGATTGTCCAGGTACTTACTATTACAAATAATGCTGCTATTGTTGAACACATGTCATTGTGGTATGATTGAGCATTCTTTGAGTATATACCCAAAAGTGGTATTGCTGGGTCTTGAGGTAGATTGTTTCTTAATTTTCTGAAAAGTTGCCATACTGATTTCCAAAGTGGCTGTACCAGTTTGCAATCCCACCAGAAATGGAGGAGCTATTTTCTTCACCCCACATTTTCTCCAGCATAAACTGTTAGTATTTTTGATCTTGGCTATAAGATGGTATCTCGGAGTTGTTTTGATTTGCGTTTCTCTGATGTCTAAGGATGTTGAGCATTTCCTTAAGAGTCTTTCAGTCATTTTAGATTAGCCTGTTAAGAGTTCTCTCTTTAGGTCTGTATCCCATTTTTTAAATTAGATTATTTGTTCTTTTGATGACCTATTTTTTTGAGTTCTTTTTGTATTTTTTATCGTTTTATATTTTGGAGACCAGTCAGTCCTCTGTCCAATGTGAAGAACTTTTCCCATTTTGTAGGCTGCCATTTTTGTCTTTGCTTTACAGAAGCTTCTCAGTTTCAGGAGGTCCCATTTATTAATTGTTGCTCTCAATGTCTGTACTACTGGGGCTATATTTAGGAAGTGGTCTCCTGTGCCAATGCATTCAAGAATACTTTCCAATTTCTCTTCTATGAGGTTCAGTGTGGTTGGCTTTATGCTGAGGTCTTTGATTCATTTGGACCTGAGTTTTGTGTAAGCTGTTAGATATGGATCTATTTTTATTCTTTTACCTGTTGATATCCGGTTACGCCAGCACCATTTATTGAATATTGTCCTGACCAGGAGGACTCGAATTAGGTACTCAGAGCCTGGAGGAGAGAAATGGAGAGATAAGAGACACAAGAAAACAGACAGCAAGATTATCTTCCTGGCTTGTAGGTGAATTTCTCATTGTATTCTCCTAGGATGGAGAGAATATATATTATATATTGTAAATACTATAATATATATTGAGAGAGTACCTCTCATTAATTTTAATTAGGACATATATAGAGCACCTCTCATATTAATTTTAATGAGGGTACTAATCTCAGCTATGAGTGTTCTAGTTCATGACTTTATTATATCCCAAAGGTCCCAACTCCCAATGCCATCGTACTACAGGCATGATTTTAATATATAAATTTAGGGAAGACAATCATATTTTCTGTAGCATCAGTTAATTGTAGTACAAGCGATTTTATTTTTGATGACAAGATTAGCTCATTGGAATCATGTTTCTCTTCACAGTCAGCACAAGTAAATCAGACTCCAGGAGCCCTTGGCCCCAGCATCACTATCCTTTATAAGAAATTTAAAGCTTTGGCTTGGGTCTGAAAAACTATACCAGATCAGTCATGCGGCTAACTGCCAAAGTCTACTAACTGGTCTTCCTGAATCCAGTTTTAGTTTTCAGACTATTTCTCACACAGCAGGTAGAATTTCAATTTTGAAAATCAAAATCAAACCAAATACTCTTCCAAGAGTCCATAGTGAGAAGGGTTGGAATGTGATGGAAACATCTTGTGATGGTTTGTTTGGCTGCACATGGAATAATGCCATCCCACAGTCCAGACTTAGTTCTTAATTACTTTTGACTCTGGCCAAACAGAACAGATTCCGAACTATTTTAAGCTTTTTTGTTAGACTTTCTTTTGGGAACTACTTGCTCCCAAATAGCGGCAGGGAGATTTATTATTAATTATGAAAGCTTGGCCTTTAGTTTGGTCTTGTTTCGAAGTAGCTCTTATAATTTAATTAACCTGTTTCTATTGATCTACATTTTGAACATGACTTTTGACCTCTCTTTCATTCTGTATGTCAGACTCTCTCCATGTCTCACCAGTGTCTCTCTTGCATGCCTATATTCATCGTGCCCTTTCTTTCTGGCCAGAAGTCCTCCCCAACCTCTTCTGCCTAGCTATTGGTCACTAAGTTTTTTTTTTTTTTTATTAAATCAATCAGATGCCTTAGGCAGTCTGATGGAAGTGGGTCATTTGTCCTCAAAAACTCTGTTTCCCTCAGGAGCCAGACAGAGATCACGATGGCGGCACAGCCCAGAACGCTTGCATTTTAAAACAGCCAGTTTTTTCCTGCTGCTGAGTCAGGACAGTTTCTTTGTGGCACACAACCCACAAACAGTAAAAAGCTGTGTTAAATTCTCTCTCTCTCCTTTATTTTTAAAGCCCTCTCAGGTTTTTAAGTGGATTTAGTCCATCACGTTGGGCACCACTCTGTTGTAAGGATCGGCGGGCTGAGTCCCACCACCCGACTAGCTTTACACCCGAAATAATCACATGGAAACTGTATTCTTTTAAACACTGCTTGGCCCATTAGTTCTAGCCTCTTATTGGCTAATTCTCACATCTTTGACTAATCCATTTCTAATAATCTGTGTAGCACCATGAGCTGATGGCTTACCAGAAAAGATCTTAACCTGCATCTGTGTCCGGCGGGAGAATCATGGTGACTGACTGACTCGGCTTCTTTCTCCCAGCATTCTGTTCTGTTTACTCCGCCTACCTAATTTTCTGTCCTATTAAAGGGCCAAGGCAATCTCTTTATTAATTAACCAATGAAAGCAACAGATAGACAAATGACCCACCTCCATCAGCAGTCTAGATAGAAACATAACACGTCTTTACATAGTTTCCTCAAATATCCTGCGAAATTCAACCATCCTTAGCTCGTGGCATACACTGAATACTCAACTTCCAGATCTGAATGAAACTTCTCCTGTTCAAGTGATATCCCTTCAGTGCTTTCCTAACCCATTTAAAAGTTCTTGTTTCCCACTGTATGATCCTTGCTCTATATTCATCTTCTTCTGTTGGAGGAGGCCTCTTGGCTGCTTGTTGGTTCCTGCCCGCCTGGCTAGCTTAGACCCAAAATAATCACACAGAAACTGTATTTTAAATCACTGCTTGGCCCATTATCTCTAGCTTCTTATTGGCTAATCTCTTACATATTATTAAGTAATTTCTATTAATCTGTGTGTCGCCACGTGACAGTGGCTTATAGGCTAAAGTTTCCAGCATCTGTCTCTGGCAGTGCCGTTGTTTCTCTCTAACTCTGCCTTCCTCCTCCCACGCTATAGGTCAAGCCAGTTTCTTTATTCATTAACCAATAAAAGCAACACAGAGACAGAGGACTTACCACACCATTCTTTACCTTCAATAGCCTGAAACTACAATGTTTACTTAACAATTGTTAGTTTTCCTTAGTATACAATCACTTTGATGACAGGGTCTTGAGATCTACTGTATGTCTAGATCCTAGAATGGTGTTTGATAAGGAGTAGGCATGTGGAAATTATCTGATGAGTAAATGAATCATTCATATTAAATGCAATGAACATTGGTGTGTTCTCAGGAATTAGTTGGCATTTAGAAGTTTATTTATTATCAATGCTTTAGAATATTGCATCTTTCCTAAATTATTCTACCTGAACACTTTCCATCAATTTCTCTTTTATGTTTTTATTAAAATTTTAAGTTCTCATATAAAGGAAAGGTTTCATCATGGCATTTTCAAACATTTTCATTCTCCTTTATTGTTGTTTGTTTTCCCCCCGACAATCCTCTTTACTCACTCTATATCTAGTTGACTTCTTTCTTCTCGCAATTGGCTCCATCTTCTTTTTTTCTTATGTTTCATCTATTCCACTAGTCTATTCAGAAAAGTGCAGGCCTCCTATGTATAACGACAAAAATGGTATATTAAGTTGTAGTAAGACTAAACACTTTGCCTTGTATTAAAGGGATCCAGAATGAGGAATAGGGTCTCAAAAGTCCGTAAAAGAATCAAAGACAGTTCATGCTTCCAATGTCAGGAGCCCCACAAAAGGACCAAACTACACAATTGTCACATATTTTCAGCTCCATGGTTATTGATTCAGCTTCTATGAACTGCAATTAGCCCAGGTTTGTGTATTCCGGGGGTTTTCTTGTGATGTCCTTGAACCCCCTGGCACTTACAATCCCTCTTCTCTCTCTTCAGTAGGATTTCCCAAGCTCGGCCTAATGTATGACTGTGGGTCTCTACATCTGTTTCTACCAGTTCCTGGATGAAGCTTTTCTGATGACTATTGGGCTAGGGAATATCATCAGGCATCATCACACTGACATTTTCTTTTCTCTAGTCATATTTGGTACTATCTTAGATCTCTGGGCCATCTGGTCTCTGGGTTCTGATGCTACAGGCAGTGTCAGGGGTTGGCTCACTCTCCTGTCATGGGTCTCAGGCTAGAGGAGCAATTTGTTGTCCACTCCCACAATCTGCATCACCCTTACCCCAACACATCCCATAGGTTAGACAGATTAGGTATAAGATTATGTGGGTGGGTTAGTGTTTCTTCCCTCCTCTAGAAATCGTGCCTCATAGAAGGTAGCCAGTTCAGGCTATATATCTTATTTTGCTAGGAGTCTTAACTGGGATCATCCTTATAAATTCCTGGGAGTTTCCCTTGCATAAACTTTTTACCTGACCCTGAAACGACCCCCTTTCTAGTGAGCTCTTTCAGTACTATAGATGGTTGTTTTTAAAACTATTTTGGCTCTTTGCTCTTTGGGGGACCACCAACCAGATACCAAATATATCAGAGTCTTATTCTTTCTTATGAATGCCTATCCTTATCTTGGCTTGTTTCTAGCCAGATTTTCTTAACTTAGTCAATCTACCTCTTGCCCCTGGGTTTTTATCTTTTTCTTTTCCTGTATATCATTTCTTTACTTCTTATTCCATGCCTGGCTGTGTGACTGAGTGGCTGGCACCTTCTTTTCTTACTCCTTGATCTTCTCTAATCTTCTCCTTTTATTTATTCTCTTTGCCAGACCCACCTATCCTTTTGTCTGCCTTGATATTGGTTATTCAGCTCTTTATTAGACTGATCATGTGTTTTAGATAAGCAAAGTAATACAGCTTCACAGAGTTAAACAAATACAACATGAAATAATACAACACATCTTTGCATCATTAAACAAATATTCCACAGCACAAATGAATGTAACAGGTTTTTCAATTAATATTCTACAAGATAGTACTCTCCCATAAGAGAGTGCATGCCATGTTTATCTTTCTGGGTCTTGGTTATCTCACGCAGGATGATTTTTATCTATTTCTATCCACTTGCCTTAAAATTTCTTTGTTTTGCACTTTTTATTGATTTTTATTGAGCTCTACATTTTTCTCTGCTCCTCTCTCTGCCTTTCCCATCCCCCTTCAACCCTCTCCCAAGGTAGCCATGCTCCCAATTTACTCAGAAGATCTTGTTTTTTTCTACTTTCTGCTTCCCATGCAGATTAGATCTATGTAAGTCTCTCTTAGTGTCCTCATTGTTGTCTATGTTCTCTGGGATTGTAATTTGTAGGCTGGTTTCCTTTGCTTTATGTTTAAAAACCACCTATGAGTGAGTACATGTGATAATTGTCTTTCTGTGTCTGGGATACCTCACTCAAAATAATGTTTTCTAGCTCCATCCATTTTCCTGCAAAATTCAAGATGTCGTAATTTTTTTCTGTTGTGTAGTACTCTGTTGTGTAAATGTACCACATTTTCCTTATCCATTCTTTGGTCGAGAGGCCTTTAGGTTGTTTCCAGGTTCTGGCTATGACAAACAAAGCTGCTATGAATATAGTTGAACACAGGTCCTTGTGGCCCGATTGAGCATCCTTTGGATATATACCCAAAAGTGGTATTACTGGGTCTTGAGAAAGGTGGTTTCCTAAATTTCTGAGAAATTGCCACACTGACATCCAAAGGGGCTGTACCTTCAAATTTCATGATGCCATTGTTTTTAACATCAGGGTAATCTATATTCTATAAGTATCTTTTTATTGATGTATTGAGTCCATTGATATTGAGAGATATTAGTTACCACTGAGTGTCCGTTATTATTATGTTGTTGTTGTTGGATATGTATATGTGTGTGTGTGTGTGTGTGTGTGTGTGTGTGTGTGTGCCCTTCTTTGGATTTTGCTGCATTTACCTGGGTGTAGTTAACTCTTTTGGGTTGGAGTTTTCCTTCTGGTATCTTCTGTATTTGTGGATAGTTATTAAGTTTGACTTTGTCATGAAGTATCTTATTTTTTTCCATCTATGATGACTGAAAGTTTTACTACATATAGTAGTATGGACTGACACCCATATTTTTAGATAGAGTCTATAGGACATCTGTCCAGGCCCCAAAAGCCCTTTCCCATTCATGACTGAATATTGACAGGCCTTACGCTGGCCCTAGAGAGGTGACTAAAACTACTCTGAATTCATGAGTGCAAAATCCCCACTGTGCTTAAAAGACAGTATATCATGGCTCCTTTACAGTGCTTCTTGAATTTTTTTCTACCAATATTCCATGTTGTTTCTTAAGCCTTGGAAAGGACCCATTAGGGAAAAGCACCAGAGACTCACTTAATTTTAGCACCTTGGCCAGCTGTATGTATTGTTGTCTTTCACCAGAAAAAGCAGCTTCTCTGATCAAGGCTGAGGGTAGTACTAGTCTATGGCTATAAAGTACTGTATAGGAGGCAATGTGACATGTCTGTATAGCAAACCTGAAGCATAAAGAGCACCCATAGTACCTATTTTTCATAGATGTAAGTGTTTGACCAAGTCCACAGTACCAGGTATGCATTTCCTCTTGCAGAACACACCTCAGATTCAATCAGAATGCAGCTGGTTATCTTAAGACTGTCATGTTACTATTGTACAGTAGGCACATCGTGTCTGGCACGTAAGATCTCTGATAATTTTTATCCCTTAGCTACCTAGATGACAACTTCTGGCACTATGAAAACTAGTCAGCAGGAAGACAGCTTCCAGCTAAGTTCCAACATGATTTCTGCATGTCCTACAACCGCCGTATGTGACACCTTCACCAGTAGTGTGACGTAGTTGGTGGGTAAGCAAGAGCAGCAGCAATAGCCTGTCCTGCTTTGGTGTATTGTATTGCTACCATTGGCGCCTTCTTAGCCAACAACTCATAGGGAGGTATCATACCCAGTACTGAAGTTTTCATTTAATAACTCATAGCTTCTGGGATTGGTAATATTTATCATGCAGGGTACCTCTATTCAAACTCTCTTTTTAATATAACTCAGATTTTCAAATTGTCAAATATGAGGTTTCACATGGCTTCTCACATCCCTAGTTTTTGTTAACCTTCCTCACTGTTTTGGTTTTTGACAGCACTGAAATAGCAGGTTTGAAATGAATTGCATTTCCTAGGCATTTAGTTCATTATTTTCTCCTGCATCTCACTGTTACTTGCTGTCACCTTCTCACTGAAGTTCCTCCTGTCCATATCAAAACCTTAGTTTTGTTTGTTTATCTTGTTTTGGTTTTTCTGTCTTGATTCTAAAGCTGTGTTTCAGAATCATAATCACAGGTCAGCTAAGCATGCCACTGCTGTTCTGATTGTCTCCTGATCCTGAGTTACACAATCCCTTTAGGCTTTAATATTAGTAGATTAAGAACACAATAATCCAAACATAGCTAAAAGTGTCCACTGTAGGTCACCTGGACAAAGCTTCCTAAAATAGGGACCTCCCCCTCTATCAGTGTAAGTGATTAATCTATCACATGGGAACCTGGGTTATCTCATTGGCTGACTTTGTAGACAACTTGAGTTTGCTCTTATCTTAGACAGACTCACTGAAGGCACAGACTAATCACATCCATCTGCTTGACTCAGTTGTTACATTCCACAGTCTGCCATTAAAAGCATGACTCCCACGAGATTTGAGCAGAGCACACTGCTTTGTACTCTCAGCCCATTGATTAGGCAGTGTTACCAAGTAAGCTCAACTATAAGACAGAGTAAATAGGAACTAAGCATTATTTGGGCTGTTTCTCCTATTTGACATTTTTTTTTTCATTATGAAGCCTATTGTTCAGCTAGTACCAAAGCCTGGTATGTGATAACTAAGCTACGTGGCACTATAGATGACTCACCTCCACCATAGCAATGCCTACACCTTTCAGTTGTTGTAAAAGAATAGTCAAATATATATGAAGCACCGGTGCACAGACTAAATCCAGTAATATCTGGGTGATGCTTCTGTTATTAACAATATAAAAAAGGGCACTTGATGTTTTCTTTCTTCATATTCTTTATATATACACATATATTGCCTAGAAATTATCATTAACTTCTTAGAATAAAAAAATCAATAATATATTCTAAAAAAAAGTCTGTGCTAAGATTTGGATGAAAACACTTGCTTAAACATTAATCACATCTCTGCTATCAATTATGAAGTGCTTTAATAAACCGAAAATGTGTAATGATTGTTTACTGTTTTTCATTTGAGAGAGATTGCACCCCCATCACAGGAGCAGGAAGAATCTGCAATTAATTAGCAAGTGATCATGACAGCATACCATCCTATACAGTTTATGCAACACCTGTCTTTATTATTTTAGAATCTATGAATGAGAACAATCACAGTAAAGTGTCATTTGGCAGACAAACCACCTAATTAAAAGGCTATCAGGCACAGAAAATGGAGCAGAAATTAATCAGAAAAAACACTGTTTGCTAAATTCAACAGATTATTAATACAACGCAGAAATACTGGTGCATAAAATAACTTCATCTTCCAAACATTCTAGGCAGAGGCTTTAGAAGACAACTTAGTTTAACAAATTTCCCTTCTTTTCAGCTATTTGGGAGTGGTTGTAGCAGACCAGACACCATTACTGTCTGTAGAAATTACAGTGTACTGGGGAATGGCAGAATTTAGATAACTAATGTAAAGATGTTGTAATGCCAGGCTTGCCAGGAAAAGTTTCACACTTTTGGTGGGCATCACTTGCCTTTTAAAAGTGTGAGGAAATACTACACAGAATGTAAATAATGACTGCATGAGAGGGTTAATCTTCATTTTCAACTTTGTTGGGGTTAGAATTGCATAGAAGATACACCTCTGAGTAGGTCTGTCAGGGTTTTTCCAGATGCTGAAGAAAAATCAAGACCCACTCCAAATATTGGTGTCATGATTCCGTGGGTTGTGGTTCTAGACTAAATAAAAGGAAAACAAAAGGAGTAACCTTAGTATCATCATTACCCCCTCTTTCGGCTTCCTGTCTGTGGATGCAATGAAGTTTAGTAAATTGTTTTAGGTGTAATAGTCTTTATTTTTCAGCAAGTGTCACGATTGCAGTGACCTTGGGGTAGTCTCAACACGTTTCCTATCATGGTGGACTACACCCCTTCACACATAAGTTGATGGTAGTTGTTGTAAGAATTCCTACGCCTTTAAGTTGCCTGCCCATTTGGGTGTGGCTTTTTATACTATAAATGCTAATGGGAAGCATGCATCCAGCCTCTTTTCTGGCTGTGGGATTCGGTTGCTGTTCTCCATTTCAGCAGAGGATTGTGATCTGTGAGTCTACCGCTAAAAAATAACCACTATTATACTCAAATCTGAGCTAGTGTGGGATTTTTTTTTAAGTGTCCTTCTTTATCTGGTGTTCCATGTGGATCCAACTTCCACACCTACCAGGTGGATTGGCTTAAAGGTCTAAATGGTCCACAGCCCATAAAAGTGTCCCACCCCTACCTGCTTGTTTTTACCTAGTAAGTGTTTTTTTTGTTGTTGGTTTTTTTTTCTTTTTTTGTAAAACCCCACCACAGTGGAGCTAACTGCATGTTGAGACTTGGAAATTTCCCAAGCATGCACATGTCCCATGTCCCTACTGCGATGTGGCAAATTGCGCAACCTTTAGTTTGTATTCCTGGCTCTTGAGTTCTGGACTTCTTGTTCCACTTTCAGAATTGATTTTTAATTGCTTTTAATTTGTCAAGAAAAACATATTTCTCAGTATTTAACCAGCACCAATGTGAGGAAACCAAAGCTGCTCAAGACTATTGGTAGCACCAGGTTGCACCTATAATCATGACTCTGCAATCGTGACACTTGCTGAAAAATAAAGACAATTACACCTAAAACAATTTACTAAACTTCATAACAGGTAATTAATAAATCAATAAACTTGAAAGTTATATAATGGCAGACAACATTGACACTGAAACTTCTAGTAACTCTTTTGCTAATACTATGAATTGTATTCTACAATGCTTATATGGTTATGGTGATATATCCATTTATTGGATATTGGATATCTTTTTTTTCACATTATATCCTAATGAAAAAGGTTTTATAACTGAACCAAGAATGAGGCACTTTTAGAAATGATACATACTTTACAGACTAATATTGTACAGCTAGTTGACAGGATTAATACCATCGAAAATCAAAAGTTACCTGAAAAAATTAATACTATTGAAAAGAGTAACATTAATTTGACAGACAAAATTGAATCCATGTCAAAGGATACTGAAAAATTATCTGAAAGAATTCATACTGTTGAATTTGACAATGAGAATTTGTAAAAAAGTTATGCTAGGTTAGCAGATAGAGTATCTCTCCTGGCAATCTGCATGCTATCCAAATAATGTCCAAGGATAAGGTGTTATCTTTAAAGGAAAAACTTCAGACTTTGGAATCACAAGTGCAAAATGAGGACCAAAGGTGTCAATGAAATGTCCTCATGAAATCCCTAGAAATATATAAAGGCCAGGAGATAAAGGTCATACCTTTCATTCAATATATATGTCTGTATTTGTATATGTCTATATAAATAATGTTTAAATTTTCCACAATGAACAATGAATTTTCTTGCAGTAATCTTTGAAGAAGAAGGGGTCCCACAACAACAACTCCACTTGGTTGATATGATATCATGATGCTGATAGCACTACTGTAAGACCTGGTTTGGGTACCAGCTGCTCAAGATGGTTCCAACTTGCTTAGCTGAAATGGTGCACTTTTTTTTTTTTACAACATCTGGCCAGATCTTCAAATAGGAACTGCAGAAAAATCCTACCAAATATACATTGAATATTTGCAATTATACCAGACAGTAATCTTGGAACTTAACCATAATTTTACTTTCATAGGATCCCAGAAAAAGAAGATTGCCCCCATGACAGCTGGAAGTAATTCTAGAAGACGATGTCCCCTCTCCCACCAAAGTTTGTCCTCAGAATTAGAGACATCATTTAGGATTGGTTATAATTGGTATAGGGTTGGGGGTTGGGGTGGAAATTATGTAAGGTCAGGGATCTCTTTTAAAAATAAGAGAGAGAAAATTTGATCAGATAATAGATTAGTGTGAGGTTACTCACACTAATAATAACATTGAGCAATGGAGTGAATACTTGTGAGCTATAATTTATTGGAAATTTACATTGGTATAGATTCTTGTATATTGATACAAACTTAAATTATATTGAATATGTTTTTATTTTTGTCTACAATATTTGCATATCTAGACAAAGTTATTCTGTCATATTGTATGTATGCATGCTTCTACCTCTGCTTAAGACATTTTATATATTGATCAATTTTGGGATATATTTATCATATTGCCATATACACTTCTACCTCTGATCAAGATACTTATACATTGTTTACATTTTGTGATCATTGTCCTCATTTGTTGTACAGTTGTTTAAAAATTATTTAATATTCTAACATGAAGTCTTAGTCTTTAAGTTATATGGGTATTAAGAATTATAGGTCAATCATCCATGTTTGTCATACTTATAGTTAGACTAATCAGGTTCTTTAGATACATAGAGATTGTATTCTGCATAGATACATAATCTTCAACCACTTCAAAGAACTATAGAATATGGCATTTAAATAACTTAGGGTTCTGTTGAAGTGAGACACAATTGCTCCTGGCAGCACTGATCTATTCCAGAGAGAGTTTTGAACACCAAAGATACTCTACTTGGAGCTTATTTTCTGCTTGGCAAAACTGGCTTTTGGGCAAGGAAATGCCCATGCATTGATCACTGATAAAATGCATGATGTCTGGACAGGACAAGCAGGATACAAGAAGAAAGACTGTCAAATCTTGCCAAGACAGGATAAGACAGTTCTGAAAATTTCCCTGCATCTGAAAATGGTCTGTGAGTTATTCAAGGCCTTAGCCAAGTTGGTTTCTCCAACATTGCAAATGAGACTTTGGGTGATTGCCCAGGTAGCTAGTTGTCTCTGTCATTTGTTGCACATCTTATAAGTTGCTTGATTGCACTTCCTGTATACTCAAGTATTATTTCCCTTATTGGGTCTTTGTTGGAGTGGAAGACTAGATAGTTGTAGTTACTTTCTTCTAAAGACTTGGCCAAGTTATTTATTATAAAAGACTTAATCTCATTAGGATAGGATAATTATTGAAATATTTATTACATGTTTCTTGCTTGATATTATTTATGCTGCTTGTAATTCTAATTTTATACCTGATGTTTGTCCTTATTGTATATAACTTTGTATTAGGCTAGAACTTTCTTTTTTAAACAAAAGAGAGAGGTGCTGTAGGAATTCCTACTGCCAGTAGCCTTTAAGTTACCACTCCCACTTGGGTGTGGCCTCTTATACTATATATGCCAATGTAAAGCATGTATTCGGTCTCTTTTCTGGCTGCAGGATTCGGTTGCTGTTTCCTGTTCCAACAGAAGATTGTGATTTGTGAGTCTACCCCCAAATAAATAACTCCCTATTATACTCAGTTCTGAGCTAGTGTGGAATTTCTTTTAAGCGTCCTTCTTCAGGTAGTTACTCCTTCTCAGACTGTTTTATTAGGTATTTTGTCACAGCAACAAGAATATACAGTGGTTATTGGAATCATTCAGAGTAAATATTTAATTGATTCTAGTAACATCTGCAATTAATGGAATCTCTGTAAGACAGACACTGCTACGCCAAGAAAATGTCTCATGACCTTGCATGCCACTGTCCTTTTATTGTCCTCTCCCTACTGTCTCTGCTGTTACTGTTTACTCAGCATGCTTGCCTTTAGTAGTGTCTTCTGAGCAGCTCATTTTGTGCAGGGATTTAAGGCAGTCTCCGCAAGTTGACCGGATTGTTGAATCTCTGATATATATGCTTCTTAAAAGTACAAATCCCATTTGTTTTTTCCCCCTGTATTACAGTAATAATTTATTGCATTCTGACAGGATTCCTCTCATAGTTATGAGCAAATAGCTCTAAGATTAATTATTTATCAAATTATCCTAGGCAGGAAGAATCTGTGTCTACCAGAGAACTGTTCGCTTTCCTGGAACATTAAAAAGTTTTTTTTTTCTTGTCATTTATCTCTTCATAGAAGTGTACAAAATGAGGATAATCTCAGGGCTCACAGTCATTGTATACGTATTATCCCATTTAATCCCCATTGAGACAAATAGCATAGACATTCTCATGAAAAGAAACATCATGGGGATAGTACTCAGTTGACCATGAAGACTTCTCACTAGGACTGGGACATCAAGAGCCCTGTTGGTTGGCTTTCTGTCACTGTGACTAAACACTTGAGAAAACAATCTAAAGGGGAAAAGGCTTATCACACAAAATAATCCAAATGGCTATTACTGACTAACTAAAAAAGATTTTATGGAAATTCCACTCCCCCTCAACTGGAATGACAGGAAGCTAGCAATGCATTTTTGGGTAAGTGTTGGAATGCCTATGGCCAGAGAGCATGGTTTTGTTGTGTTTGGAAAACCTGGCAGGGAGGGGCTGCTGGCGTAGTGAGAGTGGATTAACCCCCAGAGGCAGAGTGAGTAGGTCTAGAGAGTCTGGGCAGACTAAATAAGTGATTTTGCAACCGCAAACCCAGAAGAATTTAAATTGTAAGCACAACCCTGAAAGTCTGTGATTCGCTCCGTCTTTTTGTCAATAAAACAGGGATGTGTGTTCTGTCCCAATATGTTTCTCTCATTGTGAAAAATAATCTATCACTTATTAATTGCTCATTATGTGCAAGGCACACAGCACCTATTTGCAATGTAAACGGCCATTTTCTTCACAGCAGTTTGCTGTAAAATTGACATATTGGGAATTCAGACAGTTGCAAAAATGCCAGCTGCTTTTTGTCAAGTGCCTGCTACATGCTTAGACAGTCTAATGCAATCTGCATTCTGACCTTCTGTAAGGAAAGTGGCCTTCAAAGAACTGAAGAAACACTCTCAAGTCCACACAGCTGCTAAGGACAGAGCCAGTATTGCAGTGTTGCTGTTGGCTCTTCTATTTTGAAGCAATGCCCTTGCATCTGTGCGACGTGCCACCCAGAGGGTGTATGCCCCTCGATTCTCATGATGCCCTATGTTTGTGCCACCCAGAGGGTGTATGCCCCTCGATTCTCATGATGCCCTGTTTGTGGCTGGCAGACGATCTCTTCTCAAAAGCCTTCTGGCCTTGATTGAGCCTGGGTTTTATGAGCAGTTTGGCACATAAGCCATAAATCACAAAACAGTCTGCAGTAATTTGTTCTGGGTATTGCCGTATTTGACTAAATGATCCTGTAAAGTAATACTTATAATTCAAGAACCCTCCCTTCAACATCTTCCCACTTTCTATGGAGTCATCAAGGGGAAAACAATCAAAGCAATAGCAACTGACAGATGAGAAAGTAGAGCTAAAGGTGGTGTTTAAGTTCAAGATGGTATCATGATTGTTATTATTAAATGGATTACTGGGAGATGAATGCAGTAATAAAAAGAGCATTTCTCCAGCTCTGTAAGCGGATGCACTTCTCTTAGGCATCAGCAAGAAGGATAATTAAACAAGGAGCTTTAGAGTTGGGGAATCAGAGCAGGCCTGAGACACCAAGCTATGCACTGAGGAAGGCTGCAGAGAGGACAGAACATGGCGACACTGATGGCACTCCCCAGGTACACTGCTGCGACACCAGTTGCAGCTGCTGTTCAGGCTCTTTTACCTTTCACCTAACACAGTGTGTGCCTGCAAGGTCCCTTAATGTTATGTGCTGTGCTCTGTTTTGAGTGTTTAGAATATTATTGAGAGAGACTCCCTCCCTCCCTCCCTCCCTTTCTCTGTCTCTCTCTCCTCCCTCTCTCTTTTGTCTTTAGAGATGAATAAGCCCTGAGAAACTGAAAATAAGGCAGGCATTTGTGGAAAGTAGGGGCTTATCCTCATTTGCCTCTGCTGCTCCACTGTTAAGTCTTTTGCTCTGAACTGACTTACTATAGCTCTTACTGTTTATTCTGTTTGAGTTCTAAATATCTTTCCAATTCACATCAGTGAGCCTGGCTAACCAGTAAAGCCTGTTCTAAAGCGTGAATCCTTTTAATCATCCAGCAACTTCCATGCATAATGTTAAAACCTAATCTTTATGCATAAATGTGTCTCATGTCTCCTCTTTTGTCCCATCTTATTGTCTCACTTCTGATTAGAGATTTGTATTTAGAAGATTTAAAGTTTTTTTTAACTCATCTATTTTTTATTTTATATGTGTGTGTCTGAGTGTGTACACAATGTGAGTGCAAGTGCCTGTAGAGGTCAGAAGAGGGCGTTGGGTGTCTAACACCCTCTTAGCAGCTGAATCATTTACCCAGTACAAACCCCCACACCCCGTTTAGTGTCTGTATATGAAATCTACATTATGTTTTTTGATGAACAGAGAAGTAAAGACTCTCAACCTTTTGAGGTAATGGTCCAGATTAGCATGTGTTTCAGCCAGTGTTCTATTGCTATGAAGAGACACCATGACTATAGCAACTCTTAAGAACCATTTAACTGGGGCTTGCATATGGTTTCAGAGATTTAGTCCGTTATCAGCATGGTGGAGAGCATTGTGTCATGCAGGCAGACATGGTGCTGAAGAAGTAGCTGCGAGTTCTACATCTGAACCTGAAGAAAGTAGAAAGATGGAGATACTGGGCCTGGTTTGGTGTTTTGAAATGTCAAATTCCACTCCCAGTGACGCATTTCCTCCTACAAGGATACATTTACTCCTCAAGTAGTGCCACCACCTGTTGACTAAGTGTTCATATATATGAGATTATGGGGTCCATTTTTTATTAAAAATACACCATGTGATAAGCAATAGATCATGATGAGAGATCTTTTTTAGAAGAGGACAGTTGTGACAAATGAAGCTTGTATGTTTGAAAAGGGTAGCAAGAGAATTTTTTGATTGGATACAAATCTTTTCAGCTGTTTGAAATGACCATGTTGTAGTGTTCAAGGTTAAAAATAAATTTAAATTTTGTCTGTTTTGCATAAAGGTGATGAATTCATGGAATCACACATATTCTTTTTTACTTTTATCTATTCTTCTCTCATACAATACATCCTGAATGCAGTTTCCCTTCCTTCCACTCCTCTGTTTCCTCCCACATCTCCCTCTCCCTCAAACCCACTGCTCCCCTGTTTCCTTGGCAATCATGCAGATTCTTAAAAGCAAATTTGCAGGATGGTGTTTTCCCTTTGCTTAACGGTATACCTTATTTAAACTGCTTGTCATCGTCTTGTCTGTAGAGGGTTGTCTCCACTACTGTGTGAGTGTGCCATAGTTCCACCTCACTTTAACTATTGCTTGTGAACTTTTATTCCGAAGGTCACAAAGACAGAAGAATCTCCCATACAAGAGCCTTTCAGGTGTGCAGGATAACAGTTGTGAGATCAACTTTCAGTGACTATTAAACCATAGTCCATCTTCTGCTAGAGATTGATGTGATTCTTGGAGTTGATGGAACTCTAACCAGTGGGAGAAGTGAGTGACCTGTGCTTCCATGGGAACCTGCAGCATACCTGGAGGACACATTCTAACCAGATTTTGGGTCTCTATTGGGTGGAACACTTAGGAAAAAAAATCTTAACATAAACTATCTTAAAAGGAGAATAAGCTGTGAACTCTGCCAGGTGGGGGCCTAGATCAAAGAGTTTACATTCAACATCTGGAAAGTTCTGAAAAGAATTGGCAAGATATTCGTTTGCACTTCTTTTAACATCTGTTAGATTGAGGTCATATCCTGTGAAAAGACTTCCTTTCTTCACCCAGCTCCACCCAGTATCATTCCTGGAACAGCAGTAGTAGTGGGAGCTGGGTGTGTGTTAGACATATAGAACCCAGCGTCCACCTAACTGTACTGAATAGAGACTCCATGTGTTAACTAGGAGCCCAGGTGATTCCAATGACAGCAAGTATTGGGAAACACTGGAAAACAAAGACTTTCCTAAAAACTCTTTTGACCATACTAGGTCTGCCCCCTGCTTTGGATTTGACTTTTTGGATCACAAACAATGGCTGTCTGCCTCCAGCACTATTCCTTTTCTGACTTTTGTGAACTAACTCTGTGCTAATTATTAGGCCGGCTTGTCTTGTGCTAAATTGGCCCTTAGGTGGTGCCCAAGTGTATTTCCCCATGAGGAGGGGCAGAGGAGGAGCTGTAAGAGATAAAGAGGAGCAATTCCAGTTTATCTGCTGCCCTGTACTACAGCAGCTCCCCTCCTTTGCTCTTCATTCTCTAGTAGGATCAACTTTCTTCCTGCAATGGAAAACCTGGCTCTTCTTAAGACAATATTCAACTATGCACGCCCTAACACCTTCTTCAACATTACTGCCAAGATCAAGGCGATGTCCCCAGTTAGTTCCTTGGGCAGCTGAGGATAGGGAACCTGTAATGAGCCTATCCTATAGCAATACTGACGAATATCTTGCATATCACCATAGACCCTTCATCTGGTGATGGATGGAGATGGAGACAGAGACCCACACTGGAACACTGGACTGAGCTCTCAGGGTCCCAATGAGGAGCAGAAGGAGGGAAAACCTGAGCAAAGAAGCCGGGACCACAAGGGGTGCACCCACCCACTGAGACAGTGGATCTGATCTACTGGGAGCTCACCAAGGCCAGCTGGACTGTGACTGAAAAAGCATGGGATAAAACCGGACTCTCTGAACATGGCGAACAGTGGGGGCTGATGAGAGGCCAAGGACGGTGGCGAAAGGTTTTGATCCTACTTAGTTTTCTGGCTTTGTGGGCGCCTGGCCAGTTTGGATGTTCGCCTTCCAGGATATGGACGGAGGGGAGAGGACCTGGGACTTGCCACAGGGCAGGGCACCCTGGCTGCTCTTTGGACTGGAGAGGGAGGGGGAGAAGGGTGGGAGGAGGGGGAGGGAAATGGGAGGCTGGGAGGAGGTGGAAACTTGTTTTTTTTTTTTCCTTTTCTCAATAAAAAAAAACAGAAAAAAAAGATTTAGGGGCATTGCACATAGAGGAAGGACTTTGGCTCATGAACAAAAATAATGGGAAATTTCTTTTAGCTCTAATACTTTGATTACATTTACATTTGATTTTGCTCCTTTCTGACCTATCCTTATTTTGATTTTTCAGTCAGTCCTTGGCTGACTTTTGAAGACACCAGGCTAGACCTCATTTGCCAGATCTTTGACCTCTCACCAGCATTATTGTCTCTTATGGGCTCAGTGTCAGGTACCATTCTTTTCCCTGTTTGCTAGCTATCAGTTTTATGAGATTATTATCACTATTGTCTGAATTTTCTATTAGAGAAACTAACTTTCAAGAAAAAGTCATTTCCTCAAAGAGATAACTCCTGGACCAGATTTTGAGGAAGATGTTTTCTGATGTTGAGTAGCTGCAGAGGTAATAAAAAAATTTAGATTTAGATGGGATGAGACAGGAACTTGCTCTTTTTCACTCTGAAGATTTCGAAGAGGTAAGAGCTCTCTAGTGGCTTGACTGTTTTGATTTTTGATCTTCAGTTTGAACCCCGGTATCGGTCTCTGTGTTTTTATTAATCATGCTACATTTTACTATTTAAATGATCAAATAATACAGTGTCTGTGGCTGAATGCTCTGCTATTCTGTTGAAACTATGGCCATCAAATGTTGATGGGCTTCAGAAAAGGAGGGTTTAAAGTTCTCCACCAAATCAAGGCCCAGTCTGCATCTGAGCGTATTGTAGATGGATATTTAATGGGCAGGTGATATGTCTTCCCCAGACAGAAAAGACACCTTTGAAGTGTAAGTTGACATCCAGTGACCTCTCCAGGGCTCAGCCTTGATATGCTGTTGTTTGTGTTGTGCCAGGGAAAGGAAGAGTCTGGCAGTTGCTAGGAGATTCCAAGGCTCTCTGTAAGACAGGCTGATGTCTTGGGGGACAAAGGCATTCAGAAAGAAGTGACAGCTCGACTTCATCCATTCATGTAGGAGGAGAGCGCCTTGAGGGAACTCACAGATGAGGGTGCATGTCAGGTCTCCTGTATGCTGAACCAAGTTCAGTTGCTCAGTGATAACATAAAGGAGGGAAAGTCTGGTGTACTGGTAAGGACAGAAAGTCACCTGAAAAGCTCCTCTAGGTGACTGGTTATCCACTCCGGCCTTAGCAGCAGCAGAAAAAGTGTTCTGGGGACTTGGGAAAAGTCATCTCGAGGAAATGATTTTTATCTTACTCTGGAGTCTTATGTCTGCTTGGGGTTTGGTTGTGGGAATAGGAATTAGTTCGGGTCACCTGAAGTTGAGCCCAGAACCTATTCTGAGCTGCAGGGTACAGGTCAGTTTTGATTGAGAGCTCCCCAGGAGCATTCTGTGTCTAGTGAGGCTCAGGGCAGTCGTGACTTTTAGTGTCTTCTCTGAAGCTGCATGCGAGAGGAAGAGGGTACAAAAGGAATAGGGAAGGGATGTGTGAACCTGCTGTCTAGCTGGGCACACTGGATTTTAGGATCCTTTGGCTCTCATAATCCTCCAAGGAGATGGCGCTCTCTCCGGGGTCCCGTTCATCACAGGAGACTGTGAGCATGTCCTAGGGGCGTACTCCTTTCCAGATTTTAGCAACAAGGGGAACTGGAGATCAAAAGACACACCATTGTTGTGTCAGATGCACTGGCAGAACAAGCTTCGGGTTTTATGAACTAGGAATCGGGAGCTGGGCTCTGACCCCTTTACCTAAGAGATGCCAACAAGACTATTTTTAGTCATTCCTAATCTACTTTTAATTTTCTTTTACATTACTTATCTTCTGAATCTTTAGGGATAAGGCAAGGCAACCCCCAATTCTTTTTTTCTTTGGTAGAATCACTAATACTTTAATCTCTTTAATAAGTAATACAAGAGACATTTACTCCACGTTCTTGCTATTTATATCCACCAATCAAAGAAGTTTACATTCTTTTTTTTCAGTATTTGCCATCATTTGTTTATTTGTTTTTTTTTAAATTTTTTATTGAGAAAAAGAAAAAAAAGTTTTCGACTCCTCCCAGCCTCCCATTTCCCTCCCCCTCCTCCCAACCTTTTCCCCCTCCCCCGACTCCTCTCTCCCTCCCTCTCCAGTCCAAAGAGCAGTCAGGGTTCCCTCCCCTGTCGAAAGTCCAAGGTCCTCCCCGCTCCGTCCATGTCTAGGAAGGTGAACATCCAAACTGGCTAGGCTCCCACAAAGCCAGAACATGAATATCTTCCTAGATTTTGTAAGTCAGGAAGGACAAACACAATGTTTCTACTCTGATCTCAATGAGAACACAGTGTACAGACATGTGCACAGCAGAAAGCAAAAGGTACTTGATGTGTATAGGAACTTTAGAGAGGAACTCTGCAGAGATGCGAAAGTTACTCTTATAATTCTTTGTCTAAATCAAGCAAGAAATTTTATTACATATTTAAAAGAAATGACATCTTCTCATTTATTTGCTCAGAAGTATTTGTTCAGTATAATAAATAAGCTTAAATTTTAACATATTCTCTTAAAAATAGCACTATTCCACAAAGTGCCTCAGTGATTAACAAAGGCCCATTGACAGAACTGTTTTGTTTATTTCATAATTTAGGCCATCTCAGAGTTGCCTGTTGTATTTATGCAGTACTTGTGATAAGAAAGCAATTGCTTTAGGAACTGTGTTTCTGTTTCTGTCACAAATATGCAACGTGTTTTCTTTTCTTTTCCTTCTTCCTGTTTTTAATGATTGAACCTAGGGCCTCTTGTATGCTCTATATGCATGGCAAATGCTCTAGTCATGAGCCACACCTCCCTGCAACTTATATTCTTTCATGTGTTAAGATAAGGGTACAGAAACTAGAGCCCAGAATGCCCCTCTTTCATGTGAGAAGCATTTTGGGAAAGGCACAGGGGTATGGACAAGTGATTATGGCCACTAAACTCCTCCAGTTGGGAAAGTGATGGACTCCGTAGTTACTATGATTGCATAGAATAAATAAATAAATCACAAATAAATAAAAGCCACCTCACTTCTTTTTGTTACAAGTGAGTCACCAAGACCGGTCACATTCAACTGGAGGGGAACTAAGTTTCATTAAAAATACTTTAATTACCGTATATTTAAAAAAAAAAAGAAAGTTTAGTAAGTGCTTGGCTCTACTGCCTGTTTATGACAAGAACCTAGGAAGGTGTGCTATCATTGCTGTTATATTTGCTATATGTAAATCACCCCAATTTTTTTCACTTAAACTTCATGTTATTTTGGAGAAGAAAGATTATACATTTCATACAGGTGTCCTTGGGAGCCTTGTCTATCCCCTTGCACATCTGAAAGAATGCAACAAGAGGACTGTTGTTTGGGACAATGATCTGTAAGTTTTTCCCCCTTAAATAAATAACCCTTTTTATTATCCATAATTCTTAACTGGTGTGGGATTGTTTTGTGGCTTCAAATTTGAGAAAACAGAAAAAGGCAAATTTTGCATTTTATTATATCACATAATATATATTATATGAGGCTTTATGACTACTTTATTCAACCATTACTCCTGAATTCTTTTAAAAAATTTGAGTGCATGTGTATATGGTGTATGTGTGTGTATGCGCCATGGCGTGATGTGCAGGACAGAAGATACATTGAATGGAGTCAGTTCTCTCCATTTGTTGAGATGGGTGTGTTTTATTGTTTCTGATGCTTGTGGAGAGCTCTGACTAGCTGACTCATGGATACTGGGTAATTTTCCTGTCTCAGCATCCTATCTCATTGTAGAAGTGGTGGAATTACAGATTCACACCACCATATCTAGTCTTATTTATGTGATTTTGGGGGATTGAACTCAGGTCATCAGGCTTTTCATAGTAAGTGTTTTTATGCCCTAAATCATCTTGCCAGTCCAGTTTTGAATTCTTAAAGTAGGATATGTTCAAATACTCTGGTAGAACTTTGAAGTTTTAACTATTAAATTATTCTTAGAAAATAGATCCTAAATGCTCAATGTATATTCTGTGATGGACAATTTGAGCCCAAGCAAGCTTGGTTTCTTTTTGCCACATTGTCCTTGCTGTGACTAATTACCCAGCAAGAACAACTAAAGGAAGCAAGAGTTTATCATGGGCCATGGTTGGAGGTTGCAGTCCATCATGGCTAAGAAGGCATCATGGCAGGAACATGAGACAGATGGGTACATTGCATTCATAGTCAGGAAGCCGAGATGGGTGGATGTTGGTGCTCTGCTTGCTTTCTTCCTCTTTCTGATATGGTTATAAGACTTCAGCCCATGAAATGGTGCAGACCAGATGTAGGGTTTATCTGTTGTACTCAATAACCTAATCTGGATAATCTCAAAGACACGCCCAGAGGTGTGTCTCCAAGGTGACTCTAAATCCTGTCAGTTTGACAGTTAATGTTAATCATTACAAAAGGAAGTTGATGTAAAAGAGCTTAGAATTTTAATAGCTTCTAAGAGCTCACTTTTAGGTTAAATCTCTGAACAGTGTCTTTTCCCCTGACCACAGAGCTGATACTAAGCTGTACCTACAGCATCATTTATAAGAACACGTACTCATTGCCTCGAGATTTTCACCGTTGTTTGCTGAAGGTATTTACACACCAGAGTTCAGGGATTGCACAAATGAAAACTCTGACAATCTTAATAAATTAATAGTTGAAACAGTAAAAATTTTACACTGAAAAATAATTTATTAGCATTTTCCCAGTTTCCCAGATAGTCTCTGGGCAGTAAGAAGCAATTTACTAAAACTTTTCTCAAAGGGAATTCAAATCTTCCTCCACAAACTATGCCTGGATAACGAAGGTGAGAATTGTTTCAAGGAAATAACATTCAGAAATGAATTAAGGGGATCCTTGAGGAAGCATACTATAATCAGGATTAATTTTGAAAATCTGAGATGGAAGCTGACTTTTATTAACTGATCATTTTCTTTCATGGCACCTTTCCCTCTCGGGGAGAAGCACTTCATGCTATACTCTAACATTCTGCAAGTTCCATTAGTGCTGTTTCCTCGGGTTGTGCTGTGAAGAATATTTAATAGATGTTAAGACTTGGCCTTTTGGGTTACCCTTTGGTTTCAGTGTCACAAAGTAACTGGAAGGATTTCTTTTGCATTTCCTTCTTCCAAGGGATGATAGGTGTATGTACAAGATGTAGCTTTGTGTTGCTTTAAAATAATAAATGTTTACTTTTATTTTTGTTTTCCACTCAATGCCTTGGAGCAGCCTGAATATTGTCAGGAATTTTTTTTTAGAGAAGGTGTCTAAGGTAATGTGTTAAAGATTAACCTGACTCCTCCAAACGTTTTCCTCCTCCCTTCTCGTCTTTTTTCTTAATACTTTGGAGCCCATCATATCACATCCCTGACAAGCCTTCTACCACCGAGCTGTATCTCTAGCCTTCATTTCCCTTTAATTTTGAGACTGGGTCTTACTTTGTTTCCCTGGAGCCACAAGCTTGCACTAGCAGTGTCACCTTGAAGAGTCGATTTCTAAGATTTGGAATTAGAAATAACAATGTAAGGGTTATCTTTGCTTGCTTGTTCAGATACAAGGACAGTCGTTAGAGATCACACTAGCATCTCCTGGACTGCAGCGCTCATTGTGAAGGTTATCATATTGCTACTGGAGTTTGGAATAGTGTACACTTTCTCTGTGCTTAATAGTAGAAGAGTCTTCTTGTCTTATAGTTCCAAATGATAGAGGCATTTATACCACTGTAGTGGGTATAGTGATCAATATGATAAATGTGAGATTCCTAAGTGAGAACAAAGTAAAGTCATTTAAATGTTATATATACATTTTTTTTCAGGGGAAAGCAACGTGTCCTTGATACTTTGGGAATGACACAACTATCAGAGCTGGTACCTGGAAGTAGATTAATTCTCTAACTTTCATTATTAGACTGTTGGGAAAGTACTGTTGTTTGTAGGGAACTTGGGGGGGGGACTTTGGAATTTTTCTAGCTGTATTTGAGTGAAATGTGTTTTCAAATCTTATGTAACAAGTGTAGAGCTATCCTGACTCTAAATTTTGAGTTAACTTTGAGGTAGCAGTAGAACTGTGCATTGTGAGGGGATAGTTCTTAGATACTGCATAGTGTTTCTTCCTGTCAGCTGGGCTGTGCACAACACAAGCCCACAAGTGTTGTTTCTTACCTTTATTACTACCCAGCATTCAGTTCACCCTTCAGTATTGTCCTGTGGTAACAGAGAGAATTCGTTTTGCATTTCTCTTTCACAGCTAAGTTTATGCTAAGGCTGCTCATTGTGTGAGAGAGGAAAGGGTTCTTCAGCCTTCTGCTGCTGGATCAGGCTCAGGTGAGGATGGGAGGTTTCAGTTAGCAGTGATGCATGTCAGTCATATCCATGGGTCCAGAGTCATCACTCACCTTGCAGCCTCAGACTGGTCATAATCTTTCTGAATCCCCCTCAATTTGGGATGTAGTGCACAAAGTCTTTTTGCTTGTCCATGCTCAAAGGCATTTCCACCGCACTACAGGGACTGCAGGGGTCTAGTTCATTTTGTATAGCCACACTAGAGGTTCCTGATTACCGGCCTATAGCCTCTGTGCTAAACAGTTACTTTCTGCTTATCTGATGACTGGAGGCTTGGTGTGGGTTGTCCTTCTGTATGTGTGCTGTTTTTATTGGCTAATGAATAAAGATGCTTTGGCCTATGACAGGACAGAATGTAGCCAGGCTGAAAGAGATATATAGAAAGAGTAGGCAGAGCCAAGAAAATGCCATGTAGCTGCCAAAGGAGGCAGATGCCATGTAGCCTCCTAAGAATCAAGAGGTAACAAATACAAGCCTCATGGTAAAACACAAATTAATAGAAGTGTCCTAATTTAAGATATAAAAGTCAGCCAAAAATATGCCTAAGCTGTTAGACAAGCAGTGCTGTAATTAGTTTAGTTTTTGTGTGATTATTCGGGTATGTGTGGCCCGGAACTAAAGATCACTCTGTGCCTACAGGGCTTAACTCTAGGCTGTACATACTAGTTCATCTTTCTAGTTTCCTTTGGGCTGAAATAAGTATAAGTACACCTTTTCTAATCAGTGCTGAGCCTCATCCTAAATCTCTTCCACATTTGATCTTCCTTGACTACTTTCCTTTAGTCCTAATATACCATATGGTATTTCTCTATATTTTATAGCTGCTATAATCATCATGGTTTGTTTATCATTTAAATATTGTTTATATCTTCTTCTGCTTAATCTACTGTGTGGTTTCTATTTGCTGATTGGACAAATATAGTATATATCCAAACCTCCATTGTTCATAATATATGTTAGTTTTAGTAGAAAGAAGTGAATGAGAATTTGAATTTGAGCAGTGTGCAGAATTGGCTTTCTTTCTCCTTAATTGTGAGTTCTCAGTGACGTGGTTGTTCTAGATACTCTGTCTGAAAAATAGGATCATTTGTTAAATGAAACGTGCTTCTGTACTTGCTTCATAATGCACTGGAACATTAGAGTGTCTGTAAAAATCAGCTCACAAGTTCTGGGACTCACTAGTGGATTCCTATAGTGATTGCTTGCAGAAGAGCTTGTACTATCCTTTGGAGCTTTTTCTGTAGTGAATGAGGGGACAATCTGTCCTTGGTGTGTTTTTAACAGCAAGACACTGGAACAGTCTCTTGAGATAGTTGTTATTTTTAGTCCAAATATAATCAGTGTTTTATTTTCAAGATACAAAAGGTGGAAGAATATTTTCTATTTGCTTCTGTTTGTGATCAAGATAATCAAAAGGAGAGGGTGTCTTGTTCCAGGCTTTCCGTGTCTTCGATCCCCACTCCTATATCCTCACATTCTGTGCAGATATAGGCTCATGATAGATCTTTTCTCTTTTTCTTCACCTTTACAAAAATGGGAAGAGGAGATGGGTTAGCAGAGAGGACAATATTTCAGGATATCATGTTGTTGTAGGGAATAGGGATACATAATAACTTTTCTTTCCTTTCAATTCAGTTTTTCTATTGAAAAAACTCAGCAAAAAATTATTATCTCTCTATTAAAAGTCTATAAAATGTAATACTACTTAAGATTTGGGGAAGCACTTGAAATTATTTTACCACAGAGGATATTATTTAAACTCTTGTTTGTCTTTAACACATTGAAGAAAAAAATTTAAGAAGATTTCAGGAGATGGAAAGATCCCCCATGCTCATTGGATCAGTAGAGTTAAAATAGTAAAAATGGTCATCTAACCAAAAGCAATCTAGTACTGCAAAGCAATCCCCATCAAAATTCTAACACAATTCTTCACAGAAGTTAAAAGGACAATATTAGTAGCTTGGAAGACCAGCTCTCAAAGCTACCTGCAGGGTTTGAAGAAAAGCTCTTACAGTCTTTGTGGGACAATATACCTAGTTATGAAGCATATCCTATTGTATTTTCTATATATCAAAACTGTACAGCTAAATGAGAAGTCATATTCCTGACCATCCATGGATATATGTGCCCATAAGATTGAGATGCAATCATGAGATAATTGCACACTACAATGCGGATATTGGGAGACACCGTAGCTGCTTGTATACATGTGAAATTATAGACAGAAGCAATAGTTTCCAGAGCCCACAAGCCTTTCCCAGATGGGATTCTCCTCCATCAGAGAACCACTCCTCTGGTGGGTTGACATTAGTTGTCACCTGCTGCATCCTCCCAGGGCCCCTGACAAGACAATCTTCTGCTTCATATGGAAAGACAAAAAGCACAGGATAGTTAAAACAATGCTAGGCGATACAAGGACTTCTAGAGGTATTGCCACCCCTGATTTCAAATTGTACCACAGAGCTATAGTAATAAAAACAGTATGATATTGGCACAAAATATGACATTGTCAAAGACACGTTGACCACTGGAATACAACTGAAGTCCCAGACATAAATTCATACATCCATGGAAACCTGATTTTTGATTAAGAAACCGGAAACGCACACAGTAAAAAAGACAGCGTCTTCCACAAATGGTGCTGATCAAACTGGATGGCTGCATGTAGAAGAATACAAATAAATCCATAATTATAAACCTGCACCAAACTCAACTCCATATGGATCAAAGACCTCAGTATAAGGCCAGATACACTGGATCTGGAAGAAGACAAAGTAGGAAATATTCTAGAATGCTTTGACATGAAAAAAGACTTTCTGAACAGAACATATATAGCACAAACAATGAGAATAACAATTAGAAAATGGGACTTAATAAAACTAAAATTTTTGGATGCTATCATTCAGACAAAGTGGAAGTCTACCCAATGGAAAATATTTTATCAGCTGCACATCTGATAGGAGTCTAATATCCAAAATACATAAAGAACTCAAAAATATGACATTAAGCAAAGAAATAACATCAAGAAATTAAAAATGGGCTACAGATATAAACAAAGACTTCTCAAAAGAGCAAGCCCAGATGGCTGGAAAACACTTAAAGAAATGCTCAACATCATTAGGGAATTGCATATGAAAGCACTTTGAGGTTTCATCTTGCACCAGTCAAGATGTCAAATAACAATAAAAGAAATGCCAGTTTATGCTGGGGAGGAAGTAGAGTAAGGAGGACATTCATTTGTTGCTGATGGGACTGCAAACTTACACGGTGACTGTGGAAATCAGTATAATGGCTCCTCAAGACTAGAACTGATCTCCTTCAAGATTCAGTTATACTACCATTGGGTGTATAACCAAAGGATGCCTCATTATACCATAAAGAGAACCATGTTTATAGCTGCCCTATTCATGATAGCCAGAATTTGAAAGAAAATAGATGTCTCTTAATGGATGAATGGATAAAAATGTAGTATAATTACACAGTGGAATATCACTTAGCTGTTAAAGATCCCAAAATCATGAAATTTACAGGTAAATGGATAAAATTAGAAACACCAATCAAACAAAGTGAGGATACCCAGACCCAGAAAAACAAAGTATGCATTTGCTTATATACAGTTGTTACCTGCTATGTCATTGGTACAATTCTTATTTTTCAAATTCAGGTATCGAGTAAGGGCCATGGTGGGAGAGATGGATCTTCCTTGGAAGGGGAACTAGAATAGATAGTTATGAATGAATGACAGTAAAATGGTGGTGATGGTTACTAGAACAGGAGGATGAAACAGAAAAGAGGATGGTGTGGGGAGGCATGGAGGAGACCTCAAGGAAAGGCTTCTAAAACTAAGAGCCATTTGAGGGGTCATATATTCTAATACAGGAGAAGCTTTCTAAAACATATACATGTGAGGAGAAAATCTAAATGAAATTTCCAAAAAATGACAAAGACAGATCTCCAACTGGATATCTCATCACCAAATGAAACTTCCAGTACTGGGAATGGATTATACCTGATTGGCTTGCTGGCCAACAGGGTTCCATGGGCACCTGTGAATAACCAAGACTACTATTGGCAAGGCTATTTGTTGTTCTCCACAAGCTGTAAGGCCCTGTTGCTGAAGGCAGCACTTATACAACTTGTTGCACACGGAGAAGCCAAGCTGGTGCCTACCTGGAGCCTCGACCCTTATGGGCTAGTGTTCATGGTTCTCTTCCCTCTACCAAAGGGAGAATGTAAACACCAACCTAGCTACAAATCCTTTGCTCTAAAATGGAGACCTGCCTGCAAAATAGTCTAGTACAATAGTGACACAAAGCTTGTGGCAGTAACAAGCCAATGGCCACTGGATTTAAAACCCACCCATCCTTTATGTTGCTTGGGTGGCCAAGAACCCCAAGACTAGATAGGCAGGGACTTAGAAGAAAACCAAGTACTGCTGAGGGAAGATAACCATAAAATGACTCCTAATGATGTTCTGTTGTACTCATAGATGTGCCTTCCTCAGTCATCATCAGAGAAGCTTCCTCCTGTAGCAGATGGCAGCAAATACAGGTACCCATTGTCTTGGTATTATTAGGCAAATAATCCGAGACTTTGGAACCCTGGGCTTTAAATGGAATGCTTTTATCAAACTTCCCCCGTAAATCTCTCTCTCTCTCTGTCTCTCTGTCTCTGTCTCTGTCTCTGTCTCTCTCTCTCTCTGTCTCTCTGTCTCTCTCTCTCTCTGTCTCTCTCTCTCTCTCTGTCTCTCTCTCTGTCTGTCTGTCTGTCTTTCTCTCTCTCACTCTCTCTCTTTTTAATTATACACATCAACCATAGTTCCCCCTCCCTCTCACTCTCCCGCTCTCCCCACTTTCCCCCTAGCTCATTCCCCCATTCCATCCTCCCATGGATGGGGTTCAACAAAGCCTGGCACATTAAGTTGAGGCATGACCAAGCCCAGCCCCCCTGCATCAAGCCTGAGTGAGGCATCCCATCTGAGACCAGGATCCATCCGTGATGCACAAGCTGGCTCAGGGATTTCTTAAGAGAGGAGACAGAAAGAGTGAGAGAGACAGAGGGGATGGAGTACATCAAGAACCATGGTCCTCTAAACACAGCAAAACTGATGCACATATGTAGTCGCAGAGACTGTGGCAGCATCCACAGGGCCTGCAAGGATCTTCACAAGATGGGGTCCTAGACTGAAAGAAGTGGACACATGCCCCTATCCCTTACTCAGAGACTATCTCCAACTGATATCCATTTGCGAATGAAAAATCTCTTTTCTCCAAGGGAGTCTCACTGGGGAAAGAAACTACTCTTAAAAGTAGGCTGCATGCCCAGCAATAGATGGCATAGAAAACGAACTCAATATCTTTGGGGGATCTTTGTCTCATAATGTTGAATCACAACGTGTATGTGTGTGTGTGTGTGTTTATGAACATATGTGTCTCAATGTCTATATGTACTTCTTGTACTTTTTCTTTGGCTCTTTTGTTTCTGTTGGTTATGTCCTATTCTGATTTGTTATTCTTATATTATTTTATTATCATTCCCTAGATATCTGTTTGTTTTTTTTTTCTAAGAAGAGACAGCCAGGGTGTAGATCTGGATAGAAAGGGAGATGGGGAGAAACTGGGAGGGGTAGATGAAGCAGAAAATGTACTCAGAATACATTGTATGAAAAAAATCTATTTTCAATTACAAAAAAATCATGTTTATGTTTCATGCTATACTCTGACAAATGGCTATTTCTTGAGATAATGTTTTCACATTGAAACTGTAAGGTTAGACTTTAATCATTTAAGCGATACTGTGGAGGTGGCAAATTAAGACATGTGTATCATTTAAATGAGAGACAGTATTTTGATAAAACTGTTATAAGACCCTTGAACACTAAAATCATTTCATATTAGGAATTTGATTAATGAGGCTAATATAGCTTGATTCACTGTAAGTATATATTAAAAATGGATTTCCAAAATAATCTCATTAGACCTTTAATATATGCTTACTAGGGGCCATAATTACTTATAGTAATATTGTCTTCCCCTTTACAAAATTCTTTTTATTAGGTTTGGAGTTCAGACCTTGACATAATATGTAGGTTTAGCAAAGGGGAAGGTAAATTCATCATTGTTTTCAAATGACATACTTGGCTTGCACAACAGATCGTGCATACCATACATCCCATTCAATCAGGGAACAGGAGAGGCTAACTATCCTGTGGCTATGGAGAAGCAGAACCAAAAGTACTGAAAGAACTCACCCTAGAGGTGAGGATTCTGGGGTTCACTCTGTTCCCAACCTGGTGGGCTAATCTATCTGAAGATTGGATTCATCTGTGCAATGACAGAACTGTCCTAGATACTTCTGAGAGGCTTCCAGTGATCTGGCATGCGTCCACTGCTTTGAGAGATTTTGTTTCCATGTCTGTGGATGCTTGCTTGCTAGTAAAGTCATTTGAGTTGTGAAGTCAAGGTACTAATTCCCTGTCTCTGCAATTTTTCTATGTTAGTGTTTATTTATTCAATATGCTTGAGGACTTGTCTGCATGTTTGTCTGTGCACCACCTGTATATCTTGTTCTGGCAGAAGCCAAAAGAGAGTGCTGAGTCTCCTGAAACTGGAGTCACAGATAGTTGTGAGCTTCCATGTAGAGTGGTCTATGCTCTTAACTGCTGAGCCATCTCTCCAGTCTTAATTTTTATATTTCAGTATAGTAGCCTTACACTCCAGGGCTGGCACTTTAAACAGAAAACCGTTTCTTCAGGAACTAGACAAAGACATTGGCGATTCATGTATACCATCCTGAGTTCTGCAAAGAAGCAGCTGCATTCAGGAGTTATTAATTTTTAAAAATGATCTTAATTTTTCTAAACAGATAGATTTAAGGCTCCACACTCTTTTATCTCTCATTATACAGCTGAACTCTGCTAACTCTTTATTCTTTCTGAGTTCATTTACTGGAACAACTTTGCCCAGATGGATGCATAGCTATATTATTATTTAAGCCATGTCTTGTGAATTTTCATCTCTGTAAAAAGGAACAGCAAGGTATGCATTTTTGGAAGGTCACTCAAGAAGCCCCTGGAAATATTTTATAAAATGTAGTTCATGACCTGTAATACCGTTTTAATCTTCCTAAAGTACTAAGTTCTAAAACTTATCTGATATGAAGGGTTAAAGAATTTATGACACGTAGCAAGGGTGAGGCAGGTGGGAACACGGTTAGAAGGGAAACGAATGAAATACCTAGGTTTATTTTCTCATTGCCAGGACAAAGTACCAGACAAAAGCAAATTAAAGAAGGCAGGAAGGGAGGAAGGAGGAAAAGGAGGAAAGAGAGGTTTATTTAGTTAAAAGTTCCATAGCAGGGAAGATATTGCAACAGGGACATAAGGCAGCTGTTCTTGTGTCCATAGTCAAGTAGAGAGCCATGTGTTATATGACAGACTTTCCCTGGGAAAGTGCAACTCCAACACACATATCTGGTCACCCAAGAAAGACAGTCCGCAGCAGACCAAGACAAAAATTGGGTCCATGTTTAATTTAGTAAACTCGTTTTTTTTTTTTAAATTGGGGTTCCCAACAGAATTATGGACAAGGGGTTACTTATGAGGGGCAGAAATAACTCAAAAGAAACGTCATTGTAAAGCAACTCCAACATGAGTGATGGATCCCCAGAGGCCTTTATGCAGCTTATAGGTAGATCCCCAATCTCAGCATCTCCTCTAAGTTTCTATGCCTAGGAACTGTTTACTCCATTTTATAGTGGTGGTGTGGGGAGGCACTCTAAAATCTTCTAAGTTTCTGTTCTCCCACACCTTTTGTTGACCATTGACTTCCTCTTTACCACTTAATGCTGCTCCTTCGCTTCTGGAATAAAGGTTTCAATTCAGAAGGAATGCTGCAATCTAGAAGAGCATGCCATACAACATCATGAACGCTGGCAGTCAACTTGCTTCATCTTTTTTTGTTCAGTCCAGGACTCTAGCCCATGGAACAATGCCACTTTCGATTAAGGGTGGGTCTTCTTACCTCGATTAATCCAGTCTAGAATCACTAAATTTTAGAGATCTGCCGAGAAGGTCGTTTCCATAGTGGTTCTAAATCCCTTCAACTTGATAAATAAGATACCACCACACAAGGTAAACAGGACAAATCACTGTCCTCAGACTTCCCAGATCTAATTGCTAGTACCATATGGTGTGCTTGGTGGAGGAAATATAGAAGGTGTTTAAGAGCTGAAGCAGTGATTTTTACTAGCATATAAAATACATCAGAGGAAGAGATTGTAATGTGTACCAAAGGCAGCTGGTGCTTCTCCTACAAGGAGTTATGCTAAGCAGAAAGAAGAGACAAATTCATGGACTACTGAGGACCTCATAATTTTTCTGAGGCCTGAAGAAGACATGACATTTATGTTATGGGGTCAAAACCTATAGATGGGACTAGATGATGATGATGATGATTATTATTATTACTATTATTTACTTTAAAGGGAGAAATCTCCAGTATCCTTTGGTCTTGATCCCAGGTTTTCGAAAGTGCTCTCCCCAAAAAGAAGAATTCAGATGAGATATTTTTTTTTGTATACCAAACAGATTGAAAGTAAGGAAGCAAATAATATGCTCTAGAAAAAGAGTGGCCCCAAACAGTAGCAATGATCTTAACCACGGCAGACATTAGGCTTATAATTTTCTTTTACTAGTGTCCCCTTCCTTTTTCACTCCCTCAGGGTGAGCACTTCTAAAAAGAGAGGGTGTTTTTCTTAGAAGCTCATTTTATAAATAAATAGATACAATAAAAGAATATACATATACACACATTCATAAGTAGATAGATAGATAGATAAAAGAATAGGGTTTAAGTACGCCTAAAGTTGAAAAGTTTACTACGGTAAAGGAAAACAGCATTCTGGTCATGTTCTCTGGAGAGAGAGAGAGTTCTAAATTTACTTTGATCTGATCTTGCTAGCACGGACAATGACCAATGATGGTTTCTTACATCCCTCTTGGAGGCTATGAGCTTGCCCATGTGAAGGTGACCACTGTCATTATCATTTTGCTCTGACCACTAGTCAGTCACTATCATTACATTTATATCCTGTTTTAGGACTCTGTGTAGGAGACACTGTTGGTCAGTCCCTACTGGAGCGATCCTCCGACCTGACAGTGCCTTTGCTGCCAGGTGAATAGTCGTTCTTTTATCCCCATGTAGATTAGGTTCCCGAGTTTCAGACCCTGAAGGTGGTAGCTGTGAGTGTGTGGCTGGAGAAGCACACACAGAAAGGCTTATGAGAGAGTGCGACAGTGTCCGGAAATGGAAGAAAAGGCAAACAGAGGAGCAGACTTGCTTACTAGGCAGTTTAGAGACAGCTTCACTTTGATTCTGTGGAGGGCACTGGAGCAGCATCAAACACTCTAGCTCACCAGTCCTTGGGTAAGGGCTACCTGCAGAAGGTGTCTTGGCAGTACAACTTCCTCAGCACTCTCACCTGGCTCCTCCCAAAGCAAGTCAAGGCACAAGAGGGCTTGGGTTGGGGTAGGCGTGGCTATAAATGGGGGTCTAGGCCATGGAGCCAGGGGATGGTGTGGACTAGGGAAGTGCAGAACAGCAGCACCTCTGCCTTCAGTGTCTTCCAATTTCCTCTCAGGCCTTGAACAATATCATTCCAGCGATACCTCATTTTATAATAATTTCCCTGGAAAAGCATAATCTTCAGTTTGTAGTTAAGCTTGGAGAGGATGAGCTGGTTGTCACAGTTAGAGGAATACTGTACTCTTTCTGCCTCCAATGTGGGTTTCATATGTCCCTAGATTCTCGGTGGTACTTATCTGTCCCTCTTTCTTTCTTTCTTTCTTTCTTTCTTTCTTTCTTTCTTTCTTTCTTTCTTTCTTTCTTTCTTTCTTTCTTTCTTTCTTTCTTTCCTTCCTT
>NC_022012.1:57326301-57327435 GCF_000317375.1 Microtus ochrogaster
TTCCTTCTTTCCTTCTTCTTTCTTTCTTTCTTTCTTTCTTTCTTTCTTTCTTTCTTTCTTTCTTTCTTTCCTTCCTCCCTCCCTCCCTCCCTCTTTCTTTCTTTCTTTCTTTCTTTCTTTCTTTCTTTCTTTCTTTCTTTCTTTCTTTCTTTCCTTCCTTTTGTGAAGTGTTGTAGTATGAGCGGCGGGGCTGCGTCCTGCCACCCGGCTAGCTTTACCCAAAATAATTACACGGAAACTGTATACTTTTAAACACTGCTTGGCCCATTAGTTTCAGCCTCTTATTGGCTAGATCTTACATATTGATCTAACCCATTTCTAATATTCTGTGTAGCATCACAAGCTGGCTTACCAGGAAAGATCTTAACCTGCGTCTGTCTGGAGTGGGAGAATCATGGCGACTCCTACTGACTCAGCTTCTTTCTCCCAGCATTCTGTTTTGTTTACTCCGCCTACCTAATTTTCTGTTTTATTAAAAGGCCAAGGCAGTTTCTTTATTTAGCCACTGAAATCAACACAAAACAGAAGACTCCCACATCAGTAAAGTTAAGCTAAGTTCTTTAAAACATAAACAAAGGAAACGACAGACAGACAGAAAGACACAGAGAGAGACAGAGAGAAACAAAGTACATTAGGACAAATGTGGGCTTCTCAAAGGAGCATCACCAGCCCCCATTTTTTAAAACCTGAACAATTCCTTTATGTAATCTGGTTTGCATTCTGCTGCCACATGCTCACTAACAAACATGCCACGTTAGAGTAAAAAGCCCATGAGGCCTTTATGCTACAGAAAGAACTTCAGGCAACTGAATAAACAGGAAAGGTGGTTCCCGGCCCAAACACACACACACACACACACACACACACACACACACACACACACACACACACACGCCTGGGAAGTACAGCACACCACTGTCCAAAAGGTCAGTTCTGAAAAAGTATACATACAAGTAACATTATATGTACCCACCAGGTTTTATTTAGAAACACAAACACATACATATGGGATAACATTTAATGAAAAAAGAGTCCAGAAATTGAAAGGAGAGTAGGAGGGGTAAATGAGAAAGCTTGAAGAAAGGATAGGAAAGGATAGGGAAGGGAAGGGAAGGGAAGGGAAGGGAAGGGAAG
>NC_022012.1:57327535-57340246 GCF_000317375.1 Microtus ochrogaster
AAGGGAAGGGAAGGGAAGGGAAGGGAAGGGAAGGGAAGGGAAGGGGAGAAACACTGTAGTTAAATTACAATCTCAAAAAAAAAAAATAAATGGGTTGGGGGCAAGCTTTCAGTGGTCAGTACTGAAAGCAATGAATTGACAAATCTAATTACTGAGTTTCTGAATCCCGTTTGGTCCACTCGAACTTTGTCTATTTATGGTAGTCAAAGTATTTTGACTACTTCTACAAGATGATGAACAGGTTCTCCTCACACCCCAAAAGCTGAGTTAAATTTGAGTTTTAGAGATACACTTGTACATAGATTTAAGTACTAAAAATTCCTTCCTCTATTATTCACAAAGTCCTCATAGGTCAGTTTTGTTTGAAAATTCACTTACCACACATTTGTGGGGAGCCTGCTGTCTATGCCAGAGTGCACAAAAGAGGCAAGCTTTCTCCTCTCACAGAATTTACAATCTAATAGAGAAGAATAAATGTTATGATTATTTCTCATCACCATTACTGTGAACAAAATACAACAAAACAAATTTTGAGCTCTGGCATTTGGAAGTCTGGGGGAAATGGTATTTTTCTCTAGAATTAGTCACTTTATATTATATTTACCTGTGAAGTAAGAAAGCTCCTGGAAATTGAACTGAATATTTATGCAGCATCTACTATAAACCAAACACTGTTAATACGTTAAAATAAGCGACAGTAATTTCTTTGTTGGATACAATGAACATGGCATACAAAAACCTGTGCAGAATAATTTTGCATGAATGATGATCTTTTAAAATTCCACTGGCTGCCAAAATGGAATTTATGAGTGAACCTTTGAAAAAGGACAAATACAGGTAGGACAAATACATAGCACAGTTAAGAATTTTTGCATTATTATTGCAGGATAGAGTTTTATACTAATAACACAATGGTCAGACAAAGCAGCACCTTGGCAACTTTATTCATACAGTTATTCCATTTAGAGTGAGTTCAAAAACGTCATTGCCTGTTTGCCATCTATAGGAAGTAAGGGTGAGCCATACTGTAGGCTTCCCACGTTCAGTGCAGAACTTAACTTGGCTGTGTTCCACCACATCCCTTCTTTTTAGAGAGGAGAGAGAGTTTTCTGTCTTGCGTTTCATCAGTTCTATCAGTATTGATGAGACAAGAGCAAGTAGATGTTACTGAAAAATAAATCTGTTCCCACATCTTTCCCTGAGATTACTTCCCGGACTCATTGCCAGAATCTGCATGCCTGCTTGACTCGGTTAATCATGAGTCTGTGGCCAAGTGTGCGGTGTAGCCTCTGCCATGACACCCCGAGGACAGACTTGGACTTCATACTGTGAACAGTTGGTAGAAAACATTTTCATTATGTCCTACAGAAGGGAATACGGGACTGCAGCATATCATAGATTCTTTGCCATGCCTCCCTACCTCTACCACAAGGAACCTTGTTTACACAGCCAGTCGCCGCCTCACCCCTTCCACCCGGTTTTGCAGCCCTTTCTACATTATGCTGGGCTGATCCTTCATTTTCCATGCTTTTTTTCCAACTGTTCATTTTGAAGCTTTTCTTCGGAGACTCTAATGTGTTGTTGCTTTTCTCCTTGGGACCCCTAATCTTTTTAAATGTCTGTATACTTCTTTTCTTAGCAAATATCTCCCCTTCACCTCAGGGTTTTCCTAGGATATTATCACCTGCTTTCATGGCTTTACCTACTACCTCCAGATTGATCACACAAGATTTCTTCTTATATTTTTGTAACACCTGCAGTCTGTGTTGTAGGCAGCTTTCAAACTCAGTCCAATCCAAACAGAACTCTCCATTTCCACATACAAAATATTACCTGTGGTGATTTGAATAAAAATGGCCCCTATAGGCTAATAGGGAGTGAACTATTTAGGAGGTTTGGCCTTGTCTGGAGTGGGTGTGGCTTTGATGGAGGAAGTGGATCTCTAGGGGTCAGGCTTTCAAGTCTCAAGTGTTCAAACCAGGTCTAATGTGACATCCACTTATTGCTATCTGTGGATTCAGATGTAGAACTCTCAGCTGCCTCTCCAGGACTATGTCTGCCTTCATGCTGTCATGCTTTTTGCCATGATGACAATAGACTAAACCTATGAACTATAAGTCAACCCCAATTAAATATTTTCCTTTGTAAGTGTTGCCTTGACCAAGGTGTTTTTTTTCCACAGCAATAAAATCCTAACTAGGACTAAATCATTTACTTAAATGAATAAAAATACCATCTCCTTGATCCTCGAGACTATCTTTGCCTTCACTTACCATATCCAACCAGTTTCCAAGAGTTTTTCAAATATGTCTTTGTCTCTGTTTATTGCCCAGCCTCTAATTCATGTAAAGTTTTATACTGGTTTGCTATTTGATATATGAACACTGTCTTTATTTCCTGTAAGCCCTATATCCAAAACAGTTAACATATTAAATGCATAGACACTAATCTGACTGATGTTCACGGTCCTTCACTGATTTGTTTATATTGCCATCATCATATGTGAAGTGGCCTCTACCTACTTTCTTCTACCCCATTCCTCCGACTAGCCCTCTAATGAACTGACTTGAGTTACTATACTTCTAACCCATTATTGGTTTGTTTTGGGTCTACAGATAGATGGATGTAACCATAATTCTACCTATCTCTCAGAACCAGAAGTATGTGTGAGTAAATCACATTCAACTCAGATGTAATCAATCAGTATTCTTCTTAGTATAATTATTGATAAAAAAATCAACTAAATACAAGGTTAATATGAACCCGAGCTTTGGTAGCCTTGAGACTGTCGACCTGAAGAGAAATGGAGTCACACATTGACTATTGCTTTGAGCTGAACAGTATTTCAACTTAAGAAAGTAAAGATTCAAGTTGTTTTCAGTTATTGCTATGGGACCTTAAAGATCTCAAAAATCAAAGGCCAAAGCCACAAGTGGAAGAGTCAACAAATTAGTTGTTTGTCAAATCTTACTATTAATGAAAGCAGTGTAGCAAAATGTTACATAAGTTAAGATTGGACCTCTTCCGTAGGATGAGTAGACCAGTTCTTACAGAGTAGGGAGAGAAGAAAAACAAGAAAGTCTTAGTGGAGGCAGGAAGTTGAAGCCTTGCTGATCTTGGTGACTGCCAGTTTGACTGGAAAGTTCTGGAAGTTTCATGAGAGCTGTAATTGTAAGCATAGAATATACAGGACATAACAAGCACTGCCATTGCAGGTTGAAGTATATGCTGGCAACAGGATGTGCATCTACTAAGGGTCTCAAATTCCCTGAAGTAGATGGTACTAAAGCTGGGTCTCTCATCCCTTTGGTTTAATGTCTTAAGAGTGTCTTAATCTGCTTGTTCTTTAAATTCTTCCATAAACGAACAATTTGAATATTTGCAAACTTATATGAAACTAATATACAGAAAGAAATGCTAAAGGTAACAAAATTTATCAAGAGCTGTTTTTTCATTACAGAGTCCCTTGAGGATTAGAAGAGAAAGAGTCTTTTAAATTGTTTTCATAAGGTGTAGACAGAGAGATAGCTTAATGGATGCTCACCTGTTTCATATATGATTACTCTCATCAGTCAAACCTTGGTCATTTACTTTATTTTTGGGGGGCTTGGGAGAATTTAGTCTCCTAAATCCTGGAGATAATGGATTTCATTTATATGAAGATGCAAACTCATGGTTTGTATTCAAGAAGTGGTAGGAACTGGGCAGAGGAACAGACAAGCATCATTGGGTCCCTGGGAAGAGCTGTGTTGGAAAAGGATTTGAAAACTGAGAGCTAGGATGCTGAAAATTAAGCCAGTTGACTTAAAAATGGTCCAGGGCTCACTGTGGGTGCACATCATTATTAATTTTCTTTGGCACCCGTGATTTTTTTTTTTTTTAAGTAAAGCCTTAAGGACTCGAGTACTTTGGAAAGGTTGTGAAGAGGAAGGCTTTTAATCATCCAAGCTCTTGCAAGCTGTCCGTGTGTGCTGCTTGCAGGGCATGTTGCCAAGCAAGAAGACAGAAGGTCAAATTCAGTATCTAGCTTTGCAAATTTCTCCCTAGAGATTTTAGAGCTTCATTCAGATAGAATTTCATATTGAGTTCTTCCTGTCTAAAATTAGGAGTCACTGGTACTCAGGACCTGTAATTGCTCCATTTCCTGAAGTTCCCTACTCTGCAACTCCCCTGGGAAACAGAGAACCACTTACTGCTATGAGGGTTGCACAACTGATCACTCTTTTTCCTGTACTGTTGTTCACTCCTCACTCAGCAATTTGGGGTGAGGAGAAAAGGTGGGGCCTAACAGTTACTGAACTTATCTTTGACCCTAACATTGTTGAATGAAAATTCTTGGAGGGAATGCTTCATCTTTCCTTGAATGTAATATTCAAAAGGAAGAGGAAGGACTTGTTATGACTGTCCTAAATTAACATGGGTACCAGTCCTGTTGTGTCTGGAAGATGCTGTTTCCTTGGAGACACATTCACCACCACTCACAGACACTATGACAGCATGCATGGGACTTGCACAGGTTCCAACCAGTCGAAGTCCCAGCACTGAGAAGAGGAGGTAGACACAAAATTCCACACCTAACCAAGAAGCTGTTTACAATTGATACCTGCTGGGAAAGGGACTATCAGTGTTTCCAGTAGAGTGTCACTGGGTATATCAACCACACTCAGGTCAGACCCCATGGCCAGCAACATCTGGCTAACACACAATAGCTATATGTTCGTGTGCTTTTTGTTTTGTTTTGGCACTTTTTGTCTTACTGATGTATTTTTTTTTTTTTTGGTTTTTTCGAGATAGGGTTTCTCTGTGGCTTTGGAGCCTGTCCTGGAACTAGCTCTGTAGACCAGGTATTTTTATTTTATTTTTTTTAGTTTGTTTCACTTTTTTGATTATTTTGTTTTTCTGTTTTTCTTGAGAGGGAACATGAAGTTAGGAGGGTAAAGACATTGCAAAAGTTAGGGGAGTAAAAAGATGATCAAAATATATTGTATGAAAAATTTAATAACAAAATTAAAAAGATTGTTATAAAGAGTGATATTTTCTTTTATTCTATCTTTCTTATTAAAAGTATTATGGTAGGCAGCCATGTTGATGCTTCATAGGTATAGTTGGATGATACCAATTGACATACCGACATGGAGGGAGAAATATCTTGTAATGCTTCAACCCTAGACAAAAAAGTACAGGCAACTAAGGAATGTGGGGTGTGGGATAAGTTGTAGTCCTCAGGGAGAACACACCATTTGGTTATTCAAAACCAAGGGTCAATCCTGAATTCATGGATATACAAGAACATTATACAGATTGAGCTCTGTGTGTGTGTGTGTGTGTGTGTGTGTGTGTGTCTGTGTGTGTCTGTGTCTGTGTGTCTGTGTAAACTGAGATCAGGAATTTGAGAGAGAGAGAGAGAGAGAGAGAGAGACAGAGACAGAGACAGAGACACAGAGAGAGAGAGACAGAGAGAGACAGAAAGAGGAAAACAGCATATGGGAAACATTGTAAAGAGAAAAGGGAAAGAAAAACAAAGTAGTTATATTTTAATTTTAACAACCTATGTTGGTTTGCATATATATGTTTAATATTATGATAATGGTACGGACACTGGGCTTAGACTTCCCATTTAAAACTGCAAAATACAAATTTCTATTCTTTATAAATAGAAACATAGAAATATTCTTTATTCTACTATATACTTGTCTTATTTTAAGATATTTTATTATAGCAGAAGGTATATACTAAAAATATTCCTAATAATAAATATGGGGCATAGAAGGAGTATTGAGCACTTGAAAATTTGAAGCTTGCAGTATGTTTTGAAGGTTCAAGCATGAACATACCAATATGACCAGTTTGTTGTTGGACTTAGGGAGTCATTCTTTAAATTTTATGATTCACTGTTAGTGTGAATGTCCATGGCATAGTGGTTATCACTGTGGGCTCTAAATCCAGTTCTCAGTGTGAGGTTCCACGATGTGATGAACTCTGAGCTGAATGCATACTGTGAATCTGAAACGCTACAGTTAGTGTGAGGCCCCATGGTAGAGTGGTTAGCACTCTGTGCTTTGAATTTAACATGTAGCTGGTTGTGCGGAGAACAGTTTGCAGCAGAAGTTCTTCACTTTTATTGTTGTTGATCTTGATGTCTTAGTTTCATAGTGATTGTGTTTCTCAGTTTTAATTGTTCCAAAGAAGAAGCCAACAGCTTCATTTATTAAGATATTTTTTATTAGCAGCTTAATAGACCTTCAAGTCTTAACAGTGTGTTTTAGTAGTCATTGAATAAATAATACATGCAAATTAACAAAAACAAAAGAATTTCATATCCTTCCAAAATAGCCATCATTGCTTATAGTCGCATCTGTGGGCCTGCTGAGCTTGCCACAGTTTCTCAAAAATAGATGGCATCGTTACTGAAGTATTTCTTTCACACCGACTCCTGTGAAATACTGGTTCCCATTCAAGCAACCATGAAATTTTTAGAAAGATAAAATATTTCAAAAGCAAACCAGTTACCTAATGATAGTTGCTGTATTCTGTGTGACAAATGCTGTGGTCTACTACCTCTTCCCCAAATAACTAAAACAGTTTGCTTCATCTTGTAGCTGCACTGCGGTGTATCTCAGAGCACCTTGGGCAACAATTTGTGGGATTCTAGAATTGAAGGGTGTGCATCATAAACACCACGAGAATCGCCCAACTTGCATCTATTCTTAACTCATGGGGGAGATCAATAGCTTGTTGTAGCTTTGGCAAAATTTTGGAGGCACATGTAAAATCCAGAGCATCTGTAAGCTGTAGGGGTGCTGGCTAAAGATCTGTCTTTCAGTGTTGAGGTCTTCTTTGGAGTGGACAGTTTGTGACATAGTAGGTCACAAGAACACCAGTGGTAGGGTAGGTGTGAAAGGGGACACTGAAAGGAAGCCAGTGAACACCCTGAAAATGTATATGAATTTGGTGAAAATTCCTGGAAGCAAACAGCAAATGAGGTCATTTGAACTTGTATCTTGACTAAACATTTCTTGGAAGACTCACCTCTTGTTAATATTGACACCATAGCTCATGGCTTTGGCTGCTTAAAATGATTCTATTTAGAAGGTGTTGTATTTTTAAATGTTCACAAGAACTTTGTAAGGTAGAAAGTCTTACAGCTATGTTTAGAGAATGGGTAAAATATGAGGGTGGTGTGGTCAATTACAGCTATACATGGTCCTAGAGTGAAGAGGGTGCAACATAACTTTTCTCTCGACTGCTGATCTGTTTAGTGCAAAGGCCCTGAAAACACAGGGTGTGATGAAGGTCATGGGAGGGTTTGTGCATTGCTTATTTCAAAGTGTTCCTTAGTGTTCATGTTACACCCAACTGACCTCTGACACTACCTGGTGTTCCAGAACTCTCTACTCTCATTTGGCTTTGCTTTGTATCAAGCTTCCTGTAACCTTCATATTTATTAGTCCTGGTGGTCAGTGAGGGAGTGCTCTGAAGCTTACCTCTAGTCTCACACTGGCTTATCTTAGAGAACTCCTGAAAGGCAGAAAACCTTTTGGATATGGAACCATGGTTTCAGCTTTTATGGTAGGCTGGGCTACTTAGTTCTTAAGCTATATTGAAGAGTATGACTTAATTCTGGGAAAAATGCAATGTTAAAGTGCTTGACCTTATTGCTTGCTTAAAATGTATTATTTTAGATGTCAGTGTAATATAGTAAAAGAGCACTGGTTTTAATACAAACCTGTGAGGCACCTGGCAGTAGGACCAGGATCTATCCCTGGTGTATAGTGGCTTGTTGGAGCACATTTCCTATGGCAGGGTGCCAAACTCAGCTTTAATGCAGGGAGGGAGTCCTTACCTGTTGGAAGGAGTGGATGTGGGGTGGGCTGTGGGGAGGTCAGGGAGAGTGGTAGTTGGATAACCATGGATAGAATGTAAAATAAAATTAAAAAATTAATAAATAATTTAAAAGTTATTTTTAGATTTATTTTATTTATATGCTTGTGTGAATTCATGCTATGTAAGTACAGGTGCTGAGAGAGACCAGAAGAGGGTGTTGGATAATCTGGGGCTGGAGTTATACTTACCTGTGAGTTACCTAATGTAGGTGCTGGAAACTAAACTCAGGCCATCTGCAACAGTATTAAGTGCTCTTAACTGCTCAGATTTTTTTTAAGCTGAATTCACATTTTTATAATTCTAAGCTGTGCCACTTACTGCAAGTGACCTACTGAGCACCATCTTTTTTTTTTTGTTGTAAGTTATAGTGAATACTTCATAGGGTTATTGTAAAGGTCCAATGGGGTTAATAAAGTCTTAAAAGGGATTTTAACACAAGTATTACATAGACATTTGTAATTGTTGCTGTGCTTTTGTGAACACTAATACAATCAATTATGAGACAGTCATGTAATTTTTCATGCTGACATTGGAAGCATGGGAGTTTATCTGTATCATCCTCTAATTCTGAGGGACATTGTAACAAACACTCTGGCAACTCAGTTACAATACACTGAACATTTCTAAGCATGACTGTTCACTGGATTGATAATTATTTCTCCAAGCTATGCTTTTAGTTGGTTGACTTTCAGGACTGTAGCAGTTTTGTTAAGTGTTAGCTCAGGCATACACCTACAAATACCCTTCCTCCTTGGCAGCGTTGTTGCCTGGGCCAAGGAACTCCTTTCTAGAGAACTCTGGCTCCCCGAGGGCAGATCTCAAGGGACTTCTGTCAGGACCAGATGTTCTGTGAGCTATAGTCCTTCTCTTTCGTTTCATTTCATTCCCTTGAAAGTAGAGTTCACATTTACATAAAAGTATGAGATGAAGTATTGTCAAAATACAATGTCCTTTGTCCTTCTAAAAAACTAAACTGTACCTAATTTCTTTTTCTTTCTTTTTTTTTTTTTTGAGGTAACTTTTTTTTCTATTGAGAAAAGGAGAAAAAAAAAAACAAGTTTCCACCTCCTCCCAGCCTCCCATTTCCCTCCCCCTCCCCCCACCCTTCTCCCCCTCCCCCCACTCCTCTCCCCCTCCCTCTCCAGTCCAAAGAACAGTCAGGGTTCCCTGCCCTGTGTTAAGTCCTAGGTCCTCCCCCCTCCGTCCATATCTAGGAAAGTGAACATCCAAACTGGCTAGGCTCCCACAAAGCCAGCACATTACATAGGATTTTTAAACATCAGTTTGCTATTTCCCTTTAGCAAACGGAATCATAAACAAATCCTTAATTTATCCCATAGATTTTGCCATGGGATTGAAGGCCTACAAAATTTAATTTACAAATTAAGGGTTTGTTTTAGAGTTTATTTCTTATTAAGTGTTAACAATACAACCCTCTAATTTGTCATATAATCCTGTGATTCAACATTAGTTATTACGTTGCTATTACATCTCTTTTAAAATCAGTAAAATAATCCTGAATTTTTAAGCAGTGTTTTCTTTTGCTTTATAGAAGCATAGACATAGTTGTAAGGTAATAGGATTTTGCCACGCAACCAAGAATAAGAGGGAGGTGGCTCACTGTGACAGCTTTTGTAACACATGCCTCTACCTGATAATATACTAGATGCTTTTTCTGCTCCTTACTGTTGTTCTTTCCTTATTGAAGTACAGGAAACTCCAGTTGAGCACACATCATGTGACTTCCTTAAAGTGGGATTCACAGATCTAAGAGGCGATCACCCCCCCACTGACATTCCTATTTATCTATTTAGTGTGAGTACCTGAATGTGCCTATCAAGGTATATGCATAGAAGTCAGGTGACAACTTGTTGATGTCAGTTCTCTCCTTCCACCTGTAGGCCTGGGACTGAACTTAGACCATCAAGCTAATATGAAATGTATCAATGTGATTTCTAATGCATGATGCTGAGAATTTGGAAAATTATTAAAATGAAATTGTATTTTATTAGCAGGAGCTAATGAATTATAATGAATAGTTTAAAGTGTATGTATATGAGGGGGGTGGGAGTGAGTGTGTGAAGATGCCCTCAGAAAACAGAGAAGAGTGTGGGATTCCTTAGAGCTGAATTTATGGGAAATTGTGAGCCATATGATATGGAAACTGAGGACCAAACTCAGGTCCACTACAAGAACAGAACATTCTAAACCTCTGAGCTCCAGTCCCAGACATAGTATAAATATACTATACATAAATATGTTTGGATTCAAGGAGTAAACAATCTAGAGACTATGAATTTATGTTTTCTAAGTGCCTTCAATCCCTCCCCGCTGACAGATGGCACATTTTAAACTATGAAACGCTGGCTTCCCTTCAGCTAAGAGCCAGTAACTACAATGAGGCCTCAAGGTTACTTTCTCTTAAGGTGGAAGATTCAACACACAGAAAATGGTATAAAAGCTGAACATCACTCTGTTTGAGAATGAATTCTGGCAAAAGCAGAATAGTACGGTGGACTTGAGTTCAAACAACCCAAAGGCGAGTGTGTTGCTGGCAGTCATTTGGGCCATATGTTCCTATGGCAATAATGATGAAAATAATCACAAAATTCCTTTAGAATTATTTAGCAACACAGAAGCACAAGAAAAAGTCTTTCTCTGCTATATTTATAGAGATTTTCTCTTATTTTTTATTGAAAAAAAATAATTTCACTATCTTTTGGAGACATCTGTTAGGAATGTGAATTCATTTTCATTCAATAGAAATTTTAAATTTTAAATTTAGTTTTCAAATGCACTTTCCACAGTAATGACTAGGATCCCATTAAGGGTGAATTTAAAAAGTCTGTGGAAACTCTTAACAAGATAAAACCATGTTTCTTAAATGTTTCTTAAACGTCTGGAATTCCTTTTCCACATCTCATCCCAATTACTAGATTTATAGATATTTGAATTGTCCCATGACTCACGTAAGTCAATCTTTAAACAATGCGTGACTCTTCTAGAGGTCTTATTCATGAGGTGGTTGGTAATTCAAGTAAATTCTTTCTATTTTCTCCACTGTTATTAAAATTAATGACACTTATCAAGAGTGATATATTACAAATGCACAGTCAGATACCAATGAAAGAGACTAATAATAGTTAATTATAAATGGAAATCAATCTCTTAACATGAATTAATAAGCTGTAAGAAATTGATTTCTCATTTCTTTTGCTACTTCATTAAACACATTAATGCCTTAAGTGAAAAGCTATTCCATGTTCCTTAGTATCTTGCTGAATCATTTGTCAAGACAGGTCATATAAAAAAAATATCTCTTGGAATCTTCACTAGACTTTTGATTTTAAATGGAATTCTGGATAACATGTGGAAGAAAAAAACAACATTTAAAATGGTATTTAAACACTGGTTTAATAATTTAATGCCCTTCAAGTAACAGAAAACTCATGTCATATCTGACTGATTTTTCTTTCAGTTTTTATTGATGGTGGTATTTGGGTGTGGCTGTGAAGTACCCTAAGAGCTTGTAAATAGGGGAAATGAGATTATTCTTTGAGAATTAAATTATAAAATCAATAGAAAGTAGATAAGAGTAGAACTGTAGAGCCACCTGAAAAAAATGATTTGTTGGCTGTGCAAGAGCAGGACATGGCTGAATGCCCGATATGTCTAAAGGAAAATATAGTCTAGGGAGAGGGTCCACAGTCATAAATTGGGGGCAGTTAAAGCAGAGGAACAAATATTGGCTGCATTCATCTTAAACTCAGAGGAGTTTACTGACCAGTAGTTTTTTTTTTTTTTTTTTTTTTTTTTTTTTTGTAGATATTCAAGCTCCAGGGAGTTCTCTGGATTAAGTAACTCTTATGATTCATGCTCATCAAGGAAGCTCCCCATTGAAGGCTAACTTTTGCTGATCATCATCTGTGGGTGAAGAGAGCTGGCTTCTGCTGATGTGAGTGTTTAACCAAAGCAGGCAAACTGTATTTCTATTTACAAATTTGTAGCTGTTCTGATTTCATAGATCGTTCTATCAGTTGAATAAAAGCTATGCCTGAAGGACAATTGACTCTCAGTGGCAGACTATTGGGTTTTTAAGCATATGTATCTCATTGTCAGAAATCAGTTACTTCTAGAGTTTAGTACTTGGGAGGTCTCAGAGATGGAGTTATAGAGATACCAAAGAATCGAGGTGGAGAGGAAAGTAGAGATAAGGATAAAGATATATTTCTCATGGGACTCAAGGTAATATTGCTTTCATACAAGACAAGAGTGGATCTTTTATTGTTCTGATGCTTGAAAAATACTCAACACTTGATCGTCTGTAGTATATTTTGTTTATGATCAATTCTTTCCCTTGGTGATTAAGTCTGCTGTTAACTCAATAATGCAATAATGAGCTGGGTACTATAAGCTCTTCTAATGGTTTTCATTTTTATGCAAAATAAATATCCCCCTTTCACCTCCCTCTTTTAATCTCTCGTTTTGCAATCAATAAAAAAATGAAGAGCCCCCATGCATGAAAGCCTTTACTATCACAACCCCCTGGGTTACTACTTTAGAAATATTTTTTTTAATTTTTAATTTTTTTAATTTATTAGATTTTTTAAAAAAATACCTATCTAAGTTCCCACTCCTTCCCCTCCTCACATTTCATCCACACACCCTCCACCCCACCCCCATCTAATCCTCAGAGAGGGAAAGGCACATTGCTTTGTGGAAGGTTCAAGCCTACTCTATCTAGACTGAGCAACATATACATCCAAAGATAATAGGATCCCAAAAAGCCAGTACATGCAGTATGGATAAATCCTAATGCCACTGCCA
>NC_022012.1:57340346-57357565 GCF_000317375.1 Microtus ochrogaster
CTCTATCTAGACTGAGCAACATATATATCCAAAGATAATAGGATCCCAAAAAGCCAGTACATGCAGTATGGATAAATCCTAATGCCACTGCCAGTGGCCCCCCAGTCTGCCCCAGCCATGCAACTGTCAACTACATTCTGAGGGACTAGTTTGGTCCTATGCTTGTTCCTTCCCAGTCTGGCTGGAGGTGGTGAGCTCACATTAGCGCAGGTAAACTATTTCAGTGGGTGAACCCATAATTGTCTTGACCTCTTTGCTCATATTCTCATTCCTTCCACTCTTCAACTGGACTTTGGGAGCTCAGTCCAGTGCTCTGATGTGGGTCTCTGCCTCTGTTTTCATCAGTTGCTGAATGAAGGCTTTATGGTCTGTTTACAGGGCAACTCAAGATTGAGCCCCTTCTCCTCTATTGCTTAGGGTCTTAGGCAAAGTCATCCTTGTGGATTCCTGGGAATTTCTCTAGAGCCAGGTTTCTGCTAACATTATAATGGCTCCATCAATTAAGTTATCCCTTTCCTTGCTCTCATCTCTGTCCTTCCTCTATCTCGACTATTCCATTCCCTCAGGTTGTCCTCAAGCCTCCCATTATCCCCTCCTCTTTTCCTTCTATCCTCCATTATCCCTCCACTCCCATGCTCCCAATTTTGTCAGGCGATCTTGTCTGTTTCCAATTTCCAGGTGAGTCTATATATACTTTTTTTGGGGGGGAGAGTTCACCTTATTACTTAGCTTCTCTAGGATCATGAAGTATAGACTCAATGTCCTTTGTTTATAGCTAGTATCCACTTATGAGTGAGTACATACCATATTCATCTTTTTGGGTCTGGGTTACCCCACTCAGGATGATGTTTTCTAATTCCATCCATTTACACACAAAATTCAAGATGTTGTTGTTGTTGTTGTTTTCCACTGAGTAGTACTCTAATGTGTAAATGGGCCACATTTTCTTTATCCATTCTTTGGTTGAGGGGCATCTAGGTTGTTTCCAGGTTCTGGCTATTACAAATAATGCTACTATGAACATAGTTGAACAAATACTTTTGTAGTATGATTGAGCATATTTTGTGTATATGCCCAAGAGTGGTATTGCTGGATCCTAAGGTAAGTTGATTCCCAATTTTCTGAGAAACCGCCATACTGATTTCCCAAGTGGTTATATAAGTTTGCATTCCCACCAGCAATAGATGAATGTTCCCCTTACTCCATATCGTCTCCAGCATAAGCTATCATTTGTGGTTCTGATTTTAACCTTTCTAACAAGTTTAAGATGGTATCTCAGAGTTGTGTTGATTTGCATTTCCCTGATAGCTAAGGATGTTGAACATTTCCTTAATTATCTTTTGGCCATTTGAGATTCTTCTGTTGACAATTCTCTGTTTAGTTCTGTACCCCATTTTTTAATTGGGTCATTTAAAATTTTAATGTCTAATTTCTTGAGTTCTTTACATATTTTAGAGATCAGACCTTTGTCTGATGCAGGTTTGTGAAGATCTTTTACCGTTCAGTAGGTTGCCTTTATGTCTTATTGACTGTGTCCTTTGCTTTACAAAAGCTTTTCAGTTTCAGGAGGTCCCATTTATTTATTGTTGCTCACAGTGTCTGTGTTACTGGGGTTATATTTAGAAAGTAGTCTCCCATGCTCATGCATTGAAGACTACTTCCCACTTTCTCTTCTATCAGGTTCAGTGTAGTCAGATTTCTGTTGAAGTCCATTTGGATTTGAATTTTGTGCAGTGATAGATGTGGATCTATTTTTATTCTTCTATAGGTTGACATCCAGTTATGCTAGCACCATTTGTTGAAATTGCTTTCTTTTTGGCATTGTATAATTTTATCTTCTTTGTCAAAAATCAGGTGTTCATAGGTGTGTGGATTAATATTGGGTGTTCAAATGGATTCCATTGATCAATGTCTCTGTTTTTATCCTAATACCAAGCTGTTTTTATTACTGTAGCCCTGTAATAGAGCTTGATGTCAGGGATGGTAATGCCTCTCGAAGTTCCTTTATTATACGGGATTGTTTTGGCTATCCTGGGTTTTTTGTTTTTCCATACAAAGTTGATTATTGTTCTTTCAAGTTCTGTGAAGAATTGTGTTGGGATTTTGATGGGGATTGCATTGAATCTATAGATTGCTTTTGGTAAGATTGTTATTTTTACTATGTTGATCCTTCCTATCCAAGAGCATGGGATATCTTTCCACTTTCTGGTAGAATTCTTAAAGCAATTTCACTCAAATATTCCTTATCCTTTCAATATCTGTGTGAAGCATGTAGAGAGAGCGTGTTTTCCTTCTGTTTTTAATGTGTAGAGTAAGGCAGGTAGGTTCAGGGCAAAGACGAGGAGGAAGTCTCTTTATCTAGAAATAATGTTAAGTTTAATTTAAATATCTTTAAGAATAACAGAAAAAACTGAATTTTCATCACAGAGTGTCCATATTGAGCTTCTTGCATGAAGGTGGAGGCTGAAGCAAAGAGATGTAACTTCAAGTGAACAAATCCTTGATAATTAATTAGTATGACTCCTCAGTTCATATTATCATACTTTATAGGATGCTTTGAAAAAGAAAGGCCCCGCAAGATTTAGGGATGCTGTATAGGATATTGTGTCTTCTAAAACGATTAGCTAGAGGTCCAAACTTAATTGTCTTAATAAGCCACTTAATCATTCATGACAGATGAGAGAAGCCACAGAGGACCTCACTCTAAGGCTTTCAGCTGTAAGCTTCTCAAAGCTCATTAGTGAATCAGGAGGTTGAAATCAGGGTGTAAAATTGCTTTATCCAAAGGCCCTGGATATTATTAATCTACAGTTGTGCAGTTGCTTTATATTAATCCTTCTCAGTAGCATGAAGAAAATATCAAGGAGTTCCCATATGAAGATAATAATAGGTATCATAATGACAAGATAAAACTCAACTGGAATTACTTTGAAAATCAAATTTAGACAATGACAGATGGAATAGATCTCATTATGAGCAAAACAAATGAGCAAAGACTCTGATTAACTGGGAGGTTTGAGAATGGGTTATTCTGACCTGTTATTAAAAATAAACTCATATCTTTTAAAATGATGTTCTCATGCTTGCATACTTTTGACTAAAATAGTATGTGCTAGCAAAAGCAAAAGAAGACTCATAGAAGAAACAGTAATATCTATTAATTTAGTTTAATTAATTAAAAGATCAGTTACCAGTTGAATTTCAATATATTTTCTTCATGTCATTTAAGAATGTATATATATATATATATATATAATTATATATATATATAATTAAATGTATTAAAACATTTTGATGCAATACTGTGAATGATATTTCAAAACATATTTTGTCAATTAATATTTGAATATATTTACATCATATCGAACATTTTTGGTTCTTTCATTTTATTTCTCTAAACTATTTTAATATACATATTATTTAACTATTCTTATGTTGGATATCACGGAAATGGCTTTTTGTGTATTTAAAGCTTATGAATCTAATTTTAAAAGCCTTATGCCTATAACAGGAAAACTGCTGAATGAAATAATATCAGTATTGAAAAGGATTTATAAGTATTTTAAGGGTGTGTGTTAGCGTAACTCATTTGTTTTTGAACCATTTTTATAAACTTTGTATCAGCTTCTTGCTGCCCTTGCTTCCTAAGTTCCCATTTTAGTGCATCTGACAAACCTTAAACACTTTTCATTAAATAGATCTCCATGATTGATTGAATGATGTCTTTTCAGCTTTCTCACCGAAAACCTTGAAATTTTGAGATGTACTTTAAAAAAAGATAGCCTAGAAGAGCAATAACATGAAGGTTAAGAAGCCATCAGCTCATAAGATTATTTAGGAATCCCTGAAAACAAGCAAATAAATGGCACTGAAATTTCAGAGGAAGAAAAGAAAAGTCACAGTGAAATAAGGGGGAAAAGTACCAAGGAGGAAGGCCCCCCACCAGGGAGACTAACCCAAAGGCAATAGTACACATGCTAAGCATTGATGGAGGAGTCATCACCTAGAAGATTGTCAGTCACTTTAAAGGTTCCTCTGATGGGGTATGCCCTTCTGTATGCTGCAAATATGTGTTGCTTTCATTGGTGGTGAACAAAGCTGTTTTGGCTAGTGGTCAGGCAGAATAGAGCTAGGCAGGAAATCCAAAGAGATACAGAGAGAAAGAAGGTGAGTCAGGGAGACACCAAGTAGCCACCAAAGGAGTAAGATGCTAGAACATTACTGGTAAGCCACATGGTAGTATATTGATTAATAGAAATAGTTTAATTGTGAGAGCTAGTCATTAATATGCCTGATTTATTGGATGAACAATTACAATTAATATTAAGCCTCAGAACTGGCAGGCAGGGGACAAACCTTCATTTATATCCCTCCATCTAATGATCTTCTAAGTGTAATCTTGTGTCTGGAATGAACTCCAAGAACAAACAGACCTATGTGGGACATAGCAAGAAGTAAGCATAGAGTGTTGTATTGAGCATTGGCTCCACAGGGCAAGTTTGTGTTGATCTCAATGCTACCCTGAGTATTTGGGGACTCTGAAATGTTGTCTACAGATTTTGTCTGCTTCTCTATCCCCTCCAGTGGGAATCCTCAAATTCCACCATTAATAATGATATTAAATAGATACTTTATAATGTCTTTAGAAGATGAGTAACTTTCTTGCTAGTCTTAATTTATTATGACTTTATTATTGTTATGTTATTGTTATTATGACTATAACATTTTCTTATGGATGGATGTAGAACTGTGTTAACTGTCTCCTGTTAAGCTTGCATGTAATTTACTTTACACTGCAATTATAGTGAGTTTCTTAGATTATGTTTTGAATATTAAATCAGTTTTGCATTCCTAATACATGCTTTCTGTGGTTATACTGTATACTTGTATTTGCATATTTTGATTGATTTAGCTGATAATATTTCCTTAAGTATTTTTACATCCATGTCTAAGGGTGTATTATAATAAACTAGGTTTCAGAATAAAGTATAAATAAAGTTTTCACATGCCAGTGGATACCTACATACCCAAGAATAGCTAGCCATTATTGAACTGGATGAAATTTTAAGAGAATAAAGATGCAAAGTTGGGTGGGTATGGAATGGGGTGGATCTAGGAGGAGTTGGGGGAGGAGGGAGAAGATGGTCAAAATACAATATATGTAATTCTCAAAAAAATGTTCAAGAATAAAACACATATAACAGGAATGAGCATAATAAACTAATTTTAGAAAGTTAGTTCAATAATTGTTAGGTTTAATACCTAGATAGAGGCTAAATACATCTAAAATGAAATAATGTGTTCTGTTACAAAATACAGATCAGTCTGAAAAATAGCATGTCTTAAAATTGACTCAGCAACTTTCAGTTATACGCTGTCTAGTAGTTAATTACAGTCATTGTCTTGTACAGTCTATTTCTTGAACTTATTTTCTCCCAACTAAAGTAATGTGTTTATATGTGACATGTCATTAAAATTAGTGTTTTCTACATTTTACAAGAAAAAGTAAGTTACTCTTTCTCCATCATCCTTTCCCTTAACAATGAAGCTACACATTGGCCAGGGTTATGACCTGAATATGTGTGTTCTTCCCTAATTCATATGCTTAATATTGAATTTCCAATAGTTTATGGGATGGAGCCTTCTGGATCTATTAAGGGCTGATCATAGCCTTATAAACAAGGGCTATGTGTCAACAGGCATTTAATCTTCTGTCAACTTGATTTTGGATTTCTCAGCCATCAAACTGTAAGGAACAACTGATATTGTTTGTAAATATTCTAGTTTCCCAAATGGAGTAAGGCAGAAATTGGCTGTGACAGTGGGGTACTATTGTAACAAGTGAAAAAACATTGGGGTGGCTTTTAAATAAGATGAAGGACAAAACTTAGGGTGTTTCTAGATGTGTCCTGGAAAAGAACCCCAACTCCTGCAGTTGGAATTTAGTAGGCAATTGAAGAGTGCTTGGAAAGAGGATTGGTGTGGGATAATTGTATATATTTTGTCAATTTTTTTAAAAAATAAATGCTGATTTGCCAGTAGTCAGGCAGGAAGTATAGGTGGGACAACCAGACAGGAAGTAGAGGTGGGGCAATGAGAACAGGAGAGTTCTGGGAAGGAGGAAGCCCATTCCTCCCCAGTCCTGTCCAGACACCAAAGAAACAAGATGTGACCTGCCCACTGAAAAAGATATTGAGCCATGTGGCTAACATATATTAGAATAATTGGCTAATATAAGTTATAAGAGTTAATAAGAAGACTGAGCTAATGGGCCAATCAATTTATAACTAATGTAAACTTCTGTGTGAGTCTTTGGGTCCTCACAACTGTGGGAACTGAGCAGGACACAAACTTCAGGCAACAGAGGATGGCTATATACCAAGCCACAGTTACCTGTGAATTTACAAAAGCATCACTGAGCAGACCCCTAGTAGGAATTTTGTTAAGGTCACAAATGGAAACAAGAAGCCTGCTGCTGGAAACAGGAGGGAAGACAGTTCTCATTATAAGGTGGTAAAGAACCAGTGAACTGTGTTTCTGCCCTAGTGTTTCATCAAGCTTAGATGAAATTGGATATTTCACAAAGAAATTTCCCAGCAAACTGGGCAATATGACTTCAGGTTAGAAATGCAAAGTACTAGAAGAGAGCACAAAGATAATTCATAATCCAGATGGAAGTACTCTTACAAGGTCGTAAAATTCTGAGTGACCATATTGTAAAATCGACTGATCTGAGATACATGCCACTCTCCTTTTTGAGTTCTCTCAGCAGAACAACATTCTAATGACTTATTAATCAGCTAATTTATTTGTTTCTAAAATGAGAGGTTTATGTATAAAACACCTTTTCTTTTTTTAATTTATTTATTTATTAAAGATTTCTCTCTCTTCCCCGCCACCGCCTCCCATTTCCCTCCCTCTCCCCCAATCAAGTCCCACTCCCTCCTCAGCCCAAAGAGCAATCACGGTTCCCTGCCGTGTGGGAAGTCCAAGGACCACCCACCTCCACCCAGGTCTAGTAAGGTGAGCATCTAAACTGCCTAGGCTCCCACAAAGCCAGTACGTGCAGTAGGATCAAAATCCCATCGCTAAGACTCAATAAAACACCTTTTCTACACTGTGCTAAAACATCAGCTTGCAACTTGCAGCAAGCCTTATTTTTATTATTGTGCAATGAAAATGTTTTATAATTTGTCCTGGGGTTTCTTCATTAACGCATCCATTATTCAGACATCTATTGCTATTTTTCTAATATTAAGGATTTTCTTATGGGGTTGTTACATAGTATGGCTATTAGTAGTTTATCTTTACCTTTTTCAAATGTGTGTATAATGAATGTACTTTAATCAATTCCTTCTCCCAATTGCCTTTTCTTATCTCCTCTTTGCTGCTGTTTTCCTTTCTATTTCCAAATACGCTACTTTCTATTTCCTTAAAAATAATTAAATCATGCATATGAGTAAAAATATGTAAAGTTTGTCTAAGTCTGATTCATTATACTTAACATCATTTTATGCTAGTAATGTCTATCTTTATTCTGTTGTGATCAGAAAAAGCAACTTCATGTGATTTCATATACCTTTATGCAAATATTTTAATACTTCGTTTGCTATTATTTTGTGTGTATGATAACTGTGTGTGAGCATGGCCATGAATGTGGCAAGGCATATGTATGGAAGTCAGGTTATAATACTTTGGGGTGGGTTCTCTCTACCATTAATAGGTTCTGGGGCTCAAACTCATATTGCCATGTCGAGTAAAAGTATGTCAACTGAGAATATCTTGGTACGCCAATCAAAGTACCCTATTCTTGAGCATGACTTGTTTGCAAGGCTGTTGGGTTTAGTGGTCCATTTTGTGCAGGTGGCTGCCTCTGAATCTCCATATTTTTTATGATATCATTGAAGTTTATTTTTAGTCCGATTCAATATTAATAATATCTCCCAGGGGAGCTTTATGATGTCAGTAATCATTTACTTAAAAATCTATATGCCTATTAAGAAATGTTGCATGCTAGGATGAGTTGAGCTAGCAGGGCTACTTTTTATTGTTTTGTTTGATAACACTAAAGGCATGTTGGAGGAATGTCACTCTATAAAACCCCAGGACTCAATATTCCAGCTGCTGGGTTTATGTGAAAGGATCAGAGGAACACGATGACACTAGCAACTGTGAAGAAGGTTGATGGATGAAAGCAGAAACTGAGTGAAACAGAAAATCTGCTTTGAAGTATTCTCTAACTGGGAATGACTTCACACATGAGAACAAAGGCAAGAACCGCTTCTTTCATTTTTCTCTTGTGTGGCATGCCCTTGCTACCAGCTTTTGGAACCCCACTGGGTCACTTCACGTTAGAATACTGGCTCAATGAATATCTACTTTTTACAAACCGCATTTTAGAAATTAAGCAATAATTACAACATGACTTCCACATTGTGGGATTTTTCTTGAACACTGAGGACATTTATACATTTGAGAACTTGGGAGAGTATGCAGATCTACTAAACACTTGACTTGTGAATTTTTTCTTTCTATTACACAGAATTTGTAGAGCGTAACTTTTCAGTGTAAGTCTTTGTTGTTTAAGTTTGACTCACTGCAGGACTTCATTCTCCATAGAGTGTCTAGAAACACTTCCTTACTTGTAGGAACCACAACCCCCAGTGATGCATTTCTTCCAATAAGGCCATGCCTCCTAATCCTTCCCAAAGAGTTCTACCAACTGGGGACCAAGTATTCAAACATATGATGCTTATTCTTATTCAAACTACTACAGAGGTCTTCAGTACCAACTCAGCATTGGAGTCCACTTCCCAGGCAGATATGTAGAGTGTTAGTGTCCACTCTAACACTATAGAAAACTGTGACCTTGAAGAACATTTGAAAACCAAACTGTCAAATGATTTGGAAGATTATGTATGCTATGCTTTTTTTTTATTAAAGGGAAAATATCACAGTATTACAAGAGTTATGTTTTCTTGTATAGGCAGTGGAGGATTAGATAATTTTCTAATTTCAAAATCTATGACACTACTATTCTTTGAAATTTTATATTTAAGTGATTCTATTACAAGTAGGAAATTCTGTTTTAACATGTTTCCATTCATATGCTTCATGACAGACATTAGAATATTGATGGAATCTGCACAACTGACCAGAATGCATGTGGTGTCAAGATGAAGAGGACATCTGATGTCAAAGAGAAATGACAGCTCTCCCTCAGGCTGTTGTATTGTGATCAAATAATGGTAGAGGCCTAAGCCAGCTCAGCATTTCCCAGAACCTGATATTTCATCCAGGCTCTGTCAACACAGTTTGATCAATGTCTTCAAAGGAGAAGGGGAGGCAAGCGGATGATTAACTTGAAGCATTTGTCACTGAGACCAAGCTTAGAGAGATCCGTGGCACTGTGATGAATGTCACAGGGAAGCCTCTTTGTATTTGCCAGTCAAACAGAGCCACTGTGAAAGTATTTAATGGTACAGGAGAATCCTCATTGTTCATTGTCAGCTTCTGTGCTTTCTCTAGGCCATGTGAATATTCTTCAGTGCCAAAAGATACAGCCAGCAGAGGGAAGTTAGGGACAGAATGAAAGGAAAGACACACTCAGTTCAACTCACCGCTATTTCTGGCTTTCCCAGAGACCATTTCAGTCCCTCTATAATCTTACAGAGTACCTGAATATATAAGGAACTGAGTAGCGGGGTAAGAGAACAAACTTAATATTCACTCCTGGACCTTCTGGGTTTCAGCTGAAGTTGCCACTCATGAGGTCTTCAGTTAGTTAAAAACTTGTTCCAACTTACATTATTCTCATAAAGAAGTGGGAATGAATAGGCCTATTTAATGGAATTTCACGAGGATTATTATACATTCCAATATCTGAGAGGCAGAAGGAAAAGCCTAATAACGGGAAAATACCTGTACTAATGCATTTGTGTGTGTGGGTATGTTTATATGGAAAGAAGGCTGCTTGCACTGAACCTCTTCTTAGCCAGTCACTCTTCTGGATATCAAGCAAGGCAAATGTTAGCTACACTCAGCACTGTCTTTATGAACTAGATAAAATAGTCAACAACAATGATTTTATGTATGAACAAAAATAGAAAGTAGTTTTCTTCCACTGTTGTACAAATACTGCATTAATTAGCACTCTAGCAGAGAGTGTCAAATTATTAACTGTCATCTAGAAAATATCGCTGTGCTACTGGATCAGCAGACTTTGACATCTTTTTGGCATATCAGTTGATTTTTAAAATAGTATAATATGACACCAACATTTACAAACTGTAATTAGTTTAACAAAAATCTTCAGCTCTGTTCAGTTACTTAAAATATTGCTAAATATATACTCTGTAAGATGAACTTTCATTTTTGATAAATTAATTAGGGCTATTTGTGAACAGTTTTACTTCTGCAGTCTAATATTTCGTTGATTTGTAGGACCATCCCAGTGACTCATCTGATGAAGCGGGCTATGCAGGATTCATTGCATTCAAGAGTGCTGGAGTTCCCATCTTATCCAAAGGAGGCAATGTGCTGCTGGACTGTAGGAATCCCAATCCTTAGTTATAAAAATGGAAAATCTAGATAGGCTCCAAAGCCACAGAGAAACCCTGTCTCGAAAAAAAAAAAACCAAAAAAAAAAAAAATGGAAAATCTATCCATATCCTTGCATTAGTTGAGTTCCTCATTATAATGGATAAAAAGAATGTATTCACACATGTACAGCCTGTGAAAGACAGGATGGAAAATAAGACAGGGAGTAAGGCGGGAAATGAGTAGGTGCTGACATCACTGAAAATTTAGCACTATTCACACAGCAATGATTCTTCTCTTTTTCTGTTTGTTTGAGGAACACATTTAAAGGCTAACTTTGCCTTGGCGGTTCTCTTAGGTACTTTTCTTTTCTTTTCTTTTTCTTTTTTTGGATTTTTGAGACAGGGTTTCTCTGTAGCTTTTGGTTCCTGTACTGGAACTAGTTCTTGTAGACCAGGCTGGCCTCAAACTCACAGAGATCCACCTGCCTCTGCCTCCCAAGTGCTGGGATTAAAGGCTGCGCCACCACCTCCCAACACTTAGGTATTTTTCTAATGCTGTGATAAGACCTCACAATCAAGGAAACTTATGGAAGTAGGTGACCACTTGGTGCTTTCAGTATCAGAAGGTTAGAGTTTGTGACTACCGTGGAGGGGAAAAAGGCAGCAGGAGGCAGGCATGGTGGAGCAGTAGCTGAGAGCTTACATATTGATGCACAACCATAAGGCAGAAAAAGACACTGGGAATGGCTCAAGACCTTTGGAAACCTCAAGGCCCACAATCAGTGAGTCAATTTTTCTAACAAGGCTACATCTACACCTCCCAATCATTTTAAAACAGTTCTACCAACTAGGACCAAGTATTCAAACACATGAGCCCATTTTTTTTAAACCACCAAGAAGTCTTCAACACTACCTTATCATTGGTGCCTTCTCAGAGAGATTTGGTCCTCTAGATGACATTTGAGCCACATGGGATGTTCATATGGTGAATTGCTCCCCCAGGATTCAGTAAAGAATCTTGGATGTAACATTCAGTGAGTTTCTACCGAAAGTGAAGTTACCCAAAGTTTCCAGGATGCTTTTGTTGTGATATTGCTAAGTAGATGAAGCAGTTTCATGTGAACAGCCATTGGAGAGAGAAGGGGAGATTTCAGGAAAGCAAAAATGCAAATCATATTGTGGATATTCTTCTGCATCTTTCCCCTGTTGGAGGCAGAAGTGAAGGGTGGATATGACCAAGATGCATCATATATATGTATGGATTTTTTCAAAGAATAAATAAAAATCAACAAATTTCTCTGCTCTGCAGCTTTTATTATTTTAGCCAAACGTAGGAATAACACATATATTTACTTACTCAATTATAACAAGAAGTCGAAGGCTAAATTTGTTTACTTTTCAAACTTCGTGCTAAGAGAAGATTTCAGTACTTGAATTCCATTCCTTTTTGTGTGTAGAGACTATGATGTATACTCAGTTGTTAAGATTTGCATGGTTAGTGTTATGGTTCAAGTAAAAATGCTGCAGATCCCCAAGTGGCTGCAGTGGACAATAGGCCCTGAGACCACATCACAACAGCAGTAGCAGGAAACAGGTCCAGAGACCACAGCAGGCCACAAAGGCAGCTGGGACCAGGCAAGATGCCACGTGATGGGTGAGAGACCTAAATGGATAGCCACGCCATGCAGAGTGAAGTTGGATATTTATTTAGTGGGCTGTGGAAGGGAAGGGAAGAAGACGGAAGAGCAGAGAGAGAGAGGCAGCAGGGGAGGGGAGAAGTGGGGAGAAGGGAGAGACAGAAGCTGCCTCTTAGAGAGAGAGATGGAAAGGAAAGACTCAGGAGACTCAGGCTGGAAGCAGAAGGAAGATATGCCTGCCTCCATGGTGGACAGGAGAGGGAGAGGGCGAGACTTGTCTCCTAAGGGGAAAAAAACAGACCATTACAGTTAGTATATAAGGAAAGCAGTCAAGCAAGATGGTTTAGTGGAATTTTTTCAGACCCACTCTTTTTTCAAGTTGAGATGTGGCTTAACAATTATGTTAGAATCGAGTTTTAATTGATATATTTCAATAGGATATCGGTTACAGGTTAACATCAAAATATAAATTATTAGCTAATTTATGAAAAGAGCCATGCAAGTTTTCTTTTTCAATTAAATTTCAAAAAGATAAACATACTATATATATTAATATATTTAAATACTAAGTAATTAGATTTTGATTTTATCAAGTTCTCATTTGTTATGTTTCACAAAGAATTTCTTTCTTAACTGATCAATTATAGTAGCTATTCTTCTTTGTATTATGTGTATACAATATTTTACATTTATATTTTGCAAGACTATGGGTATAATTTTTCTGTCTTTATATAGCTTTATGATAAGAAGTGTTCTTGATAATGATGACATAGTACTGAGACTATGATGAGCTAATGTCCTGAGATTGTATTCTGCAGCTCATTTTTGTGGCTCTTTAATTTTAAAAGTGTATTTTTGTGCTGGTCTACCTTTATAACATGTGATTTTTGGTATTTTTAGGTACCCACCGATTGTTATTTTATGTTATGGGTGTTTGCCAGCTTGTGTGTCTGTGTATCATTTGTACATCTGTTGCCTGCAGAGGCCAGAAGAGGATGCTCAAAACTGGAGTGACCTATGATTGTGAGCTGCAGTTTTTAGGGTGGTGGGAATTAAACTTGGGTCCTCTGGAAGAGAAGCTGGTGATCTTAACCACTAAGGCATCTCTTCAGTACCCTATCCACAATTACGCCCATCAGGTCATGCACTGTAATTCTAGAATTTGCCCAGGATAGAACCAAAGCTCCAACAGACTCTGTTCTGTTAAAATTAACAATGTGCTTTAAAAGTCTGTGAGATAATAAGGAAAAACAATTTAAATAGTTAGAATACTGAAGGAAAACCCATAGAAGGTCATGTAGTTGCTTTACTACAAGGATGACAGACTAGTTTCATTATATTTTGAAAAGATTAAGTATTGTTAAAAATAGGTTTGAATGAAAATGTGAAGTTAAGGACTATTAATGATTTGTAAGAGTCATAGAGGGTATGTATGCACCGAGGATTTATTTTATGTTTACTGCATTATAAAATATAAGCCTTTTCCTGAAATGACTTTTAAGTATTTCTAATAAATAATGAAAGTCAAATCTATATTTAGAGTTGTTTACCATTTGGTTATCATTAAGAAAAATGCCTCATTTGGGTGTTGAAGGCGTCGAACAATGTTTATTTAGTAACTTCCCCCTGCAGCAATTTATTATTGTTTCTATGTGGTTCTAGCTGCACATGAAGTCATTTCAGGGGGAAAGTATCCTGAACAAATGAAACTCGGGCCCTGAAGGCCCTAGAGAATAGTTTTATGTATATTGCACTCAAATCAAATTTCATGGCTCAGTATCTAACCTAAACTCTCCATGGTTCAAATAAACTGCCTTTCTAAAATTAGCATCAAGCAGTTAACACAGAATTGCAGACAGTTTAATAAACCTTAAGGCCTATGGTGTCACGTGGGGTCATTGTCTCAATAAAGAAACTGTTCTTTTGTTTTGTTTTTGATTTTTTTGACTTTGAGATAGGGTTTCTATGTGTAGTCTTGGCTATCCTGGAACTCACTCTGTAGACCAGGCTGGCCTCAAACTCATAGAGACCCATCTACCTCTGCCTCCCAAGTGCTGGAATTAAATGCACTTACCACTACTGCCTGGCAATAAATCTATTCTTACAAATGATAATTTTCAATTGTGACCTTGTGTTAAATGTCTGTGATAGTTACTGCCTCTATGTATAAGGATGGACATTAAAAACTACATATCCAAATCACCTTTCTTGTACAGTGTTGTTAAAATTAAGATTCTGTTATTAAATATTTCATTACTTTTACTGCTATTTGAAGGGACTCTAGCCAACATGCACATGATTAACAGGGCTCTGATTGGCCTTTCCTTTCTCTTTTATTTTCTTTGTTTTGCTAAAAGCTACTAGATTAATTCCAAAAGCTGGACATCAAGGTCTATTCCCTTATTTAGCTACTTCTTCCTTCTCAGCCTTATGACCAATGACAAACTGTCAAAGCTTTGAAGTCCAGCAGTCAAAAGCCCCATCTGGCTCATGTAATTAACACACCCAATTAAAATTTAAAAACTCCTTTCATTGTCTTATTACTTTAACTAGAACCTCAAGTAACATATTGAATAGACATGAAGAGAGTGGACCATTTTGTCTTCTTCCTGATTTTAATGGAATCACTTTGAGAGTTTCTCCATTTAGTTTGATGTTGGCTGTTGTCTTTCTGTAAAATATCTTTATTATGTTTAGGTATGTTCCTTGTATCCCTCCTCTCTCCAAGACCTTTATCATGAAGGGATGTTGTATTTTATTGAAGGCTTTTTCAGCATCTGATGAGATGTTCATGTAGATTTTTTTCAGATTGTTTATATGTTGGATTACTTTGATAGATTTTTGTATGTTTTACTATCCCTGCATCACTGGGATGAAGCCTACTTGGTCATGGGATACAAATAAGAAAAGAAGAAGTCAAATTCTCACTATTTTTGGGTGATATGATAGTGTACATAAGTGACCTCAAAAATTCATCAAGAAATTTCTACAACTCATAAACACCTTCAGTAATGAAGAAGGATACATGATTCACTCAAAAAAATCAGTAGCCTTCCTTTATATAGATGATAAATGGGTTAAGAAAGAAATCAAAGAAATATCACACTTCACAATAGCTACAAATAACGTAAAAAATCTTGGAGTAACTCTAAACAAATAAGTGGAAGACCTGTATGACAGGAACTTTAAATTTTTGAAGAAAGAAATTGAAAAAGACACCAGATAATGGAAAGATCTTCTATGCTCTTGGGAAAATAGAATTACCATAGTAAAAATGGCAATCTTTCCAAAAGCAATCTACAGATTCAATTCAATGTCCACAAATATCCAAGCAAAATTCTTCACAGACTTCCAAAGAACAATTTTCAACATCATACATAATAGAACCATTGAAAAATTGCTATTTCTTTAAAGGCCTAGAAAAGTATATTTTAGCTAATACACCCTATTCAAATCCTAAGTTATTATGAAGGATTAGTGGTATAGTCTGTAACCATTGTGTATTTAAAATATTGCTAACAGATTTGTATGCATTGGAAGTATAAAATGTACCCTAGATTTTGTAGATTCAGTTGAAAAACATGAAAGTTCTTATAATACTTTTTCCCTGTTATTGAAAGTGGGTTTTCTTTCTTACATAATATATCCTTACTCCTTTTCCCCCTTCATCTCCTTCTAGTTCCTCCCAACTTTCCCATCTATCCAGATTCACCCACTTTCTGTTTCATTAGGAAACATACAGGCTTCTAAGGGATTATAATGGAATATGATAAAAAACTAAATCATTAGGAGGAAACAAACAGAAGGAGAAGAGCCCAAGGAAAGGCACAAGAAGCAGATATAGATGCAGAAATGCACTCACAGAAATCCCATGAAGAAACTAAACTGGAAGTTTATAATATATATGCAGAGGACCTGTAGGCTAAAAAGAAAGAAGAAAAATACATAAATAAAATAAAATTAAGATTAAAAATAAGATTTTTAATAAAAGGAGAAGCCCTGGCACTACATTGTGAGAGAAAAAAACTTTAAAGATGCCATTGAATTCAGTTTTTGTTTGCCATCTACTGCTGGGCCTGCAGCTAACCCTGAAAAGTAGTCTGTTTTCCAGTGTGACTTCCTGAGGAAAACTAAATTTCCACTTGCAAGGGGTTATCAATTGAAGATAGCTTTGGGTTAGGGAGGGGGCTCTGGTTTCCACTTCTCCTTTCAACTCTAGGAGCCCATCTGGTGCAGACACATGCAGGCCCTGTGCTTGCTGGCTTGGTCTTTATAAGTTCAGGTGTGCATCACTCCTTTTTGACTTAGATGGCCTGCTTTTTTGGTGTTTTCTATCCCCTTTAGTACTTAAGAATTTTTCTTCCCATCTTTCATAGGGTTTCCCTGAGTCCTGAGTGGAGTGTTCTTAAGGAGAAATTTCCTTCAGGGTTGAGAGTTCCAAGCTCTCTCACTCTCTCTATATTGTCAGCAGTGGGTCTCTGTGTTTGTTTTATTCTGCTGCAGGAGGAAGCTTGTTTGAGGATGCCTGATGAAGGCACACATCCATGCGTATGTCTACGTTTTATTTTCGAGCAGTAGTACTCAGTTCTTTCCTAGGTCCCTGGCCCATCTATTCAGTTCTTGGTCACTCTAGCACTGTACTCATGGGTTCCATCTCATGGAGTGGGGCTTATGTGAAATCAGATTTGGCTGGTTATCCCCACAAGTTTTGTTTCACTATTGTCCTAGAGTATTCTGTAGGCAGGACATCATTTAGATCACATAGTTGTGGCTGGCTTGGTGTTAACGTTTCTCTTCTGGTACCTTCTTGTACCAGAGATACTAGTATGTGGTACAAGACTCTACGTAGGCACCAGCTTGATGCCACTTATTATACTAATTTATTGTTCAAATTGGAATGACAGTCTACGTCTCAGTGGTGTTGGAATGACAGTCTAGATCTTTTCCAAATCTTGTCAGTACAACTTTTACTTTTTTTTTTTAATATTTTTTTTTATTAAGAAAGAAAAAAAAATTTCCGCCTCCTCCCAGCCTCCCACTC